>NC_139997.1:41726537-41926537 GCF_964263955.1 Coregonus lavaretus | reverse complement strand
TTAATTTGCATGAGGGAATACAGTTATTATTTGAAATGACATAAAGCCGTATCAATTTCATCCAAGTCACTCACATATGGGATTCAGTTGCCTACCCTTACCAAACATGTCCTTGAGCAATATATGACGTAAAGTTAGGCGTTGTTGCCCAGTGTTGCATCGCATTCTATTAGCCGGATGTAAAACCTGTCATATCTAGTCCAACTGGCAACTAATTAGCAACACATGAAAGCGTCCCACCATTTGAGCACACCCCTACACACACACACACACACACACACACACACACACACACACACACACACACACACACACACACACACACACACACTCCCAATCTGCTTCCATTCAGCTGTCTGTGTACTCTACCTGTCATCATCCTCAGCCAAAGCCACTTTCTCAAAGTGAACATGAAGACGGTGGCCTTCAGGAGCCTCCAGGACCCAATGGCAAGTCAAGTTGTTGCTGTAGTTGCCAGGGAAACCAGGAGAGACGATACGGCCCAACGTGGCATTTTTTATCATCCCTCCACAGGAAGCTGCATTGAAAATGGATTGGATACGAGCGAGGATGAGATGGACAGAGAGGGAGGGAAGGGTAAAACTCAGAGAGAATATGTGAGAGATAAAAAAACTTAAATGTCCCTTATTTTCTATAACAATATTTGTTTTCTGCTCTCTCTTTGCTGAGTAATACCACAGTACATGGGGTTTGGAGGAAGAAAGTTTCCATTCCTGTGCTGAAAGAGAGTGAGAATGTTTGGAGCTGTGCAGTGGTCTGGCGAATAGGTCTCCCAAGGGACTGACCATAGAGATAGTTAAAGGACCCAACATTGTATCTGTCACATTATGGTGTCTGTGAGAGCATGGGCAACACAACTGAGGCCATCTACATTATGAAGTAGTCCATTTTCTTCTTCTACTACTTCCATGAGTTGGTAAACAAACTTAAAGGGTGCATACTGCCACCTGGAGTGTGTTGTTTGAACAGATATATAGCCAAAGTTGGCGATTTACTGCCACCTGCAGTTATGGAATGTTTTCTCATGAGTAGAATTCATTGGCTGATCCCTCCTGATGACCTGGATGAAATTATGTGATCCTTCCTTAACCCATAGGAAGTCCCACCCAGTTGACTACCTCAAAATTGTGAAAGTCCTCAATGGTGCTGCCCATGCTAAAATTGGCTTTTGGCCATTAGAGTCCTCTATCTATCTCTATGGGACTGACTGTCTGACTGTCTGACCGTGTCTGTGTGTGATCAAGAGCAGAGCAGTAGAACAGTATCAGTGCAGAACAGCTGTAGGGAGTGAGAGTGAGGCTGGCAGAAGAGATGGTGCTATTTCAGAGCAGGTGAAGGTTAGTCATGGAGCCCACTCCTAATTACTGTAGTGTAGCCAGGTCCAAATGGGCTGGTTTAGCCCTGTCTCGTCTCCATAGCACTGCTCCCCCTCCCCATACTGGTAATCAGACACTAACAGACCAGGCCTCTGAGCACAACCAATCAACCTTTGGCCTAAATGAGGATGCTAGACTGACATGTTGTAAAAGCCCACCTTAGGCCTAACCCACTGGGCAAAAACTGGTTGAATCAATGTTGTTTCCACATCATTTCAACAAATAAAAATATATGTGACGACGCTGAATCAGAGTGGAAAACTGATTTGATTTGCAAAAAGTCATCGACGTAAGGGAATTTCATTGTTTTTCACCCAACTTTTAACCTAAATTCAATGACATGGTGACATTTTTTGTTGATTTCATGTTGAATTCACATTAGTTGACAACTCAACCAAATGTAAATCAAACCTAGATGTTGAACTGACGTCTGTGCCCATTGGGAAGTAGCTTGTACTATTACTATACAGGGAGGCATGGGCGTTACATGTTGTGAGGTAGGCAATCACGGTGAGTGCTATTATTTGCACAGTGGATATAAATAGTTTACAATACTTACACAATATTTACAAAATAATAAACAGGACGAAGAGCAACATAAGTCAGAGCACTGACAACGTAACCTATAGGCCTCAATAATGCCTCACAGCAATTTGGCCATACAGCAGGAAGTATAGCCACACCTTTCCATTTCTGGCTACAACCGGACATTTTTGTTTTAGGTGGGATCCTTGGAATGTCCCGCTTTTGCTCATGTGCTGGATATCGTCCAATCGCAATTCAGTATCTGTCTCAGGGTTGGTTTAAATAAGAGCCATGTATTTAGAGAGTTGAGCCATTGAGGTTTCTGCATAATGATGCATTTACATGACCCTACACACAGTGGTATTCAAAGTCGGGGTCGCAGTTGGGTCGGCAAATAAACAAAAAACAAAAAAACATGTGGAACAAAAAATTAAGAGTACAGATTATTGTATGGAACAATACACAAAACGTTTTTGAGAAAGATTAAAACATTAAAAATTACAATTTTACTGAGTAAATTTATTGAATTAAAGGTTATTTGTTGATGTGATTATTTATTTATTTTACAGATTTGGGATTTTACAAAAATGGGATTCCTAGAAATTCTTGCAAAAATAATGGGGTCCCTGCTTTTTGAATACTACTGCCCTACAAAAATCTATGGCAGCCATGCTCCTGTAGCTCAGTTGGTAGAGCACGGCGCTTGCAACGCCAGGGTTGTGGATTCAATTCCCATGGGGGGTCAGTATGAAAAATGTATGCACTCACTAACTGTAAGTCTCTCTGGATAAGAACGTCTGCTAAATGACAAAAATGTAAAATGTATAACAGACGTCACGCTGCTTGCTTAGCAAGTACCACTTCCTCCTGATTCGACTCACACCGAGGCTAAAACCAGGACCTCTGCTTTCCTAGCACACGTGACCGCCCTCCCGAAGTTAGCAATTAGGTGGCACACGTTTCACACATCCCCATATGCTACATTCACCCCTAAAACGTATTCCACAGCGACCATAGCGTTGAGCTGAGAGATCCGGGTCATGGCACCAGTGAAACCGACATGACTGTGCTGCTAACAGTATATCTTCCTCCACTGTCCCTGTCTTGACAACGTACCAATCATATGAGCTATTCACAAATATCTAAATTTAAACCTAGCTGTGGAGTGAGCTTACATTTTTAACTCCGTTACATTAGCGCCCATTAACAGTACATGGGGAATATTTAAATAATGCTATGTAACTGTATGTCTAGAATTAGACAAATACAGAGCTGCCAACTCTCACGCTTTCGCCGTGTGACACATGTTTTTGCCTGTTTTCACACGCACTCACGCCACACATCCAATTTCTCACGCAAAAAAAATAGGCAGAGACTCGTTCGTTCCTTTTTTCAAACTCCCCGACGGTATATGGCGCTGATGAGCGCCACTGAACCATATGCGCTGCACCCCGAAGTTAGCGACAGAAGAAGAGATACTATTGCCGCTAAAGACAACAGGAGAAGAAACGGTCAATACCTCAAGAAGTCTGATAAGAAGCTGAGCTGAGACTAGGTATGTAACAATGAAATGTCATCCAATTGAGTACTCAATCTCTTAAACTTTAAATCTTGAAATAAATTATTTGTTTGTGCGTGTGAACATGATTTAGTGTGGTGAATGTAAACTCAGCTGATTTCGAAAAGGTAAGATGTATTCCAAAGAATTTAACATAAATACAGGAAATGTGTGCAATAGAAGTAGACTTGTGCAGACATTCACTGACCCCATGACAGAAGTGTACCTGCTGTTCTTCCAAATCAAATCAAATCAAATCAAATTTTATTGGTCACATGCGCCGAATACAACAGGTGCAGACATCACAGTGAAATGCTTACTTACAGCCCTTAACCAACAGTGCATTTATTTTTAACAAAAAAAGTAAAAATAAAACAACAACAAAAAAAGTGTTGAGAAAAAAAAGAGCAGAAGTAAAATAAAATAACAGTAGGGAGGCCACCGTACCAACTTTCACTTCTTTCAACTTGCTGCTTCAGAGAGAGCAGTCATCAATATTTTTGTTACATGATGAGGTGGGATTGGATAAAAAAAAATTCTCCATTCTGTGTTTCTTGCTGATATCTGCAGGGATCCTCTAAAACAGGTTTCACCTACTATTTTTGTAAATGTCTGTTATAGATGGTGAAATTTGTACGCAAGCTATGTTCCAAGTTTATGGTTCCAGCAGCTCTGCAGTGCCATGAGGAGCCTTGTAAAATTGCCTTTAAAGAAAAGGCAAACCATTTACCAGGTTAGTATTTGACTATTATTATGATCAAACACTGTGATATGTGATATTTAGCCTTGTACCTTATACCGATATGCTGTATCTGTGACAGGAAGAAAGTTGAACATTAGGTTCACAACCAGGGCTAAACTTAACAGATTACTCGACAAGGGTGACATCACACCACAGCAGGTGGATTCATTCCATGAAGCTGTGTTGTGTTTCCTGACAAGTGCTGTGGACTATGCACTTAAGAAGCTGCCACTGGAAGAGCCACTGATCAAGCACGCACAATTTGTAGATGTACGGCTGAAAGTGACATCGAAGATGTCTGTTGAGCTGAATCTCAGGAGTGAGTCAAAGAACTACACTTCCCAGAGTGCACCAGCAGCAGCAAACCGGCTGCTTGTCACCTGATCAATCATTTTCACTGATCTGGAGCACCTGTGAAGGCATGGAGGAGCTCAGTCATTCAGAAGAACAAACTTCAGAGAGAAGACTCCAAGTTCACTCACATGTTCAGTCCAAAGACGCCAATGGTAAAAGGCTTAAATGGTTAATTCATTTAAGTTATTTAGAATGTTTATTTAAGTGTTTAAACTAATTTAAGTTCATTAAAATGTTTAATTAAAATGGTAACTTTTTGTTCTGTCTTTAAAGGTTTACAACCTAATATACTGGCTAATTTACTGGACAGACCAATCAACTGAAAGCAAACTAAAAATAAAAAAGATTGAGTCGGAAATTTGAGTTGTCCCTGTGTCCTTTGGATGGTGAACAAGAGGAGGACTTGACAGTTGTAAACCACGCGGAGCGGCCTGGCCCTGAGGATAAACGGCTTCAGATCCAGAAATAAGCTGTTGACGCAGAGGAAGTCAAGATGGCGGAAGATGTCCTGGGGAAGTTGGTCCAGCAGCTCAAAAAGGAGAGGACCACTGCAAAAAGCAGCTTTACCAGACAAGCCAACTTCATTTCAAGAGAAGCAAGCAGCATGCTTCAAGTGGAGTTAAAGGAGGAATTCGCTAAGCTTTCAGATTGTTTCAGAAAGATGCTCGATGCCAACGATGACTACAGGATTGGACTGGAGGCTGACATGACTGAGGAGAAGGAACCAGGTCTTAATGAACAGCAAGAGGCTGACATTGATAGATCTGTAAATGAAGGTGAAACAAAGTTGGCAGAGATAAGAGACATTGTTCAAACAAACCTGTGGTCGAGTACTCCTGAGTGGCGCAGTGGTCTATCTTCAGTGGTCTAAGGCACTGCATCGCAGTGCTAACTGTGCCACTAGAGATCCTGGTTCGAATCCAGGCTCTGTCGCAGCCGGCCGCGACCGGGAGACTCATGGGCGGCGCACAATTGGCCCAGCGCTGTCCAGGGTAGGGGAGGGAATGGCCGGCAGGGATGTAGCTCAGTTGATAGAGCATGGCGTTTGCAACGCCCGGGTTGTGGGTTCGATTCCCACGGGGGGGCAGTATAAAAAAAAAATATATATATATGTATTCACTAACTGTAAGTCGCTCTGGATAAGAGCGTCTGCTAAATGACTAAAATGTAAAAATGTAAATGTCGAGGTATGGAAGGAGTGAACTTCTTGTGGCAATCCTGGAAGCAGAAAAAGCCAATGATAAAGCGGCTGATGTACCTGTGGAAAGTGCCAATTTAGAGGGCTATGAAGTGCACCTCGCTCTCTTGGACAAGAGAATAAAAGAGGCCATCTCAGCAATGTCAACATGGGAGCGATGGATCCCTGTAGGATTAAAGGACGAATTAAAAGGAAGAGTCAATGACGTAAGAGCATTCTACTACAGGCTTGAGTTAAGGAGACCTGAATTTGCCACTGCACGGACGATCAATGAGCAAGGCACAGGAGTGAAACTACTACCCCAACTGGCAACATCCACACCAATAGTGAGAATCAAGCCAATCTCTCTACCCATCTTCAATGGAAGCAAGAGAGAATATCACAGATGGAGGAAAGACTGGGAAAGGCTACAAAAGCAGGGAGAGCCATCCGGATCAACTGAAGTTAAGAAAATTCAACTCCTGGAGAGTGTGGATGACAAAATCTCAAAAGATCTCAGACTTTCAACCTACACCACGGCCGATGACATGTTCAGAGTCCTGGAGAACAGGTATGGCAACAAGTCAACCATCATAGTGGAAATCCTGGAAGAGCTGGAGAAGATGCCACATGTGAAAGGGAACCAACCAAGAAAGGTCATTGATCTCATACAGTCAGTGGAGAAGGCTCTAGCAGATCTCACAGAGTTAGGAAACTCTGGATCCATAAATAACCCACTGGTAATTAGATCCATTGAAAGCAAGTTGCCTGACTTCATTAAAAGAGACTGGGTGATGTTCATGGTTGAACCCAGAAACAATGTCACATCAGACAACCACTTTGTCATGCTCTTGAAGTTCCTGAAAAGTCAAGAAGAAATACTAGAGAGACTCGAACAGCTCAGAACTGTGGAGAAGGTGGAAAAATCAGATTGTTTGGACAAGAAGTATGACAGAAAGATTGCCTCAACAAAAACCACAAAGAAAGAAGAGCTTGATGAGGTATGTGGTGATAGTGGGCACAACAACAAAATCTTCTTCTGTAGAAAGTTCAAAAGACTTAAGCTACCTGAAAAGAAAACTGTATTGAGAAAGCTGGGAGCATGCAGAAAATGTCTCGGATGCCATGATGAAGATGGATACTGCAGAGACACTTTCCTATGCAGAAACAAAGACTGTAAAAGGGAAGGTGGTGCCCCAGACCACCATTTTTTCCTCTGGCCAAAAAGAGAAGTCAAAAGAGGGGAAGAGAGAAAGAGTGAAAAAGATGGCAAAGGTGAAAGCAAGCTAACGGAGGAACAAGAGGAGATCTTGTCTGAACTTTCCCAGGAAATGGCAGATCGATGCAGAAAGGCTTTCACCAACACCAACAAAACCGCAGTGACACTCGATGCTTCAGGCCAGTCTGAGCTACCGCAGAGAAATGGGCTCTCTGAACTTCCTGTCATCATGATGTTGATGCAAGTCACGGCAAACACAGGGCAGAAGATGGGGACTTTAATTGACCTTGCTTCAGACACAAACTACATTACCCATAAGGCTGCTGAAAGACTGAGGTTAAGACATGAGAAGATAACTTTAGTGGTGCATGGGGTTGGTGGTATGACCATGGAGGTGAACACACAAAGGTATCTCCTCAAAGTCAGAGTCAAGACACCTAAAGGGACAGAGAGAGCTCATGAAATGGTCTGCTACGGCTTGGATGAAATCGGCAGAGTGCATCAAGTAATTGAACCTGAGAAGTTGAAAAAATTATTCCCAGAAGTCGAACTTCTCATTAGCCACCGAGAGGGAAGACTCGCTCCCCAGAGGGTAAAAATCATCGGAGACCTTGTCTTGTGGGAGGGTCCATTGGGGAAAACAGTGGGTGGAGCACATCCCGACTTATTTGAAGAAGTGGAGGTTGGAGCATATGAGTCCAAAACACACTTCGCTCGCTCCATGAGGACAGCAGCTGTCAAATATCAATAAATCACAAGTCCAACAACTGACACAGCCCAGCTACAGTAGGAGGATGTGACTCAGACCAAATTTACAGCTGCCAGTAACCGTGAGTTCCTTGAGTGGTGGCACTGGGACAGCATCGGAGCTGCATGTGAGCCAAGATGTGGAGGATGCCGATGTGGAAACTGTCCACCAGGAGGAAAGGAAATGACCCTGGCAGAGGAGAGGGAACTGGAGATCATTAAAGAAGGCCTCACCTACAAGAAGGGGGATGCTCACACACCGGCTCCACATTGGGATGCAAAGTATCCTTGGACGGTAGATCCAGCCTCTCTCCCGAACAACAAATGTGCAGTCCAGGCTTGTTTCTTAAGGATGGAAAAGCAACTAAGCAGAGAGCCAGACTGGAAAGTCGCATATGCTACCCAGATCCATGAAATGGTCGAGCGAGGCGCAGCCATAAAACTCACCAACAAAATCATGGACGAGTGGAACGGACCAGTGTGGTACGTAAGCCACCTGGTGGCACCAAACCATCATTCGGTGACAACACCGGTTCGTATTGTATGGAATAGTAGCCAGAAATACAAAGGCGTGGGTATGAATGATCTTCTTCTGAAGGGAGCAGACGTTCTCAACCCTATAAGAGCTGTCTTGCTGAGGTTCAGAGAAGGGACGTATGCATCTCTAAGAGACATCAAAAAGATGTACAACTCTGTATGGCTGGAGGAGCGTGAGATGCATCTTCACAGGTTCCTCTGGAGGGACAGCCCAGATGAAGAGATAAGTGAATATGCAATAACCAGAGTCAACATTGGGGACAGACCTGCTGGTTTCATTTCTCAGTTGGCTATGAGGGAAACAGCACGCCTGCCCAACTTTCTTCACTTGGAGGATGAGCGCAGAGTCATTGAAGAGGACAGTTATGTGGATGACCTCTTAACCTCCCAAAATGACCTGAATAAACTTGACAAGATCAGAGCAAATGTCGAAAAGATCTTGATAGCTGGAGGGTTCTTCCTCAAACCATGGGTCCGGTCAGGGCAAAGTGGGAGGCAAGGAATGGAGATGGAGGTTCTAACAAAGACACAAAGTAAAACCTTAATTCTTCCAAATCAAATGAGGGACGAAGACAACAAAGCCTTGGGTATCGACTACCAAATGGATGAAGACAAGCTCTACATGTTAACCTCAGTTAACTTTTCCAAAAGGAAAAAGAAGATGAGAGTTGGAAAGAATCTTCTCAAGGAGGAGGTGAGAACTGAGACACCTAACCCACTGACTAGGAGGGCTCTCTTAAGCCAAGTGGCTGGACTGTACGACCCAATTGGCTTAGTTACACCTGCCAAACAGAAGGGAGCAATTCTTGTTCGAAAAGCATTCCAAGAGGGAGGGGGTGGGAAACTAACCCAAGAAACCTGGGACCAACCTCTCTCAGAAAGCCTCAGAGAAGAAGCCATCCAGCTTTTTGAAGAATATGTGCAGCTCGGAGAGGTGAAATTCCACAGGAGCCTCACACCAGCTGGCTGGGAAGGGAAACCTTGGGGCATCACATTCTCTGATGGAAGTGACAAAATCTATGGAGCTGTGATGTTCTTAAGATGGGACACAAGTCAAGGCACTAAAGTTCGGTTCGTTGAATCAAAAGCCAAGCTGACACCCCTGGATCAGAAGGGAGAAGCTGTAAAAGCTGAGATCTGTGGTGCTGTCTTCGCAGCCAGGATCAGGAAGTATGTGGAAAAGCATGCTCGAATGAAGATCGAGAGATGGTTCCATCTACTTGACAGTCAAACGGTCTTGGGAGCCATTCAAAGAGTCAGTTATGGGTACAAAACTTTCTTTGCAAATAGAGTGGGTGAAATCCAGAAGGCTGGACAAGTGCAAGACTGGTGGTGGATCCGTGGGGATCTAAACATAGCTGACATCATAACAAGAGGGGGTGCTCCTGAAGATTTGAAGGAGAATTCCACATGGCAAAATGGACCAGAGTTCCTAAAGTGGCCAGTGGAGGAGTGGCCTATAAAATCAGCTGGAGATGTTGCAGCTCATGCCAGGGAGAGTGTAAACAAGCTCCAGAGGAAGGCATTCTCAGGTGCATTAACAAGAGCTCAAGCAAGAAGTAGTCAGCAGAAAGAAGACCTACAAGGCACTCAGGAAAGTCCAAAGAGTGAAACTCAAGAGGGAATACCTGTGTTAAACCCAACTCTTCTTAGAAGGAATCCCACTAGCTGGGTTAAAGATATTGTGGACGTAAGAAGATTCAGTAGCCTGTCCAAACTGGTGAGAGTTGTTGCCTGGGTTTGTCTAGCAGCCAAGCAGTGGCTGAAGAGGAAGGCCCGGGCCCCTAAACAGGCAAAGAGGGAGGTAAGATCACCCAAGCAAGCTGTGCTGACTGTCAAAGAACATGAAGATGCACTCAAATACCTTTTCCTCGCAGCTCAAGAAGGTACAGATTTTTCAGACACAACTCTAAGCAGACTGACAGTGTACAAAGATGTGAACTCTGGGCTACTGGCACAAGAATCCCACAAAGCAAACCACGAGGGAGTGGCGGGAACCCTTCTCCAGATGAGGAAGAAAGCCTGGGTAATAAAAGGCCGTAGACTTGCCAAGAAAATGGTTGACAGCTGTGTGGTCTGCAGGAAAAACAAGGCAAAACAGTGTCAACAACTCATGGCGGACCTGCCTCTAGAGCGAACAGGCCCAGCTGCACCTTTTGAATTCACCACCATGGACCTGTTCGGCCCTTATGAAGTGAAAGATGAGGTCAAGAAGAGAACTAGACTCAAAGTATGGGGAATAGTCTTCTGCTGCATGGCTTCCCGAGCCATACACACTGAAGTGGTGAGTGACATGTCATCTGAAGGATTCCTGCTAGCCTATCAAAGGTTCACTTCACTGAGAGGACACCCCAGGAAACTCTGGTCAGACCCTGGCACTAACTTTGTGGGAGCCAAACCCGCACTTCAACATTTCCTTAACCAACTAAACAAGTCTGAACTTGAAGACACAGCTGCCAAGCATGGTACAGAATGGTCATGGAAGATCCACCCTGCAGACTCTCCTCATAGGAATGGTGCCGCAGAGGCAGCTGTCAAAGTAGTGAAGCGGGCGTTGAGCAACCTTGGTGGAGATGGTGTTTTCACGTGGGGAGAATTCCAAACTTTTCTCTTCATGGCAGCCAACCTTGCTAATGAGAGACCCATCGATGCAAGAACTCAAAGCAGAAAATACTGTGTAGAGTACATCACCCCGAATTCTCTGCTTTTAGGACGTACCAATCCAAAGGGAGACCCTGGAGATTTTCAGTTTGATGGCTACCCTTACAAAAGACTTAAACATATTCAAGCAGAGTTAAGCCATTTCTGGAAGAAGTGGAGCCAATTGGCTGGACCTAATCTGTTCATAAGGAACAAATGGAACACCAAAGAGCGAAATGTTGCTGTTGGAGATGTGGTCTGGTTGGCTGACCAAAACGCCCTAAGAGGAAAGTACAAGCTGGCTAGAGTGGTCGGTGTCAATGCTGACAGCAAAGGCATCGTAAGAGATGTGCTTGTGAAGACTTTTCCCAGCTATCCTGTTCATATCACAAAGTCAAACAGCAAAAAAGGGCCCACAAGAGCAAACGGTGAAAGAACGAAGAGGCTTCAAACCAAAATCCCAGCTACAATTCTTCATAGAGATGTCAGACGCCTTGTCATTCTACTTCCCATTGAAGAACAAACAGAGGTGGGAAGGGCTTGTGTGACCTCTCTGGGTTTGAAAAAACCAGGAGCTCAAGTGGGAGGTGTTGAGCTGAATCTCAGGAGTGAGTCAAAGAACTACACTTCCCAGAGTGCACCAGCAGCAGCAAACTGGCTGCTTGTCACCTGATCAATCATTTTCACTGATCTGGAGCACCTGTGAAGGCATGGAGGAGCTCAGTCATTCAGAAGAACAAACTTCAGAGAGAAGACTCCAAGTTCACTCAGTCCAAAGACGCCAATGGTAAAAGGCTTAAATGGTTAATTCATTTAAGTTATTTAGAATGTTTATTTAAATGTTTAAACTAATTTAAGTTCATTAAAATGGTAACTTTTTGTTCTGTCTTTAAAGGTTTACAACCTAATTTACTGGCTAATTTACTTGACAGACCAATCAACTGAAAGCAAACTAAAAATTAAAAAGATTGAGTCGGAAATTTGAGTTGTCCCTGTGTCCTTTGGATGGTGAACAAGAGGAGGACTTGACAATGTCCTGTACTTTGTTGAAAGGTTAGTTTTTTTCCTCTAATTATTGTGTGTTATCTTAGCTAAAATACCCTGTGTTTTATGATGTGTGTTCACTCCTAAACTGCACATGAGATATTCTTATGTGGCTTCTCCTCAAAGATGTGTATGAACTGCTGCTGGTTGATGACTATATACCTAAAACGTAACAACTTGTAACTCTACTTTCATAAATAGGTTTCCCCATCTCCTCCCATACCATGGGCCAGAGGAGCATGACCTTCTGGGTGAGGAGTTTCTAAATTATCAGACCATGCCAATGATATCCCTGCAGGACGAAACTGAAATGGAAAGCTTCTGGGCTGAAATGGCAACCCGGAAGCATAAGGTAAATATTTTTTGTCTTTCCTTTTGGCAGGTGTGGCTTGGCTACATCTGTTGCTTAAAATTGTTGCATGCATATACAGTGGGGAGAACAAGTATTTGATACACTGCCGATTTTGCAGGTTTTCCTACTTACAAAGCATGTAGAGGTCTGTAATTTTTTTTTTTTAATCCAGAAAATCACATTGTATGATTTTTAAGTAATTAATTTGCATTGTATTGCATGACATAAGTATTTGATCACCTACCAACCAGTACGAATTCCGGCTCTCACAGACCTGTTAGTTTTTCTTTAAGAAGCCATCCTGTTCTCCACTCATTACCTGCATTAACTGCACCTGTTTGAACTCGTTACCTGTATAAAAGACACCTGTCCACACACTCAATCAAACAGACTCCAACCTCTCCACAATGGCCAAGACCAGAGAGCTGTGTAAGGACATCAGGGATAAAATTGCAGACCTGCACAAGGCTGGGATGGGCTACAGGACAATAGGCAAGCAGCTTGGTGAGAAGGCAACAACTGTTGGCGCAATTATTAGAAAATGGAAGAAGTTCAGATGACGGTCAATCACCCTCGGTCTGGGGCTCCATGCAAGATCTCACCTCGTTGGGCATCAATGATCATGAGGAAGGTGAGGGATCAGCCCAGAACTACACGGCAGGACCTGGTCAATGACCTGAAGAGAGCTGGGACCACAGTCTCAAAGAAAACCATTAGTAACACACTACGCCGTCATGGATTAAAATCCTGCAGTGCACGCAAGGTCCCCCTGCTCAAGCCAGCGCATGTCCAGGCCCGTCTGAAGTTTGCCAATGACCATCTGGATGATCCAGAGGAGGAATGGGAGAAGGTCATGTGGTCTGATGAGACAAAAATAGAGCTTTTTGGTCTAAACTCCACTCGCCGTGTTTGGAGGAAGAAGAAGGATGAGTACAACCCCAAGAACACCATCCCAACCATGAAGCATGGAGATGGAAACATCATTCTTTGGGGATGCTTTTCTGCAAAGGGGACAGGACGACTGCACCGTATTGAGGGGAGGATGGATGGGGCCATGTATCGCGAGATCTTGGCCAACAACCTCCTTCCCTCAGTAAGAGCATTGAAGATGGGTCGTTGCTGGGTCTTCCAGCATGACAACGACCCGAAACACACAGCCAGGGCAACTAAGGAGTGGCTCCATAAGAAGCATCTCAAGGTCCTGGAGTGGCCTAGCCAGTCTCCAGACCTGAACCCAATAGAAAATCTTTGGAGGGAGCTGAAAGTCCGTATTGCCCAGCGACAGCCCCGAAACCTGAAGGATCTGGAGAAGGTCTGTATGGAGGAGTGGGCCAAAATCCCTGCTGCAGTGTGTGCAAACCTGGTCAAGAACTACAGGAAACGTATGATCTCTGTAATTGCAAACAAAGGTTTCTGTAGCAAATATTAAGTTCTGCTTTTCTGATGTATCAAATACTTATGTCATACAATAAAATGCAAATGAATTACTTAAAAATCATACAATGTGATTTTCTGGATTTTTGTTTTAGATTCCGTCTCTCACAGTTGAAGTGTACCTATGATAAAAATTACAGACCTCTACATGCTTTGTAAGTAGGAAAACCTGCAAAATCGGCAGTGTATCAAATACTTGTTCTCCCCACTGTATGTGTCATGCATGTTGCAAATTATGCATGTTTTTATCTGAACTTTGTTAATGGATCAACCTACAGTATACTTACAGTATTAATCAATCAAAAATCAAGGTATGTTTTTCCATTGTGTTTTGGTGCATTTTCCATAGGTGACTGGAGCCAAATAATTCGAGAGGCTTGCTGCCGTCGCCAAGCTTGTCCTGGTGTTGCCCCATGCAAACGCAGATGCTGAGAGGGTGTTTTCAGTTGTGGGACTGAACAAAACCAAGAGAAGAAACCGCCTAGCATTGGATGGCACCCTGTCCTCAATAATGACCATAAAGATGGCCAATCTGGAGCCCTGCTTCAAATGGTAGCCCCCCTCCGATATCATCAAGGCCTCCAAGAAGGGCACAGGCCAGTATAACCATGCCGACAGATCATAGACAAGAGGCTCATTTGAGATGAGCCAGGTCTGCGCAGAATCGATCACCGGCGATCACCACCCAATGCATGCTGGTTAGATTTGTGTCCGACTTGATCCCGACTTTCTCTGACGTCATGCACACGTGGGCAACGATAACCTCATGAGATCAAGGCGGCCGCAGTTCTGAGACGCAGGCAGTGCAATTGCTTTTTACCGACTGCAGGACCCAGGCGGACCCAGGACAAAATCTCACTCCAAGGTTTTTTGAAAAGTTGGCAGGTATGCAAATACAACAAATTCTAAAAGTTAACCTAACTCGCTAAATACATGGCTCTTTGAAACATTGAACTCTCGAACACACCTACATTTGACGCACCTTGCGCGCACCGGAAATAAATACCCCTTAGTAGCTTGCAAGGAAAACAAGGTAAGCATTACTTTCATTGTAGCTTAATCATATCGATTTAATTGCTTACCATGATTAATTTTTGTAGTAACATTTAATGAACAAATCCATTATAGGAACAGAGTAATATGTAGTGTGGAGCCACAAACAAACTTTTTGGCTCCAAACCAAATGAATCGATGTGCGAGTGCGACCAAATATGTTGTATTTTTTTATGACGACTTATGACAAATATGTGTACCACAGGGCACAGGTGTACTATTAATATATGAACATGTACTATTTCCCCACACTATACAACTATTATGGGAAAAACTCTTTGTGAAGAAGAGTAGGCTAGACATGTTTCTTGCTCAAGTAACACTGGCATGTTTGTTTACAACTGCACTTTTGCCCCTAACCCTGGATTCATATTAACCAGTCTGGATAGCAGGGGATGGGGGTTACAGAGAGAGAATTAAAGTTGCACAGCAGTAAGCCAGACACCTGATAGGCCTACCAAATAGAGCATACAATAAACCCCAATTAACCTCTGGGCAGTGGGTGCCAAATAACACCCAGTCCATTTTAAACAGAGTTTAATTACTTTAATCATTCAGCTGAAATGTTATTTTCCTTAGTTGTCAGCCTCTGTGGTGTTCTCTGAGGGGTTACTATAATTTCTCATTGGTTCTCAGTAAGCAGCTGAATGGATCCTGGGGTTGATGAGCTAAAGTATATGTGTGTGTATGCGTGTGTATTTGGCAGGAAGGAAGCAAGCAGTGTTGTTGGCTCTTACCCAGGCATTTTGGCTCCTTGCCACTCCAGTAAGGTGTGGTGGCATTGCGACAGGCAAGCATGGTGGGGCCTTGCAGCTGGTAGCCAGTCAGACACTGGAAGTAGGCCTCTCCTCCAGCATGGAGGTGAGTCACTGATACCTCCCCGTTGGCTGGCTCCTTAGGGAAGGCACAGCTCAGCACGAAGGCTAGAGGGAGGGAGGGAGAGAGAGAGAGGGATTTAATAATTGATGACCGGTTTGATTTTATTTATCCTTTTGAAATAGTTCACTATGGTATTTCGAAGTGGAATTAGTGATCTTAGTGCTACCATTTCCATTCATTTATACATATACCAATGGACAGTGTAGACACACACACACACACACACACATGTTGTGTATGAAGAATGTGCTGTAATTGGGTCAAGCAGGGCTGTTTTCATCAGTTTTCTACTTGGGTTATAAATATTCCACTCCATCTGCTGCAATTAATTGCAGTTTAAAAGTACATCTGCAAATAGATTGTGACATGTCTGCAATTGCTAATGAGTTTCGGTGTGCTGCAAAGTCTACACACATACAGCTATGGCATGGAGCTTTAGGTTTGGTGTACAGGGTAAAAGTAGAGTTGTAGATCAGTTCCATTTCAGAGCTGGTACTTTAATGTGTTAGTGGAGAGAAGAATTGCCTCTGTGCCAGTTGTCAAAGCGCTGTGAGTCCAGTGCAGCAAGTTGAATGGGCTTCAACTTCCTCTGCATCCCTGTCCTTAAACGAATGGTGCTACATGGGATGTATGGTAGCAATCATTAGTTGGCGTGGATGATGGATTGAGCTAACCATGTCCGTAATGAGCGCTATAAAACAGGCCTCTCTGCCTGTCGGAGCGCAGGCCCATTCTGCTCTGCCTCACTGGTGCAGCATGTGAGGCAGAGCAGAGTGGGCCTGCCTCTCTGAGATTTATGTTCTTGAGGTCCAGTACAGATAACACTAAAACATTGAATTTGTGGAAAATACACCATGGAAGCAAAAATATACTTTTAACAACACTGGACCTACAATAAAATAATGGTGACAGATAGAGGTGTGTAAGGTAAAGCATTAAAATATAAGACATTTAGTAACAACGCCTGTCTCTTGCCTAACTCAGAGATCTACTATACAGATGTAGGATCTTAATTTGATCACCCTGTTGCAAGGGAACCTTCCTGCAATGCATGCATTGTAAAACTTGTAGTGTATTTGAGGTTTAAAAAGGCTTCTGAAGTTTGTAATTTCGACTTAAATGTCAGACTTGATTTTCCCTTACGAAAAATGCATCAACCCCTACAAAAATGTACATTAATTATAATCCACATAATAATTCAAATGTCCTGTTGCTGCAGGATTATTGTCCTGCTGTAGCAACCTGGCTCAAATTAAGATCCTACATCTGTAGGTGTGTTTACACCAAGAATGTGTGGTATCTGACTGTTTCATCTGATTGCTGTTACTAAATAACAACCTTAGTCATTCTTTTGAGGATAACAAAGCTGTTAAATAGCCTCAGTGTCTACAGAGCCTGAAGCACTAGTAGCCAGCTTTGAAAACAGAGAGCAAAGACAAGGACCCTGTGAAGGATCCCAACTGTTTAATATGTCTGACTCAATCCTTTACTCACTAATATGATTTGGAGGAACAGTCGGAATGGTAATAAGCTGTTACGTTGTGTCAACACGCAGGTGGAAACATTTCAAACAAAGCTCTCAGCACAGCTCACACTCCTGCTCTCCTGATGTAGACCAGTCACTACCTCCTCCTTCTGCCCTCCCAGACACGGGAATAAAAGGCTGAACCTGAGAATGCTGAACCTGAGACAACCACTGTGGGGACTGAGTGTGCAGAGACTGAGCACGGGAGCATTAAGCTGTTGATACATAAAACGGTTAAGTATTCCAGAACCCATTCAAACGGTATAATCACCACCTTTTTTATCCCTTTCTTCTCATGGCTGCATATGAAAATGGACATTAAAGATAACAGTTTTACAGCCCTCTGCCGCCCGACACGAGGCATTAAGGAAAAGTACACTTTGGAAGGTAATTTAATTTCAACCCCTCTCCCTCCCTGCCAGAAGACATTTGGATATTAGTGCTGAAAGTAGACAATGCTCTCCCCCAGCAATCAAACTCAATAACACTGACAGAGGCAGGGGTTTTAGTGTCTGTCTATTTACTAAGGATTCACTTTAGCTCTCTTCATGTTGTGTACTATACATCATTGTACATTTTGGCACAATTGTGCAGTGTGGCATACTTTGCATGAAGTCGTTTAGTGTCTTTGATGTACTACATTTGGTTTAAAGTCAGTGTTAAAGTGTGCAGCAACTATGATTTATCTCAGGATGCCCTCATAAACCTGTACATAACTCTCCCGGCTGTAATAGGGTGTTAAATCATCATCTTACCTGGCTGCCTCAGTGGATCAACAACTCAAGGGGGCCAATAGTACACAGAAACATTTGTCACCCAAAGACTATCATTTATTGTTTACATTAATGCTACAGGAACAGCACAGAACTGATAAATAGAAAAGTATTTGTTGCACACTGCATTCAAGAGCTTATACTGTAGATATCTCTCATAGCCTAACAAGACTCTCTGTAAGCGTAGAGAAACAGTGTTTTCATAAATGCTTGTCTCTTGGAATTTGGTTCTGACTTTTTAACAGGACGTTGAAGGCCAAACAAACCACATTTTGTCCTCCAGCTTTTGAACCATTATTAATCAAATACCAATAACATTTCAATAAATACAACTTAAATTACAAACCACCTCCTTAAGAAATGCCTCAGGGTTCGGTGTGCTAGCATAGGTTATCATCAAAAGAACATGCTGATTTCTCCCACACTTACATTTCCACCATTATGAAGCAGCCAGCCAGCCAGTCTTCTATCTCTGGAGGAAATCAATGAGATGCAGAGTGCGAGTCCAGCTGCCCTAGGTCATCCATTTAATTCTTACTTTATCACTGGCTCCACTGAGCCCAGTTATTGCCATTATCCTACCACCATTTCATCTTTGTTGAGCCTGTACAGTGGGGATGCTGCAGGCAGAGACAGTCCCCTAATAATTAAATTACATGCAGCCTCCATTCCATTGTACTTCATTGTAGAGGGCCATAAAGCCTGATTGTTTGCTATTACAAGTAATGGCTTCACAGTGAACACAGACAGGTAGATTAGCTGATGGTGGGGCGTCAGGCAACAGATGCTGAGGTAATGTCCTTGCTTATTCTGTCCGAGAAGAGAGAGAAAATGGGAGGGAAAGAGGAAGGAAACGACTGGAAATGTGGTCCTGCTCT
This sequence comes from Coregonus lavaretus, assembly GCF_964263955.1. Classification (NCBI taxonomy): domain Eukaryota; kingdom Metazoa; phylum Chordata; class Actinopteri; order Salmoniformes; family Salmonidae; genus Coregonus; species Coregonus lavaretus. Next base: position 41,907,703 of record NC_139997.1, on the reverse strand, counting down.
CTGCTGTCAGTGACAGCTGTACTGGGAGTTTGAATGACATCCTATCTCATCAATGACCATTGCCGCTTTATCATTCAAGGGTCAATCGGTATTGATGCACAGAGCCAAAGTGGATAAAGGATTATTACTAGTGGCAGTGGTGGCTAGTTGTAGGTTTGACCACCACTTTGACATTTCACTGAGTAAAATAAGGTCTTGCTAATAAACTTAGTATTGACTTAACCTCTGACCTATTATGGTAGGTTGAATTTGCAATCTGTCATGTATTATGAATTGTATGACCTATTAAGTACAGTAAATCAATGATATTGATGATGAGGATTACAAATCATAACTGATTCATGGCAACTAATCAGCAGTATGACAGGTGGCAGGGCAGCAGGGCAGCCTGTAGGGCAGCAGGGCAGCCTGCATGGCAGCAGAGCAGCAGGGCAGCAGAGCAGCAGGGCAGCCTGCAGGGCAGCCTACGGCATCAGTGGCAATCTCATTTGGTGCTCTGGAGAGACTCACTCTACTCATCAGTCTAGAGTAGACTAACCCTCATTGATGGGACCGGGCCGGCTGCAGTCTAAAGTTATTTCTCCTTAACAGCATTTATTGAGCAGTTGACCGTTGGAATTAAATGTTTAACCCAACCACATAAATATCAATACATCATAGCAGGACTGTGGTGGGGCTCTCTCAGATTGAAACTCTCTTCCCAGGGACAATACTATTGATCTTTGTTTAAGGGTAATGTTTGATCGGAGAACCTGTACAGAGCAAGACTCACATGTACTTAAAATCAGAGTAATTCACCGGACCTTTCACTTAGCCTTCAAGGGCTGTTTCCAGTCTCATGCTGAGGATGGTGAACTACAAGACCACATGTTGTCCCTGGGCATGGAATCAAACTGTATCGGAATCGATCACAGAGTGTTCGCTATGAGACTGTCGTTTAACCCACATCTGTAAAGTGTGTATGCAGTATGTGTATATTGGAGGGCCTTAATAATGTCAGTTGACATTTTGAGTGGATGGCTTTTCTTTGACATGTGAAATATTTGAATCTAATTTGCCATTCCACGCATACTGACTTGGTGGAGGTGATAACTTGTTTTGGCTGGGGTATCCCTCTGCTCTGCAGCCCTCTCCAACCCTCTCCTAAGCACAGACATGGCCAGCCTATTAAGTCTCCTCAATTTTATATGACCAGATGAAAAATGCATCTCTCCAGTTATGAAATGCAGAGAGAATTTTTGGGGCATCAATGTTTGGCCAGTGTTTATCACACTGGGAGTCCTCCCTTCCCATCTGCAGCCTCCAGGGAGCCATGTAGTAGTGGGAAATCAAAAGGCTGATTAAGGAGTTAGAGTAGGAAATGGCTCTGCCCTCCTCTCCCTCCCCTCTGGTGTCACACCAACAGATGCCCCCATTACAGCAGAGGATACACACTGAGAGACACATGGCAGAAACCTCTAGGAATAAGCTGCTGCAGTCCTCATCAGAATCTACAATCAATAATACAGTTATCACCCCCATGCTGAAAGGTGGTAGGATACAGTTGAGTGATTAAGACTTACATGACACGAACCGAACACCTGACCATATGCAGATAAGTTCTAATTCTATTTCAATTATGTATACACTTTTTCTCAATCCAATCCAAGAACCAAGTCTCTACCTGTCTAGACAGTCATTAAATGTCGACCTCAGTATGAGGGATCAGGGAAGTCATAAAGGAATTGCAAAAGGGCTTAGTTTAAGTTTGCTTTCACCAATATGTCAGCCTGAGTGTCCACTATTTCCTGTATCTATTGCACACACACAACATTCTCAACCCTCAGGAGAGTTGAATAAGACTAGACACAAAAACACATCCGCAGGCTGTGACACAGACACATCATCACTCTCCAGTGGTAACTGGGCTGCTACTATTACTACTGCAGCATTCATCAGTGTCATCTCAGCCACAGCCAGGGCCTTCTGCAGACATTAATTACCTAGAGCTGAGATTTATCTCGCTACAGATCTGTCTTATTCTCAACGCTTGTCCCATCACATTTTTAACACCCCATTACAATGGACAAGGTGATTGGGCACACCATGGAGATGAACACAAATCTAAATCCTGATAGCCTTTGAAATTGGCTGGATTTATTTTTGTACGTTTATGTAATGCTTGTGTAGTAACGGTTATAAATAGATTAAAGAGTAGCATTCTAATTGCTCCAAATGTCCTTCATGGACGGAATTTGTGGATGTGCCTAAAATGAGACCTTTAATATAAGGATGATGATGATATCAAGCGTGACAGAGAGAGAAGCTCTGCAGGTACATATTGGAATTGGTTTAATTTAGACAGCTAAATATTTTCTGAAAAGTACCTTTTTCCCTGAGACTGATGATTTCAAATAGCAATTTCAAAGTGTGAAAAGCATTTATCATTCAAATTCAGAGCTGCTGTTCCACATCATTAGCTCTGTATAACTAATGGGACTCCATAAGTTATAATGACTTTATAGGCCCCTATTGTTGCTTTGCCAAGCATAAAAAAAATGTCATGGGCGCAGTGTGAAAGCGTGTCATACTGCCATAGCGTTTGATAACAATTAGAGAGAATTTAATGCCGTGGCATAAAAATTTGACATAATACCTACATCACTGAATGACTTAAACATGTGGTTGCCTTCCGCACCCCCACAGATGCACCCCTATGCTTCAACAGAGTCTGAAAATCCCTGCTTTGAAGATTTGGTGAGGGAGTTCTTTGCTCAGTGTGTGAGGATAAAGTCCAAATTGTTGGGCTCACAGTTGTCTGAGTATAAGGGGGAATTATGATATGCTGCTGGAGCCAGAGAGAGCTGATCAACAGGACACCCTGCATTGTCTGCCCTCATGCAGGATGCTTAACTAACATTATGGGTGAGCGCAAAATAATTTACTGAGCAAGGATTTTGTTAATTGTTGGGTGAGGCTTTACAAAACCAGTCTGTTTACCCTCAGCAGAAAAACAGAAAAAAGATGACTTGTACTTAGAGCAAGGTTTATTATTCAAATTGATGTATTGTTTACTATTCAGTGAGGTGGTGTTAATACAATGCTAATGTTAATACAGACCTGTGATATTTCTCAAATATCCAGTAGGTGATGTTTTTTTGGTACATTATGGATCGCAACTCAGTAGCATGTATTGTACTCAAACTAATTACTTATGAGGTGGTCTCACTCGTCTTTGACCCAAAGTAAAGGTTCTGTTTCTCCAATCCTTTACTGTTGGATCCCCATTCACCTCTCTCTCTTGTGGTCTGTTTGCTCTGAGTCTCCGGGGCATGGCTGCTATTCTCCTATTTCTTTGTGAATTATTGAGAGGCTTGAATCTTTAAAGTTCACCCGCCTCCTCAATAAGCAGTGTTCTGTGCTGCCAGTCCAATGTTCCATATCACCCACTGCTTGATTATTGGTTAATATTCTAAAGAGTGCTTTCTTTCCACAGTGTTCTATATAATCAATGGGACAATGGGAATTCAGCATATTAAAGGCTATACTTTTCAACCTATTTATATATCCAACAATAGATTTCCACCCTACGCCGACGGGGGGTCAAATCACACATGATGAGCAGCAACATTACTGCATTAGCTTCCCTTTCCAAGGTTGCTTGGGATACACAAAGAACATGGCTCATTGTGAGTGATGATGCACAGGACACATTTCACAGGCGGGCTATAACTGATCCATTAGAGGTCTGGTAAAAGCTCTCATCACTCCCCCACTTTGGTCCCTGTCTACCCCCCTCTCCCTGCTCTAACACAGTGTAATGTGGGGCTTATTACCCTGGCAGTGCCAGCACTCAGATAGGCCAAACAAAGACACACAGGACCACTTAGAAACACTGATGAACTATTTCCTAAACGGTAGTTCAGTGGTCACCAACCGGTCGATCGTGATGAACTGGTTGATCTCCAAAGCATTCGTAGTCGATCACCAAACATTTCTGTAAAATACATAAACGATAAAGCCTTGTGTTCCTATTTTTTTTATATAATTTTGCGCTGTTGGCGGTAGGTGCACTTGATTCAGCAGCCCTAGCGCCGGGAAGGCAAAGTGTTCCCATTTTGAACCATTTCATGTGTCTGAAGGTAGAACTCTGCATACCCGGCAGGCCCAGAGAGCAAATCAAGTGCACCTATAGACCTACCGCTGGCCAATCAGAATGCTCAGATCACCGAATGGAAGTATAGAGGTGTCAACAAAAATAAGTGGTTAAATACAGTATGTGTCCAAAAAAACAAAAATATTTCCTGAGCTTTCTTATATCTCCTAGATATAGGACAGACACTTAAAAACCTTATTCCTTTTTTTTTGACTGTTGCATTTATGAATGTGTTATTCAATGCGTTTCCATGGGCTATAGTAGTAAAGGCCAAATTCAATATTTTATCACCCCAAAAAATGATACCTAAAGGGGTCCTAAAATTCAAAATGAAATAGCTAAATGATCCATAGTATGACCATGTCACAACTTCGGCCGAGGCTGCCTCCCCTCCTTGTTCGGGCAGGCTTCGGCATTCGTCGTCACCGGAGTACTAACCACTGCCGCCCCAATCATCATCACAATTGTCTTGTCTCATTATCACACACACTTGGTTCTAATCCCCTAATTAGTCAGTGTATAAGTGTTCCCTCTGCCCCTGTCACGAGTGTCAGTGTAATGCGGTGGATCGAATTCAGGCGCAGGACACAGAACTCAATGAAAACGTATTTTACTAACAAGTAAAGAAACAAATACAAAATACCTCCACACAGGGAGGAGTAAACCCGCTCACCAAACGACACACGAAATGAAATAACAAACACGCACATAACACAATGGGAGCCACCGGGTTAAATAGGGAAGGAGTACTTACACGATGGGAAACAAGTGTGTGACAATCAGACAACAGGTAGAACATAGAAACATAGAACATAGATCGGCAGCAGCTAGTATTCCGGTGACGACGAACGCCGAAGCCTGCCCGAGCAAGGAGGAGGGGCAGCCTCGGCAGAATCCGTGACAGCCCCCTGGTCCTTGTGGGTGAGTGTTTATTGTGAAAGTTAGTGAAGCTCGGTGGAGCTCGTGTATTTTGTTAGACGGGAGTATTTTCCTGTGTGCCTTGTATTTTCCAGTGCACCTGTTTTGTGCCCTGGAGTGTGTTTGACAGTTCTGCGTAAACCTGTATTTTGCTAATTAAAGCCTGTTATTCTGTGATTTATAGTGGGGGGGGGGGGGGAGTATTTAGTCAGCCACCAATTGTGCAAGTTCTCCCACTTATAAAGATGAGAGAGGCCTGTAATTTTCATCTTAGGTACACGTCAACTATGACAGACAAATTGAGACAAAAAAATCCAGAAAATCACATTGTAGGATTTTTAATGAATTTATTTGCAAATTATGGTGGAAAATAAGTATTTGGTCACCTACAAACAAGCAAGATTTCTGGCTCTCACAGACCTGTAACTTCTTCTTTAAGAGGCTCCTCTGTCCTCCACTCGTTACCTGTATTAATGGCACCTGTTTGAACTTGTAATCAGTATAAAAGACAGCTGTCCACAACCTCAAACAGTCACACTCCAAACTCCACTATGGCCAAGACCAAAGAGCTGTCAAAGGACACCAGAAACAAAATTGTAGACCTGCACCAGGCTGGGAAGACTGAATCTGCAATAGGTAAGCAGCTTGGTTTGAAGAAATCAACTGTGGGAGCAATTATTAGGAAATGGAAGACATACAAGACCACTGATAATCTCCCTCGATCTGGGGCTCCACGCAAGATCTCACCCCGTGGGGTCAAAATGATCACAAGAACGGTGAGCAAAAATCCCAGAACCACACGGGGGGACCTAGTGAATGACCTGCAGAGAGCTGGGACCAAAGTAACAAAGCCTACCATCAGTAACACACTACACCGCCAGGGACTCAAATCCTGCAGTGCAGGACGTGTCCCCCTGCTTAAGCCAGTATATGTCCAGGCCAGTCTGAAGTTTGCTAGAGTGCATTTGGATGATCCAGAAGAGGATTGGGAGAATGTCATATGATCAGATGAAACCAAAATAGAACTTTTTGGTAAAAACTCAACTCGTCGTGTTTGGAGGACAAAGAATGCTGAGTTAAATCCAAAGAACACCATACCTACTGTGAAGCATGGGGGTGGAAACATCATGCTTTGGGGCTGTTTTTCTGCAAAGGGACCAGGACGACTGATCCGTGTAAAGGAAAGAATGAATGGGGCCATGTATCGTGAGATTTTGAGTGAAAACCTCCTTCCATCAGCAAGGGCATTGAAGATGAAACGTGGCTGGGTCTTTCAGCATGACAATGATCCCAAACACACCGCCCGGGCAACGAAGGAGTGGCTTCGTAAGAAGCATTTCAAGGTCCTGGAGTGGCCTAGCCAGTCTCCAGATCTCAACCCCATAGAAAATCTTTGGAGGGAGTTGAAAGTCTGTGTTGCCAAGCGACAGCCCCAAAACATCACTGCTCTAGAGGAGATCTGCATGGAGGAATGGGCCAAAATACCAGCAACAGTGTGTGAAAACCTTGTGAAGACTTACAGAAAACATTTTACCTGTGTCATTGCCAACAAAGGGTATATAACAAAGTATTGAGAAACTTTTGTTATTGACCAAATACTTATTTTCCACCATAATTTGCAAATAAATCATTAAAAATCCTACAATGTGATTTTCTGGAGAGAAAAAATTCTCATTTTGTCTGTCATAGTTGACGTGTACCTATGATGAAAATTACAGGCCTCTCTAATCTTTTTAAGTGGGAGAACTTGCACAATTGGTGGCTGACTAAATACTTTTTCTCCCCCACTGTACCTTCCTGCGCCTGACTCCTTCAACACCACCTCATCACAGACCATCTTAAAACAATTCCATATGTTAGCTTTGTACCCCCCCCCAGAGAGGCAAGGGGTGACATTCTATTCGCCAGGCACATCAAAGGCATGTTAGAACGCATAATTTTTCTGCAAGCCTGTCATAGTTCATTAGTTTGCAGAGACAAAAGATTTTGGCTTAATGCTGTGTTGTTTTTTCCCTTCTCCTGGTGTTGTCACATGAAAGGCTGTGGTGTGATGAGGAACAACGGTCCCAACAGCCCTCTATCTGACAGCTCTGTAAATGTATATTAGCACAATACTTATGCCATGTAATTATAACCCTGAAATGACAGCCCTTGTCTTTTTTCAGGCTAACATGAGCAAGCTGTGTTTACTAATGATGAGAGCTATCAGCATAAAGAGCAAGGCGGCTTAACCAAATGCTACTGGAAGGATTTTACCTTGGTACGTCGAACTTTACTACACTTTACTGTAGGCTCGGCCCTAATTTATGTGTTCTCTGTCACCTCGAGTTGCATGGGAAATGGTCCAGGAACAAAGGACAATGCCAAAGGACTAGTCAGCCCTTCCCCTCTGAGGGGCCAAAATGTATCTCTCTGTTACGGTATCCAGAGCACTGAATATTGAATGTGATAGATAGCATACATGGATACTATAGTATTGTTCTATCTAAAACTTGTTCACTGAGGATAACTCTATATGGATGTATTATCTCTGTGGTAACTTGTATCTGTACAGGGTGAACTCTGAATTACTCTATTATGCAAAGCCTTTTTATTGTCTTCGCAGGAATTCTGTCTTATTTATACTGGTCTCATCCCCCACACAAGCCATTAAATGCTGTGACACCCTGTGGAGATTGGGCCTTGGTGGTCAGGTTAAACTGTAAACTTGGTATCGTTTGATTGGTCAAAGGTGGTTGGTCTTGGGTTGAAAGGTTACACCTTCAGATGTTATAAATTCAATTAAATGCCTTTGTTCTCTCTCTTATCCTGTATCCAGTCCATGAGGAAGTTGTATGATCAATTCTCATTTCCTAGGCTACTAGGCCTCTAGTAAGCATCTATTTATTCATGCTTTGTATTGTAAGTTAACATTAGGATCTACTGTATATGCTTGAAATAATGCCATGGAATGCTTGTAAATGCTCGTAACTTAAGCTTTATGCCTTGTATGTGAATCCATTCATTGTACAATGTTAATTAAATATCTGCCTTTGATATAGACAATTCTTAGACCAATTCTTGCTAGTCAACGTCAACTCGTTGCCTAATGCTTGCTTGTATATTTTAATTATATTTATGGAGTCAGATAAACATTTTAATAGGCTAATTGCTTAGTCTTATTACAAGTCACATGTGATGTATATATAATATACTGTATATTCACATATGAAATAATACTGCCCACTACATTACCACATTATTTTAGATACAATTTTATTGTGCATTGGGTGTACAGCAGGTGTGAATCAAAATTGAGTAATTGATAGGGAGGAGACCTGTGTTTAGTGTTGAGTCATGATGTGTGTGGTCATGTGGTTCTGTGTTGTGACCTCACCTTGGTAACGCAGCAGCAGCAGGGAGCCGGAGCGGGGCTGCTGGTCACTGCGGTAAAGGATGGAGATTTGATTGCTCCAGCTGCGCACCACCAGACCCCTCATCAGGATGGTCTCATTGGCCAGGATGGACGGCTCCCGTCCCCCCATGTCTTCTACCGTCACCACCTCCCCCTCCGACAGGCTCATGTTCAGCACCTGCAAACACACGCACACAAACCACCAGTCAGTCAGATGTTGCATTTGGTCACATTGGATGATGTTTTCAAAATACTTGATGATGTTGGGAAAAGTGTCTGTTTCTTTGCTTCACAAGCTACAGCTGTCGACAGTCCAGGAGACAAACGAGTCAGGCGGCAGGTAGCTTAGTGGTTAAGAGTGTTGTAACCGAAAGGTCGCTGGTTCTAATCCCCGAGCCGACTAGGTGAAAAATCTGTCGATGTGCCCTTGAGCAAGGCACTTAACCCTGATTGCTCCTGTAAGTCGCTCTGGATAAGAGCGTCTGTTAAATGACTAAAATTTTCAAATGTAAAATACTCATTACCACACAGCATAATGGGACACTGCATGAATGGTTCATGTCCAGCTTGACATTTAGTTGAGGTTTAATACAATATATCATCAGAAATACTGTCATCTACAGTGGCTTGCGAAGGTATTCACCCCCCTTGGCATTTTTCCTATTTTGTTGCCTTACAACCTGGAATTAAAATGGATTTTTTGGGGGTTTGTATCATTTGATTTACACAACATGCCTACCACTTTGAAGATGCAAAATATTTTTTATTGTGAAACTGTCACGCCCTGACCTTGAGAGCCTTGTTTTCTCTAGTTGGTTTGGTCAGGGTGTGAATTCTAGATGTTGTATTTCTATGTTGGACGGGTGTGGTTCCCAATCAGAGGCAGCTGTCGATCGTTGTCTCTGATTGGGGATCATACTTAGGTAGCCATTTTGCCTATCTTAGTTGTGGGATCTTGTTTCTGATTCTGTTTCGGCTTGTTCAGTTGCTTTTGTTATTTTGTCAGGTGTTATTTAATAAATAAAACATGTACGCATACCACGCTGCACCTTGGTCCGATCCTTTATACAACGAACGTGACAGAAGATCCCACCACCAACGGACCAAGCAGCGTGGCCAGGAGGAGCAGACACCCTGGACACAGGTGGGGAAGACATTTTGGACAAGGGAGGAGATATTAGCCGGTAAAGGATCCTGGGCGAAGGAAGAAGGCAGGAGAGGATCAATGGCGACGCCGACGGTGCCGACTGCGAAGGAAGCACGAGAGGCAGCCCCAATGATTTTTTTTTGGGGGGGGGCACACGGAGCGGAAGGAGGCCCTGAAAGGGCTGACTGTGGAGGAAGAGGAGGCCGCTATTATATGGCCCTCCAAGACATGCAGCTCAGCACTCTGAGAGAGGAGATAACTACCTTAAGGGGGCTGTTAGCTAAGAGAGAGCAGGAGAGCTCCCTTCAGAGGGAGGCGCTGCAGGAGGCCCACAGGGAGAAGGAGTCAGTGGATGCACGGAGAGAGGAGCTGGCTAGGCAACAGGAGGAGCTGAGAGAGGAGTTTACCCTACAGCAAAAGAGAACGCAGTCCTTAGAGCAGAGGCTGGCGGAGCCAGGTTTCAGAGAAGAGCCAACTCCCCGCACTCGCGTTAAGGAGCGTGGGACCATACAGGCACCCTGTTATGCTGTGATACGCACTGTATCTCCAGTGCGCATTCACAGCCCAGTGCGCTTGGTGCCCACGCCCCGCTCTTGCCGGGCTAAAATGAGTGTTCAGCGAGGACGGGTTGTGCCTGCTTCTCGCACTAAACCAGTGGTGCGTGTCGCCAGTCCTGTACGGCCCGTGCCTGCTCCTCGCACCAAACCAGTGGTGCGTGTCTCCAGCCCGGCGCGCTCCGTACCTGCTCCTCGCACCAAACCAGTGGTGCGTGTCCCCAGCCTGGTACGTCCCGTGCCTGCTCCTCGCACTAAACCAGTGGTGCGTGTCTCCAGTCCTGTACGGCCCGTACCTGCTCCTCGCACCAGACCAGTGGTGCGTGTCTCCAGTCCGGTGCGGCCTGTTCCAGCGCCACGCACCAGATCTCCAGCGAGGGTCCTCTGCTCCACTCCGGTGCCAGAGGAGTCCGCTCCACCGGTGCCTAGTCCAGCCCCGGTCAGCTGCTCCAGTCCGGAGCCAGAGCAGTCCGTTCCACCGGTGCCTAATCCAACTCCAGTCAGCCGCTCCACTCCAGTGCCAGAGTAGTCCGCTCCACTGGTGCCTAGTCCAGCTCCGGTTAGCTGCTTCACTCCAGTGCCAGAGCAGTCCGCTCCACCGGTGCCCAGTCCAGCTCCGGTTATTTGCTCCCTACCAGAGCCGGGGAAGTCCACTTCACCGGTGCCCAGTTCGGGTCCGGTCGTCTACTCTTCCTCCATGCCGGAGCGATCTGCTCCACTGGGGAACCAGACGTCAACCCCTCTCCAGGAACAGGGTCTCCCACACCAGGGTCCAGACAGGGCTTGGTGCATCGCGAGAGGACTGCCGGGCCGGAACCAGATGTCGGCCTCTCTCCAGGGTCGAGGGCTCCCACACCAGGGTCCGGACAGTGCTTGGTGCATCGTGGGAGGACTGAGAGGGGAAGCATTGCGCCGGGGTCCAGACTGGACTGGGTATGCAACGGGGAGGCAGGAAGGGAGAAGAGGTTAATACCGACGTCGCGCCCGAAGCCGGAGCCGCCACCGAGGCTAGATGCCCACCTGGACCCTCCCCTAATGAGTCAGGTTGGTGCGGCCGGAGTACTCACATTTGGGGGGGGGGGTTTGTATCATTTGATTTACACAACATGCCTACCACTTTGAAGATGCAAAATATTTTTTATTGTGAAACTGTCACGCCCTGACCTTGAGAGCCTTGTTTTCTCTAGTTGGTTTGGTCAGGGTGTGAATTCTAGATGTTGTATTTCTATGTTGGCCGGGTGTGGTTCCCAATCAGAGGCAACTGTCGATCGTTGTTTTGGGGATCATACTTAGGTAGCCATTTTGCCTACCTTAGTTGTGGGATCTTGTTTCTGATTCTGTTTCGACTTGTTGCTGTTAGCCTTTAGAACTTCACGTTCAGTTGCTTTTATTATTTTGTCAGGTGTTATTTAATAAATAAAACATGTACGCATACCACGCTGCACCTAGTTCGATCCTTTATACAACGAACGTGACAGAAAAAAAACAGAACTTGAGCGTGTGTAACTATTCACCCCCCCAAAGTCAATACTTTGTAGAGCCACCTTTTGCAGCAATTACAGCTGCAAGTCTCTTGGGGTATGTCTCTATAAGCTTGGCACATCTAGCCACTGGGATTTTTGCCCATTCTTCAAGGCAAAACTGCTCCAGCTCCTTCAAGGTGGATGGGTTCCGCTGGTGTACAGCAATCTTTAAGTCATACCACAGATTCTCAATTGGATTGAGGTCTGGGCTTTGACTAGGCCATTCCAAGACATTTAAATGTTTCCCCTTAAACCACTCGAGTGTTGCTTTAGCAGTATGCTTAGTGTCATTGTCCTGCTGGAAGGTGAACCTCCGTCCCAGTCTCAAATCTCTGGAAGACTGAAACAGGTTTCCCTCAAGAATTTCCCTCTATTTAGCGCCATCCATCATTCCTTCAATTCTGACCAGTTTCCCAGTCCCTGCCGATGAAAAACATGTAAAATGTAACGAATTATGTGACTTCTGAAGATAATTGGTTGCACCAGATCTTATTTAGGGGCTTCATAGCAAAGGGGTGAAATATATGCACGCACCACTTTTCCATGATTTATTTTTTAGTTTTTTTTTAAACAAGTTATTATTTTCATTTCACTTCACCAATTTGGACTTTTTTGTGTATGTCCATTACATGACATCCAAATAAAAATCAATTTAAATTACAGGTTGTAATCCAACAAAATAGGTAAAACGCCAAGGGGGATGAATACTTTTGCAAGGCACTGTATATCCTCACCATTGCCCAACCCACTACTGCTGCATTAGGACTGAAGGTCTGGCCAATTTGCCACACCACGATCCCCTCTCACTTTTTACGACACAGTAGGCGAATGTGCCCCAGACAACATCCCACGACCCTGACAGGCCATTTGTGTGGTCACGGCTCACATCAGATGGGATTTTAATTCAATTGACACCCCCATAATTCTCATTTCCAACCAGAGCCAGTCTTAATGTTTACCTTGAAAAATGGGCCACTCAAGATATGCCTCCTTATGTTCAATTTCCATTAATAAACTGACAGCAGGATGTATTTTTATCAAGCAATCTTCTTCTCCTGGACAGAGAATGTGATTTGGAAAGACTGCAGACTTTGCCTGGATCATTCCACACATGGTTCGTTACCCAGTATGGCTGGTAAAGGTTTACCCCCTTCAGTATTCAGGCCCTGTAACTGTAGTTAAAACCAGTGTGTTTCTTTTCTCCAGTTTTCTGTCAGCCTCTGTGACAGCTGTGTTTTATCTCTTCAGCAGGCTGAAATAGCAGCTGTAGCTGAATGTACTGAAAGCCACTCCAGAGGATGCTCTGTAGTTTTACCGGTTGAATAAAGTAGCAATGGCATAATCAACATTTGGAGGAACATCTGCAGTTCCCAAAAATGCAATGTGTTATCTAGAGTGCAGCAGTGGGTAACAGATATGAAAGACAACCAGGGATCTGATAATCATCTTGAACAAATGCACCACACTACAGTACATCTACTGGCCCTGTATCTAGCGTAAGAAGCAGTGGTGTAAAGTACTTAAGTAAAAATACTTTAAAGTACTACTTCTCATGCTACTACACTTTGGGGTATCTGTACTTTACTATTTATAGTTTTGACAACTTTTACTTTTACTTCACTACATTCCTAAAGAAAATAATGTACTTTTTACTCCATACATTTTCCCTGACATCCAAAAGTACTCATTACATTTTGCATGGCTAGCAAGACAGGAAAATGGTCCAACTCAATCAAGAGAATATCCCTGGTCGTCCCTATTGCCTCTGATCTGGCGGGCTCACTAAATACAAATGTTTTGTTTGGAGTGTGCCCCTGGCTATCCATAAATTTCTATAAACAATGAAATGGTGCCGTCTGGTTTGTTTAACACAGGGAATTCGAAATTATTTATACTATTTATATTTTAGCAATTACATTTACTTTTGATACTTTAGTATATTTAAAACCAAATACTTTTAGACTTTTACTCAAGTAGTATTTTACTGGGTAACGTTCACTTTTACTTGAGTCATTTTCTATTAAGGTATCTTTACTTTTACTAAAGTATGACTATTGGGTACTTTTTCCACCACTGGTAAGAACAGAGACAGTGAAGTTTTGTAGCCTGTACCCTGATACAGGATGATCTCCAGACCAGGCCTGGCATGTGATGTTGTAGTGGGAGCGTGCTGTGGCCTTCTGATAGGCTGCTCTCTACCAGTGGGAATGAGAGTGTCACTGAGGCATACTGAGAGAGCCCAGAGTGTAACACAGAGGAGCACCAGGCGAAACACTGGCACCAGAATGAATTTGGTCGCACTGACTACCTGTCACTCGGTTCAGGGGTGCCAACAATGGGTGTGAGGGTGCTCACTCCCGCTCTCAAAGACAGAGCTCAAATGTGACTGTTACTCTGTCTCCCTCAGATATCATCCAAGACTGAAGTCAAACTCCCTTTGTTCTTACCTTAATGCGACACAAAAATAAAGCTTTCCCAGGACATCAAACTATTTAAAAATCCAAATGTTATAAGCCACATCTAGTTGATACCCACAATCAAATACTGTATACATAACAGGTGTCAATTGAAACCATTTACTATTTTCTGAATATTTATGTAACCAAATTAATTTACATTTTGTTGACAATCACGCCTCTGGTGTATATCCTTATGATTAAAAATAGAACCGGACTTGATTAAGTCGTCACTATTCTATCCATTTATCCCCAGAACAGTTACAATGTGAAAAATAAATGCCATGTGATCTTCAAGTGTTTCTTTCCATTCTCTCTCAAGGGCAATGGCAAGGACAAAGCCTTGGGTCCTGTTCCCTCTCTCTGGGTTTCTATTGATGGCTGTATGCTCTGCAGAAGACCGAGACAGGAGGCTTTTGGATCATGTTAACCTGAAAGTGTTCAAAACATAAAGAATTACATGTCTTGAACTGACATTTGTGTATTGCTTCATTGGCATGTTGTTATTTGTTCAGTGCAGAAAGTGTATCTTTTTGAAAGGTTTCATAGTTTTACAGAGGACAAAGGGACTCTGTTTTGAATCTATCTGGGAAGCAAGGCAGAATACAAAGTATTTAAGACTTGAACTCACTCACTTCCTTCCTATCTCCCTCCTCCTCTCTCTCTCTCTCTCTGTCCCCCCCCCTCTCTCTCTCTCTGTCCCCCTCCTCTCTCTCTGTCTCTCTCTCTCTCTCTCTCTCTCTCTCTCTCTCTCTCTCTCTCTCTCTCTCTCTCTCTCTCTCTCTCTCTCTCTCTGTCCCCCTCCTCTCTCTCTGTCTCTATCTTTCTCTCTCTCTCTCTCTCCCCCTCTCCCTCTCTCTGATGTGCATTTCCATCTCTCCTATTAATATTCATATTTTTAAATCGATGAGAGATGGTTTACATTCCACCATGCCTCTGCCATGCAAGGTTCATACATATTTCAGTCAGCGTTCGCTCCACAAACATCAGACCTGCCGCTCAAGCTAAATGGCCTGCATTCTAAAATATTATTTGACAAGACCCGGTGAGATGACAGGATTACTTCACTGTTGGAACCTCCAAAGCTCCACCAATGACAGCTAAGGCACGATGCTGGTATCACGGTGGAATAAAATGGGAATGTTTTTAGAGGTAATCGACCAAACTCTAATGTGGTCTGTACAGATACAGACACATTTATTGATGTTACAGTCGTGCAATGTCCAGTGTCTTACTTCACAATTCATAAATATAATAATAATATAATAAACTAAGTAAATGTTTACACTCTTAAGGTCTGGGAGTGTGGACATGTGTAATGTGATGGAAAGCCGTAGACTCCAGGAGAAATCGGGCATAAAAACATAAGATTTGGGCGACATCTGGTCCACTATCAAATAAGCCACACCATAGGAACCTGAAATAATATCAGGAAAAGTCTAATTTAATAATCCCTTTCATCTGCACGCCAAAGTAAGCTGTTTTGTTTTCAGGCAAAGTTATCTGAGACAGGACACACATGGAAAGTGGCGGCTTCGAAAAAAATTAAGAATGAAAAATGATTTGAATATTACATATTGTGTTGATAATCCTCTCTCATCTCTTCCTCGTTTATTGTGATTTGAGAATGTTCCTGCTGTAGCTGTCATTGCGTTTTATTTCCACAAGGATGTGGATCTACTGAGCTATGCAGGCACCTTGAGAGACAAAGGGAGGAGAACAAAGAAATGACATTGAAATGAAAAGCTCTCTATTTTTCAGTGTCCAGCGTCCATTTATTCAGAGCCAGGTCTTCAAACAGGGAGGAAAAGAGTGCTATGGAAGTGTGACAGTTGTGTGCAATTTGTGATGAAATACTGGACAATGTCAATGCTCTGAGGGATAGGTTATGTGAGCATGCGTACATACAGTACATATGAAAGGAGCATACTGAACACATACAGTAATATATATATAGCAATAGAGGCTGGACTGTTTGAGTGCTCAGTAGTGATGGCTCTGAGGCTGTTCACATGGAAACAAGGGAGAGACTAGAGCACAGTATTCTGACCTGTGTTATCACTCTGCATACATAAACATGGCAGCCTCCTGAAGGACAGGCGAGCAGCCAGCAGGAATTTGCACTGGAAGATAGTATGGGTCCTTGGAGGCCGTGTCATCCGTCATCCACCCTGCGACCTGTCACTACAGTCAGGAACAGCTGTCCGGCCTCAATTATGAACCATTGTCCATGTCTGGAGACATCAGACCCTGTTATTTCTAGCAGCACTGCAGCCAGGGGACCACAGGGAGCAGCGCTTATATTATACACATTCAGCACACTGCTACTACAGGAACATAATGAGACCAGGCCTGGCTTATACCCATTAAGCGTTCAACAAAATGTATCCCATTGGGACAAGAGCCCAGGGTAGCTGGGTGCAAGTAAAGGACAACAGTGGCAGGCTTTCAGGTTTCTGTAGTTTTACACCAAGATGTGTTGTTCCATTTCCATTTTCAGGGTCCTGATGAGAATTTGAGTTGTTTTCTTTGCGTGTACTTAGTGATGGCAGCCCATGGTATATGCATCTGTGATGGGCAGACAGGAGCTTGCAGGAAAATAAAATGTCAATATACTTAGTCGGAAATGCTAAAATGAGGCATCTGGCTTATTATTGAGAGGAAATAACTATAAATGGAGTCAAATTAGACTTCATTGGAAATAAGTGATGAGTGGGTGGTGGTGTGGAAATTGGCTTGGAGGGTTTCCAGATGAGAGAGAGAGAGAGAAAGAGAGAGAGAGAGAAGGGGTAGAAGGGAGGGAGGGAGAGAGGGAGAAAAACAGAGGCAGATAGAGGAAAGATAAATAAATAAATAAATAGGGAGGGTGAGAGAAAGAGAGAGAGACTGAAAAATAGGAAAGAAGGACATAGCAGAGAATAGTACAATGGAATAAGTGTGGTTACAGAATTATTGAGCCTACATTGTTCTGAAACCAAGGTAGGTTCTTGCTTGGGCAGGCTTCGGCGTTCATCGTCACCGGAGTACTAGCTGCCACCGATCTATGTTTCTGTGTTCTACTTGTTTTGTCTTTATTGTACACACCTGGTTCCCATTATGTTCATGATTTGTTCCTTATTTAACCCTCTGGCTCCCACTGTGTTGTGTGCGTGTTTGTTCTATGTTTGGTGTCATAGACTGGTGAGCGGGATTTGTCCTCCCTGCATGGAGATTATGTTCATTTATTTTCACGAGTAAAGTATGTTGTCTACTAGCTCTGTGTCCTGCGCCCAACTCCGTCCTACCGCTACACACTGACACCTGACAGAAACACGCACCTCAAATGGAGTCAGCAGGTACATTCATTCCTTCAGGATCAGTGGAGGAACGCGTCCAGCAGCAAGCGACCAGACTCTCGGCACAGCCATGGATCGCGTGTTGAACACTATGGAGCGATGGGAGAGAGGGGTATTTCCTACACCTCCTTCAACTACACTGCAACCCACACCGCTGTCCACCCCTTCGTCACCTGAGTCCAGTGGGATTCGGCTCTCGCTCCCGAGGGCATATGATGGTATAGCTGCCGGGTGCCAGGGGTTTCTGCTCCAGGTAGAGCTCTACCTGGCGACCATCCACCCGGCACCCTCGGGATACGAGAGCGTGTCCGCCCTCATCTCCTGTCTGTCGGGGAGAGCGCTCGAGTGGGCCAACGGCGAGTGGGGAGGAATAGACGCGGCGTCGGTGCGCTATGAAGATTTCACCCGCCGCTTCCGGGTGGTATTTGATCATCCACCGGAGGGGAGAGTGGCGGTGGAACGTCTGTTCTACCTCAGACAGGCGAAGGGAGCGTTCAGGACTTCGCACTGGACTTCAGGACCCTGGCAGCCAGTGCGGGATGGAATGAGAGGGCCCTTATTGACCACTACCAATGCAGCCTACGGGAGGACGTTCATTGGGAGCTGGCCTGCAGGGACACCACCCTTAACTTGGACCAGCTGGTGGATTTATCGATACGGCTGGATAACCTGTTGGCCACCCGCGGACGTCCGGATCGGGGTCCGTCCATTCCATCCCCCAACACCTCCGACCCTACACCGATGGAGCTCGGAGGTGCTGCTCTAAGGGAGACCGGAAGGGGGGCCGTTTCCTGCACCAACTGTGGCCGCAGAGGACTGGTTGGTCGGTGCTGGGGAGGTTCCTCAGGGAGTTGAGGCAGCAGGCAGAGCACTGGTGGACCATCCCAGGTGAGTAGGCACCTGGCTCACCCAGAGCTCCCTGTTGCGCACATGTGTATTGACATAGAATTTCCTGAGTTTTCCCCGCATTCCCAGCATAAGGCGCTCGTAGATTCAGGCGCAGCTGGGAACTTTATTGATCGTATATTTGCCCATAGATTAGGGATTCCTATTGTTCCTGTTGATGTGCCCTTACCTGAACATGCCTTAGATAGTCACCCTTTAGGGTCAGGCCTGATTAGGGAGGTCACAGCTCCACTCTGGATGAAACTGCAGGAGGGTCATGAGGAGAGAATTAGTCTCTTTCTGATCGATTCTCCTGCGTTTCCAGTGGTGTTGGGGCTTCCCTGGTTAACCTCTCATGACCCCACTATTTCATGGCAACAGAGGGCTCTCAAGGGATGGTCAAGTCAGTGCTCGGGGAGGTGTGTAGGTGTTTCCATAGGTGCAACTACGGTGGAAAGTCCAAACCAGGTCTCCACTATGCACATTCCCCCCGAATATGCCGATTTGGCTCTCGCCTTCTGTAAAAAGAAGGCGACTCAATTACCACCCCATCGACAGGGGGATTGTGCGATAAATATACAGGTAGGTGCTGCACTTCCCCGGAGTCACATGTATCCTCTGTCACAGGAGGAGACGGAGGCTATGGAAACATATGTCTCCGAATCTCTGGGACAGGGATACATTCGGCCGTCCACTTCACCTGCCTCCTCGAGTTTCTTTTTTGTGAAGAAGAAGGATGGAGGTTTACGCCTGTGCGTTGACTACCTTGGTCTCAATCAGATCACTGTGAAGTACAGTTATCCACTACCTCTCATTGCTAGTGTAACGGAGTCATTGCACGGGGCACGCTTCTTCACCAAATTGGATCTCAGGAGCGTGTACAACCTGGTGCGTATCCGGGAGGGGGATGAGTGGAAGACGGCATTTAGTACCACATCTGGGCACTATGAGTACCTAGTCATGCCGTACGGGTTGATGAATGCTCCATCAATCTTCCAATCCTTTGTCGATGAGATTTTCAGGGACCTGCACGGACAGGGTGTAGTGGTGTATATAGATGATATTCTCATATACTCCGCTACACGAGCCAAGCATGTGTCCCTGGTGCGCAAGGTGCTTGGTCGCCTGTTGGAACATGACCTGTACGTCAAGGCGGAGAAATGTCTGTTCTTTCAACAGTCCGTTTCCTTCCTAGGGTACCGCCTGTCCGCGTCAAGGGTGGAGATGGAGAATGACCGCATTTCGGCCATGCATAATTGGCCGACACGAACCACGGTGAAGGAGGTGCAGCGATTCTTAGGGTTTGCCAACTACTACCGGAGGTTTATCCGGGGCTTTGGTGAGGTAACGGCTCCCATTACCTCCTTGCTGAAGGGGGGACCGGTGCGACTGCAGTGGTCAGCTGAGGCGGACAGGGCTTTTGGTCACCTGAAGGCCCTGTTTACCTTGGCTCCTGTGCTGGCTCATCCGGATCCCTCCTTGGTATTCATAGTAGAGGTGGACGCGTCCGAGGCTGGGATAGGAGCTGTACTGTCTCAGCGCTCGGGTACGCCACCAAAGCTCCGCCCCTGTGCTTTCTTTTCGAAGAAACTCAGCCCGGCGGGGTGCAACTATGATGTGGGGGACCGGGAGCTGTTAGCTGTTGTCCAGGCTCTGAAGGCGTGGAGACATTGGCTTGAGGGGGCTAAACACCCTTTCCTCATTTTGACTGACCACCGCAATCTGGAGTATATCCGGGCGGCAAGGAGACTGAACCCTCGCCAGGCAAGGTGGGCCATGTTTTTCACCCGTTTTGTGTTCACCCTTTCTTACAGACCAGGTTCCCAGAACGCTAAGGCAGACGCACTGTCCCGGCTGTATGACACAGAGGAGAGGTCCATGGAGCCCACTCCCATACTTCCGGCTTCTTGTCTGGTGTCACCGGTGGTATGGGAGGTTGACGCAGACATCGAGTGGGCGTTACGTACGGAGCCCACTCCCCCACCAGTGGCCAGTGGGTCGTATATACGTTCCGTTAGATGTCCGCGATCGATTGATCTATTGGGCTCACACGTCACCCTCCTCTGGTCATCCTGGCATCGGTCGGACAGTGCACTGTCTTAGTGGGAAGTACTGGTGGCCCACTTTAGCTAAGGACGTGAGGGTTTATGTTTCCTCCTGCTCGGTGTGCGCCCAGTGCAAGGCACCTAGACACCTGCCCAAAGGGAAATTACAACCCCTACCCGTTCCACAACGGCCGTGGTCACACCTATCGGTGGATTTCGTTATGGACCTTCCCCCGTGACAAGGGAACACCACGATCCTGGTCATTGTGGATCGGTTTTCTATGTCCTGCCGTCTCATTCCTTTGCCCGGTCTCCCTACGGCCCTACAGACTGCGGAGGCCCTGTTTACACACGTCTTCTGGCACTACGGGGTACCTGAGTATATAGTGTCTGATCGGGGTTTCCAGTTCACCTCAAGGGTCTGGAGGGCGTTCATGAAACGTCTGGGGGTCTCGGTCAGCCTGACCTCAGGGTTTCACCCTGAGAGTAATGGGCAGGTGGAGAGACTAAACCAGGATGTGGGTAGGTTTCTGCGATCCTATTGCCAGGACCGACTGGGGGAGTGGTCGGTTTTCATCCCCTGGGCAGAGATGGCCCAAAACTCCCTCAGCCACTCCCCCACCACTCCTCCACTAACCTTTCTCCATTTCAGTGTGTATTAGGTTATCAGCCGGTCCTGGCACCATGGCATCAGAGCCAGATCGAGGCACCTGTGGTGGATGAATGGTTTCAGCGCTCGGAGGAGACCTGGAACGCTGCCCATGTATGCCTGCAACGGGCTATCAGGTTACAGAAGGCGAGCACCGACCGCCACCGCAGTGAGGCTCTCGACCCGAAACCTGCCCCTTCGCCTGCCCTGTCGGAAGCTGGGTTGGCAGTTTGTGGGGCCATTTAAAGTCCTGAGGAGATTGAACAAGGTTTGTTATAGGTTACAGCTTCCTTCTGATTACCGTATTAACCCCTCGTTCCATGTGTCTCTCCTCAGGCCGGTGGTAGCTGGTCCGATCCAGGAGTCTGAGGTACGGGAGGTTCCTCCGCCCCCACTGGACATCGAGGGGGCACCGGCGTACTCGGTCCGTTCCATCCTGGATTCGAGGCGTCGGGTGGGGGGCCTGCAGTATCTCGTGGAGTGGGAGGGGTACGATCCGGAGGAACGGTGCTGGATCCCTAGGAGGGACATCCTCGATCCCTCCACCGTCGTCATCCGACTCGCCCTGCTCCGCGTCCTTCTGGCCGTCCCCGAGGCCGGTGTCAGCGCACGGCTGGAGCCGCGCATCAAGGGGTGGGTACTGTCACGAATTCAGCCGAGGCTGCCCCTCCTCCTTGCTCGGGCAGGCTTCGGCGTTCGTCGTCACCGGAGTACTAGCTGCCAACGATCTATGTTTCTGTGTTCTACTTGTTTTGTCTTTATTGTACACACCTGGTTCCCATTATGTTCATGATTTGTTCCCTATTTAACCCTCTGGCTCCCACTTTGTTGTGTTTGTTCTATGTTTGGTGTCATAGACTGGTGAGAGGGATTTGTCCTCCCTGCGTGGAGGTTACTCGTGAAAAATAATGA
Source organism: Coregonus lavaretus (assembly GCF_964263955.1). Taxonomy (NCBI): domain Eukaryota; kingdom Metazoa; phylum Chordata; class Actinopteri; order Salmoniformes; family Salmonidae; genus Coregonus; species Coregonus lavaretus. The sequence continues at coordinate 41,885,750 of NC_139997.1, read as the reverse complement.
ACATAAAGTACGTTGTCTACTAGCTCTGTGTCCTGCGCCTGACTTCGGCAGGGAGTCCTACCGCTACATTTACATTTTTACATTTACATTTTCGTCATTTAGCAGAGGCTCTTATCCAGAGCGACTTACAAATTGGTGCCAGTGGGACAACCACCACTGGGGGAGGGGGGGTGTAGAATAATTACTGTTATACTCAGTCTGTTTTTTGTTTTTTTGGGGGGTGGGGCATGGGGGAGGGTAGAAGGATTACTTTATCCTATCCCAGGTATTCCTTAAAGAGGTGGGGTTTCAAGTGTCTCTGGAAGGTGGTGAATGACTCCGCTGTCCTGGCGTCGTGAGGGAGCTTGTTCCACCATTGGGGTGCCAGAGCAGCGAACAGGGCTGAGCGGAAACTGGGCTGAGCGGAAACTGTACTTCCGCATAGGTAGGGGGGCCAGCAGGCCAGAGGTTGATGAACGCAATGCCCTCGTTTGGGTGTAGGGACTGATCAGAGCCCGACGGTACGGAGGTGCCGCTCCCCTCACAGCTCCGTAGGCAAGCACCATGGTCTTGTAGCAGATGCGGGCTTCAACTGGAAGCCAGTGGAGTGTGCAGAGGAGCGGGGTGACGTGAGAGAACCTGGGAAGGTTGAACACCAGACGGGCTGCAGCGTTCTGGATGAGTTGTAGAGGTTTAATGGCACAGGCAGGGAGCCCAGCCAACAGCGAGTTGCAGTAATCCAGACGGGAGATGACAAGTGCCTGGATTAGGACCTGTGCCGCTTCCTGTGTAAGGTAGGGTCGTACTCTGCGAATGTTGTAGAGCATGAACCTACAGGATCGGGTCACCACTTTGATGTTAGCGGAGAACGACAGGGTGTTGTCCAGCGTCACGCCAAGATTCTTTGCACTCTGGGAGGAGGACACAACAGAGTTGTCAACCATGATGGCGAGATCATGGAGCGGGCAGTCCTTCCCCGGGAGGAAGAGCAGCTCCGTCTTGTCGAGATTCAGCTTGAGGTGGTGATCCGTCATCCACACTGATATGTCTGCCAGACATGCAGAGATGCGATTCGCCACCTGGTTATCAGAAGGGGGAAAGGAGAAGATTAATTGTGCGTCGTCTGCGTAGCAATGATAGGAGAGACCATGTGAGGATATGACAGAGCCAAGTGACTTGGTGTATAGAGAGAATAGGGGAGGGCCTAGAACTGAGCCCTGGGGGACACCAGTGGTGAGAGCACGTGGTGTGGAGACAGATTCTCGCCACGCCACCTGGTAGGAGCGACCTGTGAGGTAAGACGCAATCCAAGAGTGAGCCGCGCCGGAGATGCCCAACTCGGAGAGGGTGGAGAGGAGGATCTGATGGTTCACAGTATCAAAGGCAGCAGATAGGTCTAGAAGGATGAGATCAGAGGAGAGAGACTTAGCCTTAGCAGTGCGGAGAGCCTCCGTGACACAGAGAAGAGCAGTCTCAGTTGAATGACCAGTCTTGAAACCTGACTGGTTTGGATCAACAAGGTCATTCTGAGAGAGATAACAAGAGAGTTGGCTAAAGACGGCACGCTCAAGAGTTTTGGAGAGAAAAGAAAGAAGGGATACTGGTCTGTAGTTGTTGACATCGGAGGGATTGAGTGTAGGTTTTTTGAGAAGGGGTGCAACTCTCGCTCTCTTGAAGACGGAAGGGACATAGCCAGTGGTCAAGGATGAGTTGATGAGCGAGGTGAGGTAAGGGAGAAGGTCTCCGGAAATGGTCTGGAGAAGAGAGGAGGGGATAGGGTCAAGCGGGCAGGTTGTTGGGCGGCCGGCCGTCACAAGTCGCAAGATTTCATCTGGAGAGAGAGGGGAGAAAGAAGTCAAAGCATAGGGTAGGGCAGTGTGAGCAGGACCAGCGGTGTCATTTAACTTAATAAATGAGGATCGGATGTCGTCAACCTTCTTTTCAAAATGGTTGACTAAGTCATCCACAGAGAGGGAGGAGGGAGGGGGAGGAGGAGGAGGATTCAGCAGGGAGGAGAAGGTGGCAAAGAGCTTCCTAGGGTTAGAGGCAGAGGCTTGAAATTTAGAGTGGTAGAAAGTGGCTTTAGCAGCAGAAACAGAGGAAGAAAATGTAGAGAGGAGGGAGTGAAAAGATGACAGTTCGGCAGGGAGTCTACTTTTCCTCCATTTCCGCTCGGCTGCCCGGAGCCCTGTTCTGTGAGCTCGCAATGAGTCGTCAAGCCACGGAGCAGGAGTGGAGGACCGAGCTGGCCGGGAGGATAGGGGACATAGAGAGTCAAAAGATGCAGAAAGGGAGGAGAGGAGGGTTGAGGAGGCAGAATCAGGAGATTGGAGGGAGAAGGATTGAGCAGAGGGAAGAGATGATAGGATGGAAGAGGAGAGAGTAGCTGGAGAGAGAGAGCGAAGGTCGCGACAGCGCATTACCATCTGAGTAGGGGCAGAGTGAGTAGTGTTGGAGGAGAGCGAGAGAGAAAATGATACAAAGTAGTGGTCGAAGACTTGGAGGGGAGTTGCAGTGAGATTAGTAGAACAGCATCTAGTAAAGATGAGGTCAAGCGTATTGCCTGCCTTGTGAGTAGGGGGAGACGGTGAGAGGGTGAGGTCAAAAGAGGAGAGGAGTGGAAAGAAGGAGGCAGAGAGAAATGAGTCAAAGGTAGACGTAGGGAGGTTAAAGTCACCCAGAACTGTGAGGGGTGAGCCATCCTCAGGAAAGGAACATATCAAGGCGTCAAGCTCTTTGATGAACTCTCCAAGGGAACCTGGAGGGCGATAAATGATAAGGATGTTAAGCTTGAATGGGCTAGTTACTGTGACAGCATGGAATTCAAATGAGGAGATAGACAGATGGGTCAGGGGGAAAAGAGAGAATGTCCACTTGGGAGAGATGAGGATTCCTGTGCCACCGCCCCGCTGACCAGATGCTCTCGGGGTATGCGAGAACATATGGTCAGACGAGGAGAGAGCAGTAGGAGTAGCAGTGTTTTTTGTGGTAATCCATGTTTCCGTCAGCGCCAAGAAGTCGAGGGACTGGAGGGTAGCATAGGCTGAGATGAACTCTGTCTTGTTGGCCGCAGAACGGCAGTTCCAGAGGCTGCCGGAGACCTGGAACTCCACGTGGGTCGTGCGTGCAGGGACCACCAGGTTAGAGAGGCAGCAGCCACGCAGTGTGAGGCGTTTGTATGGCCTGTGCGGAGAGGAGAGAACAGGGATAGACAGACACATAGTTGACAGGCTACAGAAAAGGCAACAATAATGCAAAGGAGATCGGAATGAAATTAACTAAACATCTGGGGAAACGAGGCCTCCCTCACTAACCTTTCACTGAAACACTCAAATACAACTCTTCCAACTTCCACTTTAGAAATTATAATTGCTGTAATCTACAGTAGTTCAATGTTTCCAGGAATAGACTAACTTAGTTTATTCAGCTAGCTAACTTGGTACAGCACACACTGACGCCTGACAGTAGGCTTTTCAATAACGCCTACACTCCTGTCCACTCCCCCTCACAATCTACCAGGTGAAGTAGAGAGATCTCCCCTCAAAATACATTAGTAAATCTTTTCAATCTACATACCCACCAATATGTTTCACCAGTGAATCATAAAACAATCTCCATGCTTCCCTGACAGAGGACACACTGATTCTAGAAGCAACCACTTATCCACGGCACTAAATGGAACAGTAGCCTACATAGACAGCACAATATTTGAATGACAATTTTGTCATTTTAGCAGACACTCCTATCCAGAGCGACTTACAGTAGTGAGCCACACAGGGCCACATGAGTGGGAATGAGTAGGGAACCTGTAAGCATGACTAGGCCTATGTAGGCTAGTCTCCAAACAAACAAGCCTTCATGGTAACATGTCCATCATGTTCAGCTATTAAACACTAATGTGTATTATGTTCCAAAACAAATATGCAGGTAAAATAATAAATAAATAAAGAACGCAATTTAAAGCAGTAAAGTGCTGAGCATATAATGCAATGTCCTGTCCTCTGGGTATGTGCTCTTTCAGTTCAATTTCTTTTCAGTATTCCATTAAAATACTTCCAGAGCCCACATCACATTTATGAGTGAATATGGCTGTGTGGAGGGTCAACTCTCATTGTCTCCTCAATCAAAATATTTTAATGAACAGACTATGCTGCAAGGATAAATAACCCCTAACAGACCTTGGACGAATCATAGAATACAAAAACAGCAAAGGCAGGAGATAATGTCTGTTTTAAAAATACAATGTGAATGCAGACAACCAGTTGTGTCCCCATGTGTGTGTTTATACTTCATGGACATAAAGTATGTACAGTATGTTGTGATATAAGAGTACGTTCAAAGAAAATAAAAACCAGCGTACTGTTCTTGCTCAAATCACTTATTTTATTAAAGCTTATGTGTCTGCCTCTTGGCCTTTGTCGGAGCTTCTAGACATAATATTAGAGTGAAGAAATGTGTTTTCTGACTTTACAGTTTGCACGTATAGCAAGCATGCTCGTATTGCTATGGTGTTATGGGTGTATCTGCGGATACTGTAGATGTATTTTCATCAGTAAATATCATACAGTATAGTATCATTTTGTGTCCATAGTCTGTGTTCATCACAGTTCTGAGTATTACAGTTACCAGGACCACCCCTATAAAAGTCCAATGTGTGACAGAATGGAGAGAGAGTTTCTTATCACAACACGCAGACAGATAGGGAGTTGACATGCTGTTGTAACTACGACCAGGAGAACACACTGATCTGTGCCAACGGTCAGTTTGGCTATCTGACTGCTGCTTCAATACAGCAGATAAAAGTGTTTTCTTTGATGTATGGATAACAGACTACGAATATCAAATACAAAGAGGCATTTATATGCATCTAGCTCTTATCAGTCTACATATAAATGTCAAGAGTCTTTCATTAGAAATGCAGTGCGATGGTTTTGACAGGAAAGGCTTAAAAATAGCAGAGCACCATTTGCCATATGTCTGTAGATAACTCAGCCCAAAATGTGACCGCAAAGCATGCAAATCAGGGTGGAAAAGCTACAGCGCTATCATTCATGGTGTATTAATAATTGTACAACCAAGCGAATGCATTATGGCTAAGATAACATTCACTGGAGGCTCTCTCCCTGCTAATTTTACTATGGAAAATATCTGGTAGTGTGCTGCTATGAACATACAACATGTATCTGAGGAGCCATTGGCTGGTGCAGGATGGGTCTCTATGTAACCTAAATGGATAAGGCCTGACATCCACATGAATGCAGGTCTTCAGCTGCAGAAATAAACACTCATTATATTCACCAACAATAGGTTTGTCATCAAAATGCTAAAACGTCTTGGCTTCTGCAGATACTGTGTTTCTGCCTGAAGATGACTGCTATATAGTAATAATTGAGAGCATTCTGACAGTCTGGGTTGTCTGCTCATTGCAAGGTGTCCAAATGGCAGATTTATATAGTGCCTCTGCCCGGTGCCACTCAATCTCTATTATTGTGAGGATCTCAGACGATGCCAAAAAATAGAGGCATAAGTACGAGTGGAGGCCATATTGACACTACCACAGACAATACAATCAGACTATTATCATTGTCTGCTTTCTTATCTAGGTTGAACATTCACCTCTTCATTTTCAACACAATCCATTCCCTTTTCCCTGCATTCATAAAAACAGGTCTCAAACAATGGCTGGATAATCAGCAAAACACTGGAAGGCAGATAATTAGACTGTAAAGACCATAGCCAATGTTGTGTCTATTAAACACTAGTCTGCATTGCAGTCAATAGCAGAAAACCTGGATGATAGCAAGCTTGCCCATTGTTATTGAGTTTACAGGTGGTACATGGAATTGGTGGAGTTTGAAATGGACTAAGTAATGAACCCCAGGATTGGTGAGCTGTTGGCAGGGCATGCATTAATGAATTAACTTAACATTAAGCATCCTCTTAAGGTTATGTTGTCTCCCTGAGGCAGCCTTTTTCAGCAGGAACGACTGAGGTTAAAGAAAGAACCTCTGCATATCGTAAAAAGCTCTTATGAAATATGGTTATGAGACATATTAGATTTCTGCTATATTAGCAATTGACTTCTGCTTCCTGAGGTGCCGCTCAGGCCCGGACATTTCCGTTCTAATATTTGTGGCGGGGTGCAGTTTTGCATAGATTTGAATACATGCATTGGTGATTTCTCTGCTTATTTCCCCACTCCTCGCCCCTCTTCATCACGCCTCATGATGTCCTTGCAGAGCTGACAGAGATGGAGAGGACAGAGTATTCTCACACACTTTTCTCTTTTTTATGACAGCTAGCTAGGTTAGAGGTGAAATTAGTGTCACCAGAAAACATTCCTCTGGAGAGGGGACAGCCTGATGAAAACTCATCTCAGCCCAGGCTGACACCTTAAAAAGCTCATCAGGACCAGACAACCCTCCTTTATGTCCTGCCACCCTGCCCCCAGGCTCAAGGCATGGGATGAAAGGTTCTCCTCATCTCATCTCAAGTTCATTAAAGCAACTACGGCTTTCAGAGCCTCCATTACAGGAGTTGGCATCGTTCCTAATTTGACAGTCAGTGAGGCCTGCTCTGCTGTTCGATGGGGGTTGGGGGGGACCAGGGCTGGAGGGAGAACAACTATCCCCCATTGTGGTGAAACGTGTCCATACATTATTCACTACTACATGGCCTCCTTCACTGGTCAGTGCGGCCAACCAAAGAAAGTCCATAGGCTGTAACTGTGGCTCCTTATGGGACTGTGATCTAAAGAGGTATCGATTATGTATATTTGCAAACGCAGGAGTTCCTGGATTGATTGTTAGAGAAAAGGCTTAACCCTGTGATCATTGTTGAGTGGTCCCTGCAGCGTACCATCGCAAATATGTGATTGGAACAGTAGCAACAGAACGTATGATGCAACAAATGCGTCTAAACAGCATTGTCTGAAAAAAACGTTATTTCTAAATTTCACCTTTTATTGCAAAAGATAAATGTGAACTTCATCATCCAAACATCACACGGAACACATCCACAGCCTAACTCATTCCATAAACCAGTCTAAATAACAGGTTGCGCTGGCAAAAAAACAAAACATAAGTTAGCGACCTAACAGCTAGACTTGTTCACAATGTACCACATCTCTGGTGAGCACAAGGGAGAAATTTAATATTGTTTAGAAAAGAGATGCGTGTCAGCTAATATAACAGCAGCTAAATTCTTTATGATGGCAGCCATGTTTGTTTATGTTTGACAAGCGAAAACTCCCTAATCCCAGAATGCCATTCACTATAAGACGCAAATAAACAAAGTCAAAGTCAAATATGGCTGCGCCCATTGCCTGAAAAATATGAACTTAGTTTGGCCACTTTTCAGCATATTACAAATCTTCTTGTCACGATCGTTCATGAACGGGTCAGACCAAGGCGCAGCGTGATATGCATACACTCCGGACTGCTCTGGCTCCGGAGTGGAGCCGCTGACCGGATCTGGACTTGACCCCGGTGGAGCGGACTGCTCTGGCTCCGGAGTGGAGCAGCTGACCGGAGCTGGATCAGGCACCGGTGGAGCGGACTGCTCTGGCTCCGGAGTGGAGCCGCTGACCGGAGCTGGACTGGACCCCGGTGAAGCGGATTGCTCTGGCTCCGGAGTGGAGCAGCTGACCGGAGCTGAACTGGGCACCGGTGGAGCGGACTGCTCTGGCTCTGGAGTAGAGCAGCTGACCGGTGCCGGTGGAACAGGCACGGGCCGTGCCGGACTGGTCACACGCACCACTGGCTTGATGCGAGGAGCAGGAACAGGCCGGACCGGGCTGGCGACGCGCACCACTGTCTTGGTGCGGGGAGCAGGAATGGGCCGTACCGGACTGGCGACGCGCACCACTGGCCTGGTGCGGGGAGCAGGAACGGGCCGGTCCGGGCTGGCGACGCGCACCACTGGCCTGGTGCGGGGAGCAGGAACAGGCCGGGCCGAGCTGGCGACGCGCACCACTGGCCTGGTGCGGGGAGCAGGAACAGGCCGGGCCGGGCTGGCGACGCGCACCACTGGCTTGGTGCGAGGGACAGGAACAGGCCGGACCGGGCTGGCGACGTGCACCACTGGCTTGGTGCGAGGAGCAGGAACAGGCCGGACCGGGCTGGCAGCGCGCACCACTGGTTGGTGCGAGGGGGAGGAACAGGCCGGGCCGGGCTGGCGACGCGCACCACTGGCTTGGTGCGAGGAGCAGGAACAGGCCGGACCGGGCTGGCAGCGCGCACCACTGGCTTGGTGCGAGGGGGAGGAACAGGCCGGGCCGGGCTGGCGACGCGCACCACTGGCTTGGTGCGAGGGACAGGAACAGGCCGGACCGGGCTGGCGACGCGCACCACTGGCTTGGTGCGAGGGGCAGGAACAGGCCGGGCCGCGCTGGCGACGCGCACCACTGGCTTGGTGCGAGGGACAGGAACAGGCCGGACCGGGCTGGCGACGCGCACCACTGGCTTGGTGCGAGGGGCAGGAACAGGCCGGGCCGGGCTGGCAACGCGCACCACTGGGTTGGTGCGAGGGGCAGGAACAGGCCGGACCGGGCTGGCGACGTGCACCACTGGCTTGGTGCGGGGAGCAGGAACGGGCCGGACCAGGCTGGCGACGTGCACCACTGGCTTGGTGCGGGGAGCAGGAATGGGCCGAACCGGACAGGCGACACGCACCACTTGGTCCTTCTGCTGCCTAACCAGCTCCTCTCGCCGTGCCTCTACACTTTCCTTCTCCCTTTTTGCCTCCTGTAGCCTCGTCATCCACCCCGTGTCCCCCCCCCCCCCAAAAAACATTTATTGGGGTTGCCTCTCAGGTCTCCGTCGTCAGCACGGTTGGCGCCGTTTCACCTCTCCTGCCTGGGCATCTACCTTCGCCCATGGCCCTTTCCCCGCAAATATCTCCTCCCATGACCACCATTTGCCCACCTGTGACATGGCTATTCGCTCTTCCTGGGCACGCTGCTTGGTCCTCATTTGGTGGGATCTTCTGTCACGATCGTTCATGAACAGGTCAGACCAAGGCGCAGCGTGATATGCATACATGTTTATTTATACTGAATAAACACCACGACAAAACAACAAATGAAACGAAACGTGAAGTCCAAGGTAGACAAACAACATACCTCACATGGAACAAGATCCCACAACCCACTAGTGCCAATAGGCTGCCTAAGTATTGTCCCCAATCAGAGACAACGAGCGACAGCTGCCTCTGATTGGGAACCACACCGGCCAACATAGATCTAGAACATACTAGATCCAAACATAGAAAATACAACATAGAAAATCACACCCTGACTCAACAAATAAGAGTCCCCAGAGTCAGGGTGTGACACTTCTATGCATTTGCTACAGTGTATACAAAAACCGGAGCACATGACTTGGCAAGTCGTTTACCGTTGTTGACAAATCACAAAGGAAATAAAATGTTATCACCTCACAGATCATCACCCCAAATACAAGCCTACTGCCTAGCCTAACCGTAGCGCAAAAGCTAAACAGGGATGAAACCATTTGTGGGGGGTTTTAAAGTCCATGCGGGATTGAAATGGGGGAAGGTATCGTGGGGGGATATGATGCAGGAAATATTATTATGATGTAGATTTATCAATAAATGGGGGGCAAGTTTATACGCTAAATAAAAATCAAACCCCTGGAAAGGGGGGTCTGAGCTGGAAACCCTGAGGTACCATAGTTACAATCTGATGCTGCGTTCAAAACAACTGGGAACTGGGAACTCGGAAATCTCAGACTTCTGACTTCAATGCGTTCAACATGGCGCCACACATAGCTGGCAAATAGCTTAGCATTAGCTCACCATAATCAGTACAACCTTCAAAAAAGTATTTTACACACATCATATGTGTCCATTACAATCTATGCAAGAATCGGAATGCATGATTTGTCACCAGCACTTAAAAACATGTGAATAAAACAGTAAATATATTATGCTACAGTAGAAACGACAACATGATATACAGAAAATAAGGCACTTACTTTGATAGAAACGCACACACGTCCAAAGTAATTATTTGTAAGGAAAACAACAATGAAGGCAATGCGGGAGCCAGCCAGAAAATGTGTCAGGGGGAAAGATTTGTGGAAGGCCTGTTCTGACTAGAGATGCGCAATGTCTTCATACTTGATCTGGGGAAACACTGGGGAAGTGCTTGGGCTCTCATTGAAGAGAGAAGTATGTCCAGCTCAGTAAAGCCTCAAACATAAAATGGTCCGCAACAGTGAAATAGGCTACTTCTTATGTGAATTATTGAGGAGGCAGAACACACCTCAATTCAAACTGTTGTTAGAAAATCAAAATGTTAGAAAATCATTTGAAATTGACAAGTTGCACCATAGCCTATAGATAATTAGCAGGCAGCGTGCCTTGGTTTGAGAGCAGCGTGGGTTAACTGTCCTGTTACGTAACAATCACATTTTGGAACAGTGAGTGCATTCTGACCTCACGCGCATAAAAAAAACTCACGCTGGGGTGACCGTTAGAGATATTTGGAAGTCACACGTGAAAAGGTTAAACATACCTCATGATAAGCTACAGACCATACTATTTACCAATTTATTTTTTAACACCACAAATTGATGCTGGTACTAAGACCATACTCAACAAGATGTATAGGACCATAAGCCAACAAGAAAATGCACATCCAGAGGCAGCGCTTCTCGTGGCCGGTGATTTTAATGCAGGGAAACTGAAATCTGTTTTACCTAATTTTTGCCAGCACGTCACCTGTGCAACTAGAGGCGACAAAACTCTTGATGACGGATCACCACCTCAAGCTGAACCTCGGCAAGACGGAGCTGCTCTTCCTCCTGGGGAAGGACTGCCCGCTCCATGATCTCGCCATCACGGTTGACAACTCCATTGTGTCCTCCTCCCAGAGTGCAAAGAACCTTGGCGTGACCCTGGACAACACCCTGTCGTTCTCCGCTAACATCAAAGCGGTGACCCGATCCTGCAGGTTCATGCTCTACAACATTTGCAGAGTACGACCCTACCTTACACAGAAAGCGGCACAGGTCCTAATCCAGGCACTTGTCATCTCTCGTATCTGGATTACTGCGACTCGCTGTTGGCTGGGCTCCCTGCCTGTGCCATTAAACCCCTAAAATGTATCCAGAACGCTGCAGCCCGTCTAGTGTTCAACCTTCCCAAGTTCTCTCATGTCACCCCGCTCCTCCGCACACTCCACTGGCTTCCAGTTGAAGCTCGCATCTACTACAAGACCATGGTGCTTGCCTACAGAGCGGTGAGGGGAACGGCACCTCCTTACCTTCAGGCTCTGATCAGACCCTACACCCAAACGAGGGCACTACGTTCATCCACCTCTGGCCTGCCAGCCCCCCTACCTCTATGGAAGCACAGTTCCCGCTCAGCCCAGTCAAAGTTATTCGCTGCTCTGGCACCCCAATGGTGGAACAAGCTCCCCCACGACGCCAGGACAGCGGAGTCACTGACCACCTTCCGGAGACACTTGAAACCCTATCTCTTTAAGGAATACCTGGAATAGTATAACAGTAATCCTTCTACACCCCCCCTCCCCCAGTGGTGGTTGTCCCACTGGCTATCCTAAGTTGAATGCACCAATTTGTAAGTCGCTCTGGATAAGAGCGTCTGCTAAATTACTTAAATGTAAATTACCTTTGCTCCACACATAGAAATGCACACAAGGCTCTCCCTCGCCCTCCCTTTGGCAAATATGGCCATAACACTATCCTCCTGATTCCTGCTTACAAGCAAAAACTCAAACAAAGGAAGTACCAGTGACGCGCTCAATACGGAAGTGGTCAGATGAAGCGGATGCTAAGCTACAGGACTGTTTTGCTAGCACAGACTTGAATATGTTTTGGGATTCATCCGATAACATTGAGGAGTTTACCACATCAGTCACTGGCTTCATTAATAAGTGCATCGACAACCTTTGTCCCCACAGTGACCGTGCTGTACATATCCCAACTAGAAGCCATGGATTACAGGCAACATCCACACTGAGCTAAAGGCTAGAGCTGCTGCTTTCAAGAAGCGGGACACTAATTTGGATGCTACGATCTCCGACAAGCCATCAAACAGGCAAAGCGTCAATACAGGACTATAATCTAATCCTACTACGCCGGCTCTGATGCTCGTCGGATGTGGTAGGGCTTGCAAACTATCACGGATTACAAAGGGAAACGCAGCCACGAGCTGCCCAGTGATGCGAGCCTACTAGATGAGCAAGCAACACTGAACCATGCATGAGAGCATCAGCTGTTCTGGAAGACTATGTGATCTCGCTCTCCGTAGCCGATGTGAGTAAGAGCTTTAAAACAGGTTAACATTCACAAGGCAACGGGGCCAGATGGATTACTAGGACGTGTACTCAGAGCATGCGCTGATCAGCTGTCAAGTCTCTTCCTTTACATTTTCAACCTCTCCCTGACCATGTATGTAATACCTACATGTTTTATGAACGCCAAGGTAACCTGTATAAATTACTTTCACCCATAGCACTCACATCTGTAGCCATGAAATGTTTTGAAAGGCTGGTCATGGCTCACATCAACACCATCCTCCCAGACACCCTGTACCCACTCCAATTTGCATACCACCCCAACAGATCCACAGACGACGCAATCTCTATTGCGCTACACACTGCCCTCTCCCACCTGGAAAAGAGGAACACCTATGTAAGAATGTTGTTCATTGACTACAGCTCAGCGTTCAACACCATTGTGCCCTCCAAGCTCATCACTAAGCTTAGGACCCTAGGACTGAACAAGTCCCTTTGCAACTGGATGCTGGACTTCCTGATGGGCCTCCCCAGGTGGTGAGGGTAGGCAACAACACATCCGCCATGCTGACCCTCAACAAGGGGGCCCCTCGGGGGTTCGTGCTTAGTCCCTTCGAATGGCACGTTGTGTTTGCTAATCCAAGTTTATCATTTTAAAAGGCTAATTGAACATTAGAAAACCCTTTTGCAATTATGTTAGCACAGCTGAAAACTGTTGTGCTGATTAAAGAAGCAATAAAACTGGCCTTCTGAGACTAGTTGAGTATCTGGAGCATTAGCAACTGTGGGTTCGATTACAAGCTCAAAATGGCTAGAAACAAATAACTTTCTTCTGAAACTCATCAGTCTGTTCTTGTTCGGAGAAATGAAGGCTATTCCATGCGAGAAATTGCCAAGAAACTGAAGATCTCGTACAACGCTATGTACTACTCCCTTCACAGAACAGCGCAAACTGGCTCTAACCAGAATAGAAAGAGGAGTGGGAGGCCCCGGTGCACAACTGAGCAAGAGGACAAATACATTAGAGTGTCTAGTTTGAGAAACATACGCCTCACAGGTTCTCAACTGGCAGCTTCATTAAATAGTAACTGCAAAACACCAGACTCAACGTCAACAGTGAAGAGGCGACTCTGGGATGCTGACCTAGGCAGAGTTGCAAAAAAATGCCATATCTCAGACTGGCCAATAACAAGTCTCAAGAAGGCCAGTTTTATTGCTTCTTTAATCAGCACAACAGTTTTCAGCTGTGCTAACATAATTGCAAAACGGTTTTCTAATGTTCAATTAGCCTTTTAAAATGATAAACTTGGATTAGCAAACACAAATTGCCATTGGAACACAGGACTGATGGTTGCTGATAATGGGCCTCTGTACGCCTATGTAGATATTCCATAAAAAATCTGCCGTTTCCAGCTACAATAGCCATTTACAACATTAACAATGTCTGCACTGTATTTTTGATAAATTTGATGTTATTTTAATGGACAAAAAAATTATTTTCTTTCTAAAACAAGGACATTTCAAAGTGACCCCAAACTTTTGAACGGTAGTGTACATATATACCTCTATTACCTTGTACCCCTGCACATCGATTCGGTCCTGGTACACCGTGTATATCGCCAAGTTATCGTCACTCATTGTGTATTTATTCCATGTTATTATCGTTCTACAATTGTTCTATTTTTCTCTCTGCATTGTTGGGAAGGGTCCATAAGAAACCATTTCAGTGTTGTTTACAAAGCATGTGACAAATAAAAATGTATTTGATTTGAATGTCCCTCCAGCTGGAGTCTTGGTGTAATGTATTGTCTGTCTCCACCATTGATTTGTTAGCTGAATAGGGAGGCATACATCACTGACAAACACATAGAAATGTAGAAATGTCCATCTTCATCTTGCCATGGTTTGTCAGGATCAATGCTAAATGCATTTAGCTTCCTTTGTCAGAAACAGTGGAATTAAAAGTGCTGGAATCGATAGAGCAATTCTCTCTGCATGGGAAAGAAGTTGCTTGTCAGCTATTGCCGATGTTTATTAACATGACTATTGATGCAATGCAACAAATATTGTTGTTAAACTCAAATATACTAATTGATAAAAAAACTTTTTTTTTTGACAAAATGTTTAAAAAAAGTATAATTATTATTATTTTTTTACATTTTTAGCAGACGCTCTTATCCAGAGCAACTTACAGTTAGTGAGTGCATAGATTATATTTTTTATACTGGCCCCCCGTGGGAATCAAACCTACAACCCTGGCGTTGCAAACGCCATGCTCTACCAACATCCCTGCCGGCCATTCCCTCCCCTACCCTGGACCAATTGTGCGCCACCCCATGGGTCTCCCAGTCGCAGCCGGCTACAAGAGAGCCTGGATTCGAACCAGGATCTCTAGTGGCACAGCTAGCACTGCGATGCAGTGCCTTAGACCACTGCGCCACTCGGGAGACTAATCTTCGTAAATGATATTATAGGTAGGACTGGTGTAATTATGTTGCATATTCAGCTAACAAAAACATATGGAAATATCTGCTCTACCCAAAATTACAACCAAATAATTGCAGAATTACCGCAAAAATGGAAAAGGGAAGTGGAAGGGGGAAAAAGTAAGGAACTTGTCTGTCGGCCTTGCATTAAAGAATATAATTGGTTTAAAAAAATTGTGACAAATAAAAAAGTATACCAGTTTCATTTAAGGACCAAAGGATTGACAGCCGTCCCATATAGATTGCAAAATAGTTGGGAAAAGATTTTTGACATACCGATTCCATGACATAGTGTTTATGAATTGATACGCAAAACGACGCCGGATTTAAAACTTATAATTTTTCAATTTAAATTATTATATAAAATTCTTGCTACCAATAGAATGTTATTTATATGGGGGATACAATCTTCCCAGCTCTGCAGATTTTGCTGCGAAGAGACAGAATCATTAGATCATTTGTTTTGGTACTGTCCATTTGTAGCTTGTTTTTGGAAACAGGTCCAGGAATGGCTAAAGGATTGCAATATTTACCTGGAGCTAACCCTGCAGATAGCACTACTGAGTGATCTGAAAAGTCATAGTCAATCGATCAATAATATAATAATACTTTTAGCAAAAATGTTTATATTCAATTTACGATCTGTAGAAACAATGAGAATAGAAAGGTTCAGCACTTTTGTAAAACATTACAGTACAGTTGAAAAATATATGGCAAATAGAAATCCAATATGGATAGTGTTACGAGATAGATGGGAGGTGTTGAATGGAGCTGAAGGATGGGACTAATAACAACAACTAATAACAACAACATAAATAATGTAAAGCATACTGTGTCCATAATAACTATATAGGTTATAGGTTGAGAGCTTTTGTGAAAGAGCACAGTTAGAAAAATATGGCATATAGAAGCAAACCAGATGGACATCATGAAAATGATCGGAGGAAGTTCAGGAGTCAAAACAAACAAAATATAATTATTGTAGAATTTTACAGTGTCCATAAAATGTATATAGTATGTATGGGCTGGAAGTAGAGGCCTAAGCGTTGTTGTTCACTAGTTTACTCCAATTGGGGAAGTAATGAAGGGAAATATAATTTAAAAAACGATATGTGTGTGTGTATGGATGTATGTATATATGTATGTATATATATGTGTGTGTGTGTGTGTATGTATGTGTATATGTGTATGTGTATGTGTATGTGTGTATATATATATATATATATATATATATATATATATATATACAGTGGGGAAAAAAAGTATTTAGTCAGCCACCAATTGTGCAAGTTCTCCCACTTAAAAAGATGAGAGAGGCCTGTAATTTTCATCATAGGTGCACGTCAACTATGACAGACAAAATGAGAAAAAACTGCACCTGCTCCCTGACTACCTACGTCGACGTTACAGGCGGAAGCAATCAATTTACACAAGCTTCAGCAACAATCTATTTAATCTTTCCTCTATCTCCAACCATGATGAAAAGGAGATTAGTGTCTGAAAAGACTACATAAATGACTCACAAATCTACTTAAAATGAGGGGGCAGATTAAACGCTGATTCAAATAATTATTTTGTTATTTTGTTATTAATTGATATCATCTGAATACATTTGGTTCTGTTTTGTGGGTGAAATTAAGTGATTTGCAGTTTATGTTATGCATTTTAAAGCAGCTAGGACTTATAGGCCTACGTAACATGTTCACAGTCCCATACTGTGTCTATGTATGCAGGGGCCGTCTGTCCCGTCTGTCTGACTAGATCATGGCCGCTACTGACTTTCACGCACCCTCCATCCTGCCCCCTAATATACTCTGATAGCTCTCTGCTACCGCACGGCAACCGGTACCAGAGAGCCAAGTCTAGGTCCAAAAGGCTTCTGAGCAGCTTCTACCCCCAAGCCATAAGACTGCTGAACAGCTAATCCAATGGCTACCCGGACTATTTGCACACTGCTGCTACTCGCTGTTTATTATCTATTATATATGCATAGTCACTTTACCCCTACATACATGTGCATACAGTGGGGAAAAAGTATTTAGTCAGCCACCAATTGTGCTTGTTCTCCCACTTAAAAAGATGAGAGAGGCCTGTAATTTTCATCATAGGTACACGTCAACTATGACAGACAAAATGAGAATGTTTTTCTCCAGAAAATCACATTGTAGGATTTTTAATGAATTTATTTGCAAATTATGGTGGAAAATAAGTATTTGGTCAATAACAAAAGTGTCTCACTACTTTGTTATATACCCTTTGTTGGCAATGACACAGGTGAAACGTTTTCTGTAAGTCTTCCCAAGGTTTTCACACACTGTTTCTGGTATTTTGGCCCATTCCTCCATGCAGATCTCCTCTATAGCAGTGATGTTTTGGGGCTGTCGCTGGGCAACACGGACTTTCAACTCCCTCCAAAGATTTTCTATGGGGTTGAGATCTGGAGACTGGCTAGGCCACTCCAGGACCTTGAAATGCTTCTTACGAAGCCACTCCTTCGTTGCCCGGGCGGTGTGTTTGGGATCATTGTCATGCTGAAAGACCCAGCCACGTTTCATCTTCAATGCCTTTGCTGATGGAAGGAGGTTTTCACTCAAAATCTCACGATACATGGCCCCATTCATTCTTTCCTTTACACGGATCAGTCGTCCTGGTCCCTTTGCAGAAAAACAGCCCCAAAGCATGATGTTTCCACCCCCATGCTTCACAGTAGGTATGGTGTTCTTTGGATGCAACTCAGTATTCTTTGTCCTCCAAACACGACGAGTTGAGTTTTTACCAAAAAGTTCTATTTTGGTTTCATCTGACCATATGACATTCTCCCAATCCTCTTCTGGATCATCCAAATGCACTCTAGCAAACTTCAGACGGGCCTGGACATGTACTGGCTTAAGCAGGGGGACACGTCTGGCACTGCAGGATTTTAGTCCCTGGCGGCGTAGTGTGTTACTGATGGTAGGCTTTGTTACTTTGGTACCAGCTCTCTGCAGGTCATTCACTAGGTCCCCCCGTGTGGTTCTGGGATTTTTGCTCACCGTTCTTGTGATCATTTTGACCCCACGGGGTGAGATCTTGCGTGGAGCCCCAGATCGAGGGAGATTATCAGTGGTCTTGTATGTCTTCCATTTCCTAATAATTGCTCCCACAGTTGATTTCTTCAAACCAAGCTGCTTACCTACTGCAGATTCAGTCTTCCCAGCCTGGTGCAGGTCTACAATTTTGTTTCTGGTGTCCTTTGACAGCACTTTGGTCTTGGCCATAGTGGAGTTTGGAGTGTGACTGTTTGAGGTTGTGGACAAGTGTCTTTTATACTGATAACAAGATCAAACAGGTGCCATTAATACAGGTAACGAGTGGAGGACAGAGGAGCCTCTTAAAGAAGAAGTTACTGGTCTGTGAGAGCCAGAAATCTTGCTTGTTTGTAGGTGACCAAATACTTATTTTCCACCATAATTTGCAAATAAATTCATTAAAAATCCTACAATGTGATTTTCTGGATTTTTTTCCCTCAATTTGTCTGTCATAGTTGACGTGTACCTATGATGAAAATTACAGGCCTCTCTCATCTTTTTAAGTGGGAGAACTTGCACAATTGGTGGCTGACTAAATACTTTTTTCCCCCACTGTATATGTATATGTATGTGTGTATGTATGTATGTATATATGTATGTATGTATGTATATACAGATGGGAGAACACGTATTTGATACACTGCCGATTTTGCAGGTTTTCCTACTTACAAAGCATTTAGAGGTCTATAATTTTTATCATAGGTACACTTCAACTGTGAGAGACGGAATCTAAAAAAATCCAGAAAAAAAAATCCAGAAAATCACATTGTATGATATTTAAGTAATTAATTTGCATTTTATTGCATGACATAAGTATTTGATCACCTACCAACCAGTAAGAATTCCGGCTCTCACAGACCTGTTAGTTTTTCTTTAAGAAGCCCTCCCGTTCTCCACTCATTACCTGTATTAACTGCACCTGTTTGAACTTGTTCCCTGTATAAAAGATACCTGTCCACACACTCAATCAAACAGACTCCAAACAGACTCCAAACAGACTCCAACCTCTCCACAATGGCCAAGACCAAGGACATCAGGGATAAAATTGTAGACGTGCACAAGGCTGGGATGGGCTACAGGACAATAGGCAAGCAGCTTGGTGAGAAGGCAACAACTGTTGGCGCAATTATTAGAAAATGGAAGAAGTTCAAGATGACGGTCAATCACCCTCGGTCTGGGGCTCCATGCAAGATCTCACCTCGTGGGGCATCAATGATCATGAGGAAGGTGAGGGATCAGCCCAGAACTACACGGCAGTACCTGGTCAATGACCTGAAGAGAGCTGGGACCACAGTCTCAAATAAAACCATTAGTAACACACTACGCCATCATGGATTAAAATCCTGCAGCGCACGCAAGGTCCCCCTGCTCAAGCCAGCGCATGTCCAGGCCCGTCTGAAGTTTGCCAATGACCATCTGGATGATCCAGATGAGGAATGGGAGAAGGTCATGTGGTCTGATGAGACAAAAATATAGCTTTTTGGTCTAAACTCCACTTGCCGTGTTTGGAGGAAGAAGAAGGATGAGTACAACCCCAAGAACACCATCCCAACGTGAAGCATGGAGGTGGAAACATCATTCTTTGGGGATGCTTTTCTGCAAAGGGGACAGGACGACTGCACCGTATTGAGGGGAGGATGGATGGGGCCATGTATCGCGAGATCTTGGCCAACAACCTCCTTCCCTCAGTAAGAGCATTGAAGATGGGTCGTGGCTGGGTCTTCCAGCATGACAACGACCCAAAACACACAGCCAGGGCAACTAAGGAGTGGCTCCGTAAGAAGCATCTCAAGGTCATGGAGTGGCCTAGCCAGTCTCCAGATCTGAACCCAATAGAAAATCTTTGGAGGGAGCTGAAAGTCCGTATTGCCCAGCGACAGCCCCGAAACCTGAAGGATCTGGAGAAGGTCTGTTTGGAGGAGTGGGCCAAAATCCCTACTGCAGTGTGTGCAAACCTGGTCAAGACCTACAGGAAACGTATGATCTCTGTAATTGCAAACAAAGGTTTCTGTACCAAATATTAAGTTCTGCTTTTCTGATGTATCAAATACTTATGTCATGCAATAAAATGCAAATTCATTACTTAAAAATCATACAATGTGATTTTACTATTGATCGGAGTCAGAGGAGCTGGGTCCCAGAGGCACCGTCAAACAGCAATTGTTAACCCTTGAGTCAGTGTGAGTTGTAAAGACTTCTCTATGCCGCATCCAACCAATATATCAACCGATTGTTGGCAGCCATCACATTTTTCAACAAATACAGAGAGAAGACTTGACAGTTTAGTCTTAGAAAATATAGATAGCATTGTTTTAATATTCTATAAATGCTTAATTAAACTCCACCATAGGAAACATTCTGAGGTCATTATCAGTATGTTATTCACATAACAACAATAAATTAACATATATCCACATATATCCACAGTTAACATAATATAATACCATTCAGACAACTATTCAGCTTTTATCAGCTTAACCGAATATTCTAACAGTTGTATCTAGCATAGCTGAGGGAGAGCCCGATATTACTTCATTTTAATTGGTCCCTGTTTACCAATACTATATCTCTGGGTGTTTGTCAAATCAGACCAGGAAATCGATCGATAGAGAGCGGGAGTACGAAAGAGAGGAGGAGAGAGAAAGATAGGGGAGAGATAGGGGGAGTAGAGCGAGGGAGATAGTGAGAAATATAGAAATAGACAGAAGAAGTAGGAGAGTGAAGAGGAGAGCAAGAAGGAGAAAGAGAGCGGGAGCGAGGGAGGGAGGGGTGGAAAGATAGCTGTGCGGTGCTGGAGAGTGGGACTAATCGCAGTATGATAGTGAGATGATATCAGTGTACCTTGACCTCAGAAGCAGCCGGCATGACAAATCCCTCTCTACTTTCTGCTTTGAATGATGCTGCCTCCAAATGGAATCCTTTCCAAACCATGCATTGTGGCTCCAGTAGAAATTTACCACATCCAGTTTCCCTGCTGAAAAGCTTTAAAGATTCTCTGCTTCATTCCCCTCGAAAACCTTTATGCTATCTCTCTCTTTCTCTCCTTCACTCTAATCCTCTCTCCGTTCTGTCCATTCGGTCTCTGTTTAATCAGAACGGGGCACAGGAGGTGACCCGTCTGAAGAGAGATTAGAGAGTCTATAGGAGTGTGTAACAGGAGGGTCCCAGATGGTAACCCCTGGAGAAGGGGCCAGGTTGATGAATGGGCATGGAAACAGAATGTATCAGAGAGAGTCTGGTGGCCTGGAGTGAGCTGATAGCTAACCAACAGGCATTTCTTGATTGGAAACACTCCTTAACGGACTTGAAATAGTTCAGATGCTCTGGCCAACTCTGGAAACTCTGCACCTGTCCCCTAAAAAAACTATGATTATGAGGTGACTTGGAGAGGTGGAGAGGAACAAAAATTGGATGTAATGAGTTTCTGTTTTCCAGACTCAACCTATCTGCAGTTTTCTATTTGGATGATGCTGCATCCAACACGGTAACACAATATACTCAATTATTGAGAGCTGGCTACTAAAGAGTAATCTGTACACCTCATAGACATATTTATAAGAACTCATAATGTATTCACTGTTGTTAGCTGCAGCAGTGAGGTTGAGCGACCAAGCTAATTACAGTCAAATTCCCTGATACGTATTTATTCCTCACTTGCCCTCCTTTGCAAGACTGCGAGAGCGTTGAGAGGAGAATTGACCCAACACCGAAAAGGTCTCATCTTGATTATGCTTTGCCTCCCTCCCCCAGACATGTTGGTGTGTTGGTATATCAGAGGGGCTACTCGGGGGCTGAGAGGTCTTACGGTGCAGCTCTGTATGTGTTTAGAAACTCTACCAGCTATCTCAGTCGATAGGGCTTCAGTGTAATTAAGGCAGGGCAACGTAATGATAAAAAACCTTTTCAAGTGCATCTCTCCTCCGTGGCCTTTGACTTTGCCTCTCCTCTCTTCCTCCATCCCTTAATTTCTCTCCTCCCCTGCTGGCCTGTTGGCACGGGGAGGAGAGCAGACCCCCGGAGAGGAGCACACTCCACAAGGTTTTTCTCCAATTACACTTCAACGGGAGGCTCCCTCCCTCCTACGTCTCCAACAGTAAGTACTGTGGAACGGCCAGCCGGCCTGCCTGTGTCCCTACTGTTTCACACAGAGGAGGCGTTCCCTCTGTGTTTACTGTCTGTTAGAGGAGAAGAGAGGAGGCAGAGAGAGATCAGGAAATCAGTCTCTAGAGGGGTTATTCATTAAACTTCATAGCTGTGGTAAATACTGCATAAATGAATAAATAGCAGCTACTTACATTCTTATGTCTGTCTAGTGGCTAACACCCTGAATATAGCGCAATAATCCAATCTTTAACCACTTTAAAAAATGCAGCTGAAAGGTTTGATGAATAAACAAGACAAAATATAATGTACAAGATGTAAAAGGTCTGAAGAAAGAATATGATTGTCTATGGGACACATCTTGTGGATTTATGTCCAGTTCTGTTATCTTGGTTTGCATCGGAGGTGATGAATATGCACTGCAACATTCGTGCTTGAGTAATTTTAGGATTACGACATGATTCAATTACATTACAACAGTGGCACAACGTCGTATTGGATTACTGATTAGAAATTAGACAGCGGTGGATTAATTTGATAACCATTGTCGTTCTCATCTAATTGTATACTACTTGGTTATCACAAAACCCAATCTCTATAATCAAATAGAAAACTTGTAGATAACATGAGGGGAATGGGGATGTCTCTGCCCCAGTGGATGCAATGTTCAACTCTGAACTCCAGGAGGACACACTGAGACACGCAGAGCTGATCGGTGTCACATCTACTCCTGCTCCCCCTCTCCGGCGCTCGACGTCGCCAGTCTACTAACCACCAGTCCTGGCAACCCATCTTTACGCACACCTACGTCTCATCGTCAGATCACTCCTGGACTCCCGACGTCGTGGCGGTCGGCTCCAGTACCTGGTGGACTGGGAGGGGTACGGTCCAGAGGAGCGGTGCTGGGTTTTGGTGGATGACCAACATCATCCGAGAATTCCACTTTCGCCGTCCGGACCGGCCCACTCCTCGCCCTCGGGGCCATCCTCCTGGCCGGAATGTCATGCGGCTGGTACCGCACGTCGGGGGGGAGGGGGGGGGGGTACTGTCACGTCTACTCCCGCTCCCCCTCTACTAACCACCGGTCCTGGCAACCCATCTTTACGCACACCTGCTTCGCATTATCAGTCACATCTGGACTTCATACTTCATTACTCCCTAATTACTTACCCTTTATATAGCAAGCACTCTTTTGTTATCAGTCATCAGGTAGTACAGTGCCTTGCAAAAGTATTCATCCCCCTTGGTGTTTTACCTATTTTGTTGCATTACAACCTGTAATTTAAATAGATTTTTATTTGGATGTCATATAATGGACATACACAAACTAGTCCAAATTTGTTACGTGAAATGAAAAGAATAACTTGTTTCAAAAAATTCAAAAAAATAAATAACATAAAAGTAGTGCGTGCATATGTATTTCACCCCTTTGCTATGAAGCCCCTAAATAAGATCTGGTGCAACCAATTACCTTCAGAAGTCACATAATTAGTTAAATAAAGTCCACCTGTGTGCAATTTAAGTGTCACATGATCTGTCACATGATCTCAGTATATATACAACTGTTCTGAAAGGCCCCAGAGTCTGCAACACCACCAAGCAAGGGGCACCACCAAGCAAGCGGCACCATGAAGACCAAGGAGCTCTCCAAACAGGTCAGGGACAAAGTTGTGGAGAAGTACAGATCAAGGTTGGGTTATAAAAAAACATCTGAAACTTTGAACATCCCACGGGGCACCATTAAATTCATTTTTTTTTTATGGAAAGAATAAGGCACCAAAACAAACAAAGAGAGGGCCGCCCACCAAAACTCACGGACCAGGCAAGGAGGGCATTAATCAGAGAGGCAACAAAGAGACCAAAGATAACACTGAAGGAGCTGCAAAGCGCCACAGCGGAGATTGGAGTATCTGTCCATGGGACCACTTTAAGCCATACACTCCACAGAGCTGGGCTTCACGGAAGAGTGGCCAGAAAAAAGCCATTGCTTAAAGCAAAAAATAAGCAAACACGTTTGGTGTTCGCCAAAAGGCATGTGGGAGACTCCCCAAACATATGGAAGAAGGTACTCTGGTCAGATGAGACTAAAATTGAGCTTTTTGTCCATCAAAGAAAACACTATATCTGGCGCAAACCCAACACCTCTCATCACCCCGAGAACACCATCCCCACAGTGAAGCATGGTGGTGGCAGCATCATGCTGTGGGGATGTTTTTCATCGGCAGGGACTGGCAAACTGATCAGAATTGAAGGAATGATGGATGGCGCTAAATACAGGGAAATTCTTGAAGGAAACCTGTTTCAGTCTTCCAGAGATTTGAGACTGGGACGGAGGATCACCTTCCAGCAGGACAATGACCCTAAGCATACTGCTAAAGCAACACTTGAGTGGTTTAAGGGGAAACATTTAAATGTCTTGGAATGGCCTAGTCAAAGCCCAGACCTCAATCCAATTGAGAATCTGTGGTATGACTTAAAGATTGCTGTACACCAGCGGAACCCATCCAACTTGAAGGAGCTGGAGCAGTTTTGCCTTGAAGAATGGGCAATATTCCCAGTGGCTAGATGTGCCAAGCTTATAGAGACATACCCCAAGAGACTTGCAGCTGTAGTAATTGCTGCAAAAGGTGGCTCTACAAAGTATTGACTTTGGGGGGGGGGGGTGAATAGTTATGCATTTATTATTTTCTGTTTTTTTTTCTTATTTCTTGTTTGTTTCACAATAATAAATATTTTGCATCTTCAAAGTGGTAGGCATGTTGTGTAAATCAAATGATACAAACCCCCAAAATATCCATTTTAATTCCAGGTTGTAAGGCAACAAAATAGGAAAAATGCCAAGGGGGGTGAATACTTTCGCAAGCCACTGTATTGGTGATGTTTCCTTGTCAGACGTTTCTCTTGTTTTGTCTCGTTCTATGTTCATTATTATTAAACTCACTAACTGCACCTGCTTCCTGACTCCCTACGTCAACGTTACAGGCGGAAGCAATCAATTTACACAAGCTTCAGCAACAATCTATTTAATCTTTCCTCTATCTCCAACCATGATGAAAAGGAGATTAGTGTCTGAAAAGACTACATAAATGACTCACAAATCTACTTAAAATGAGGGGGCAGATTAAACGCTGATTCAAATAATATTTTTTTTATTTTTTTATTAATTGATATCATCTGAATACATTTGGTTCTGTTTTGTGGGTGAAATTAAGTGATTTGCAGTTTATGTTATGCATTTTAAAGCAGCTAGGACTTATAGGCCTACGTAACATGTTCACAGTCCCATACTGTGTCTATGTATGCAGGGGCCGTCTGTCCCGTCTGTCTGACTAGATCATGGCCGCTACTGACTTTCACGCACCCTCCATCCTGCCCCCTAATATACTCTGATAGCTCTCTGCTACCGCACGGCAACCGGTACCAGAGAGCCAAGTCTAGGTCCAAAAGGCTTCTGAGCAGCTTCTACCCCCAAGCCATAAGACTGCTGAACAGCTAATCCAATGGCTACCCGGACTATTTGCACACTGCTGCTACTCGCTGTTTATTATCTATTATATATGCATAGTCACTTTACCCCTACGTACATGTGCATACAGTATTACCTCAATTACCTCGACTAACTTGTACCCCCACACATTGACTAGGTACCGGTACCCACTGTATATAGGTTCGTTATTGTTATTTTATTGTTGCTCTTTAATTTTTTACTTTAGTTTATTTTGTAAAAAAAAAAAATATTAAGTCTTATGTTTCTTAAAACTGCATTGTTGGTTAAGGGCTTGTAAGTAAGCATACACCTGTTGTATTCGGCGCAAGGGACAAATACAATTTGATTTGATTTTGACTGTATTGCCCGTGTGTCCTCATGGCTTTATAATGGAGCGTAAGTCTACCATGTAAAGGTTATATTAACACCATCAGCCTCAGAAGCACATCTAAACTGTATCCTCTAAGCAAAGCTACAGGATAAATACTGTAGGCACACCTGCTGCAGGAACATCAACCAAACATTTAGCAGAATGACTATCTACATTCACCATCAGCTATGATCTCGATCTCTCTGCCATGCCAGTCCATACCAACAGCTCCAGGGCGAGATAAGTGCTGTCTAGTGCAATTGGACCACTGTGCATTCAAAAGAGCTCAATAGTAATTTGCAATGACAGTGTAGGGAATACCAAAGCTCATTACTAGTGGAATTCCATTAGGCTGACAATGCACTGATTGACAACCGGATGGAGAGTCTGTGTGGAGAAGATGGCTAGCTCTTCTGAGAACTAATTATATAACTACCAGGCAGTATAACAATTAAGGAAATGGATGAAAAAGCCCTGTAATCTATAGGATCATCACCAGGGGGAAAGAAGTAGCCATTGTGTCACGTCTCCTCCCGTTGCTCCCCTCCGGCGCTGTGATTCGCCGGTCTACTGAGCCACCGGTCTGAGCGCACCACAGAGGCAACACAGGAATGGAAAACCAATGCACGCTAATCACCTCCAGTGCACCTGCACCTCATCATGTGGTCCTCAGTAGCTCAATTGGTAGAGCATGGCGCTTGTAACGCCAGAGTAGTGGGTTCAATCCCCGGGATCACCCATACGTAAAAATGTATGCACACATGACTGCAAGTCGCTTTGGATAAAAGCATCTGCTAAATGGCATATTATTATTATTATCATCTCATCACCACCACTTTATAGCCCTGGACTGTTCAGTCATAGTTGTGTGTAATTGTTAGCGTCGTGTCGTTTACTCGCTCCTTGTTATTCTCTTTCTCATTGTTAAGTAAACCTTTACCTTGTTGATTCCTGCATCTGCGTCCTGCCTCTTCGTATCCTCAGTACTCGTCACAGAATTACACAGCTCTCACGAAACTGGATGCAGCAGGTAATCTTCCTGGAGTTTCCCAGCGCCTCGACCAGCACCAGCAGCAGCTTGCTCAGTTGAACGCTGCCATGCAGGAAGTGCTCCAAACTCTGCATAATCTGCCCAGCGCTCCGGTTCCACCTCAGGGAGTGGCGAGTGCACCCAGTCCACCTGTTCCCGTGCTGTCACCAACTTCTGAGGGACCCCTCGCCCTACCGGAGCGCTATGACGGTAAAACTACTAAATGTAGCGGCTTCCTGCTACAGGTTTCACTTTATCTGGCGCGTCAGCCTGGGGCATCTGACCAAGCCAGGATAGCGCTGGTGATTTCGCTACTTAAAGGAAAGGCGCTGGATTGGGCCAAGGCAGTCGAGGAAGGAGGTGAGGCCGCGGCGCTTCCCTAACCCACCTGCCTCGCTCGGTACAGGGCGGTGTTCGATCATCCAACGGAGGGAAAGGACGGGGATGAGCGTCTTCTCCAGCTACATCAGGGAGAGGGGCCCGTGTCCTAGTACGCTCTGAGCTTTCGTACAGTGGCGGCGTCTTCCGGCTGGAATGAGCGTGCTGTGC
Organism: Coregonus lavaretus; assembly: GCF_964263955.1. Lineage (NCBI taxonomy): Eukaryota > Metazoa > Chordata > Actinopteri > Salmoniformes > Salmonidae > Coregonus > Coregonus lavaretus. The sequence continues at coordinate 41,858,397 of NC_139997.1, read as the reverse complement.
GCACGGCCTTCAGGAGAGGCTTACGGGAGGACATCAAGACGGAACTCGCATGTCGGGACGACGACATGGACCTTGATACCCTCATCGCCACGTCCATCCGTCTTGACGACATGTTGAGATACAGACGGCGTCCCCAACACCTCCCGGAGCCTCGACGCTCACCCCATCTGAGCTATGGAAACCGCCCTGCTTCCGAGTCCTCACCCATGGAGGTGGGCAGCACCTGCTACACCACCACATACCACAGATTTCCTGGCGGCTCCCAATCTAGGCAGTATGACTCCCGTCGCTGCTCCGTGAGTGTTACGTCATCTCCTATCACAAAACCATTGTTTTTCATTCCCATAACGGTGACTGGTTATTCCTTCTCTTCCATTTCCACTGCAATGATAGATTCCGGATCAGCGGGTAACCTTATAGATATGGAGTTGGTCTCTGAATGGGGGTTGCCCACCATGCCACTGCCTTCTCCGCTACACGTCACCTCGCTGGACAATAAACCACTTGGATCAGGCACCATTACACACGTCACTCTCCCCATCACCGTCACCATTCCCACACTACCGGAGCACCACGAGGAGCTGTCATTCCACATCGTCACGTCACCCCTTCACCAGATCGTCTTGGGATTGCCCTGGCTCAGACAACACAACCCCACCATCAATTGGATCACTAAGAGGATCACAGCCTGGTCCACCTCATACCGGAAGACCTGCCTGCCGGTGGTTTGTTGTTCCACGTCAGTGGAGAGTCCGGAGTCCGCCCTCCAGCCCAACATTCCACGTGAGTATGCAGATCTCTCCGATTGTCTTCTCTTGATCAAAGGCTACGTGTCTCCCTCCTCACAGGCCCTGGGACTGTGCCATTGACCTGCTGGTGGGACAACACCCCCCAAAGAGTCGCATTTACTCCCTTTCCATGGCGTAGACTGAGGCCATGGAGAAGTATGTGGCAGAAACCCTGAAACAGGGTTTCATCAGACGCTCTACCTCTCCTGCCGCCGCTAGCTTCTTCTTCGTGGCCAAAAAAGACGAAGGACTGAGGCCGTGCATTGACTACAGGGGGCAGAACGCAGTCACCACCAAGTACCGGTACCCCCTCCCTCTGGTTCCGTCGGCCATCGAGCAGCTACGAGGGGCCTGGTACTTTATCAAGTTGGACCTGAGGAGTGCCTACAACCTGATCCGAATCCGGGAAGGAGACGGGTGGAAGACGGCATTCAGCACTATGAATACTGCGTCATGCCCTACGGCCTCGCCAATGCACCTTCTGTGTTCCAGTCCTTCGTCAATGACGTGTTCCAAAACATGCTGTGTAGACAGGTGGTGGTGTACATTGACGATATCCTGATCTACTCGGCTACGTTCGAGGGGCACGTCAGGGACGTCAGAGCTGTCCTACTCCGCCTCCGGGAACACAGCCTGTTGGTGAAGGGGGAGAAATGCGAATTCCACCAACAGGCCATCTCCTTCCTGGGATACAGGATCAGTCCTCAGGGGGTGTTCATGGAAAAAGAGAAGACGTACGCCGTCAGGTCATGGCCAGTCCCCACCACCATCAAGGGCCTACAGAGCTTCCTGGGCTTCGGCAATTTCTACCAGCGTTTCATCAGGTCCTTCAGCTCCATAGCCGCCCCGCTCACCTCTATCCTTAAGGGTGGGCTTCAGAAGCTGGCCTGGAACCCTGAGGCTGATGCTGCCTTCAAGAGGCTGAAGGAGAGGTTCACCACAGCGCCCATCCTAAAACACCCAGATCCATCTTGTCCTTTCATCCTGGAGGTGGACGCATCTAAGGATGGCGTGGGTGCGGTCCTCTCCCAGCAGCAAGGTAAGCCAGAGAAAATGTAACCCTGTCACATTTTCTCAAAAAGTTTACCCCCGCAGAGAGGAACTATGGAGTTGGAGACAGGGATCTTTTGGTGGTGGTCCTCGCTCTGGAGGAATGGAGACAGGCTGGAGGGCGCAGTCCATCCATTCCGGATTCTTACTGACCACCGAAATTTGGAGCACAAACCGTCAGCGAAACGGATGAACTCTCGTCAAGCCAGGTGGGCCCAATTTCTTACTCGCTTTCAGTTCATTCTGTCCTACTGCCCAGGATCCCAGAATGTGAAAGCTGACGCACTCTCCAGGATGCACCATACCGGAGAAAGGAAGGTTGCACCTGTCATCGTTGCACCTGTCGTTTGGGATGTGGATGAAGACATCCACCTGGCGGCTCAGGAGGACCCAGCACCTGCCAATGCCCCTCCGGGGCACGTGTATGTACCCACCAGTGTCGGTGACTGCCTGCTGATCTGGGCGCACACCACCCTAATGGCAGGGCACTCCGGTATTACGCATTCTCTATTATAAAAATACTGGTGGCCCACCTTGGCTATGGATGTCTCTCGCTATGTCAACTCCTGTTCCGTATGTGCCCAAACGAAGACACCTCGGAACGCCCCGGCAGGCAAACTAGTTCCTCTACCAGTGCCTCAGCGACCTTGGTCACACCTGTCCATAGACTTTGTCACCGACCTGCCACATTCTGACGGCTTCACCACAGTCATGGTGGTCATAGATCGGTTCTGAAAATCATGGCGTTTTTTGCCACTAACTGGTTCAACAGGTCTTCCGGCACTATGGACTTCCGGAGGACATCGTCTCAGAACGTGGCCCCCAATTCACCTCCCGAGTGTGGAAGGCTTTCCTGGAGAAGATCGGGGCCACGGCCAGCCTCACTTACGGTTATAGGCCTCAGTCAAATGGGCAGGTGGAGCGCATGAACCAGGAGCTGGGGAGGTTTCTTCGTTGCCACTGTCAGGACCGGCAGGGTGAGTGGGCGAGGTTTCTTCCCTGGGCAGAATATGCCCAGAACTCCCTCGTTCACTCCTCCATGGGGCTCACTCCCTTCCAATCTGTCCTGGGGTACCAGCCGGCCCTGGCTCCATGGACACCCAGCCAGACCAATGCTCCCACTGTCGACGAGTGGTTCCGCAGGGCCGGACAGGTCTGGGACGCCGCCCATGTCCGTCTCCAGAGGGCCATTCATCGGCAGAAGGACCAAGCTGACCGCCACCGCAGTGAGGCTCCCGTATTCCAGCCTGGTGATTATGTCTGGCTGTCCACTCGAAACCTCCCTCTCCACCTGCCCTGCAAGAAACTGAGCCCCTGGTTTGTGGGGCCGTTTAAGGTTCTCCGGCGGATTAATGAAGTGTCGTACCTGCTTCTCATTCCCCCTCACTACCGTGTCTCACCTACTTTTCATGTGTCTCTCCTCAGGCCGGTGGTTCCTGGTCCTCTGGCGGATGCCATCTCCCGGGGTAAGCCCCCTCCGCCCCTGGACATTGACGGGAGTCCGACGTATGCTGTGAGGGACCTGCTGGACTCCAGGTTCCGTGGGGGACGGCTCTGTTACCTGGTAGACTGGGAGGGGTATGGCCCTGTGGAGAGGAGCTGGGTTTCGGCTGGGGACGTTCTGGACCCCAACCTAATTCGGGACTTCCACCATCGCCGCCCTGACCGGCCCGCTCCTCGTCCTCGGGTTCGTCGTATAGGCTGGTGACGTCCTGCGGCGGGAGCCGCGCGTCCGGGGGGGGTACTGTTACGTCTCCTCCCGTTGCTCCCCTCCGGCACTCTGATTCGCCGGACTACTGAGCCACAGGTCTGAGCGCACCACCTCGGCAACACAGGAATGGAAACCCAACGCACCCTAATCACCTCCAGTGCACCTGCACCTGCACCTCATCATCTCATCACCACCACTATATAGCCCTGGACTGTTCAGTCATTGTTGTGTGTAATTGTTAGCGTTGTGTCGTTTACTCGCTCTTTGTTATTCTCTTTCTCATTGTTAAGTAAACCTTTACCTTGTTGATTCCTACGTCTGCGTCCTGCCCCTTCATATCCTCAGTACTTGTCACACATTGTAACACAAGTATCTGAATGAACTGGACTGTAACGGTTGGAGATAGCGGAGACTGACTGCTACTTTCCATACTGTATGTCATTCAACATATGACTGTGTCTGACTGTGACCAGTAACATGTTAGGTCATTGTCTCCTCAAGCTTCATGTAACTGTGGAACGGGGGGACATGTCCAAGGGCTGAGAGGAGAGTCAAATAGTCTTTAATCACAGTATGAGATAATAGGATAGCCAAAAGAAATCGAATTGGTAAAAGGAGATGGGCGACGCTAGTCTGTCCTTCATAGTTTTGTCAGTGTTTCCCATCCAATCAAGGCTGAGGTTGTTATCAGTGTGAGTAGCGGGTGCCTGGAGACCGGCCGGCCGTCTGTCCCATCTGTCTGACTAGATCATGGCCGCTACTGACTTTCACGCTCCCTCCATCCGCCCTCTAATATACTCTGATTGCCACTGATAAATTAAGTCAGCTCACTTGTTCAGGTCTGGCCCTCAAGTTCACAGTCAGATTATACATGAGCTTTCGGGGGAACTAAACTAATCAAAGTAAAGTGGAGGGGTGACATCACTTCTGACAAACATCTCCAAGAGTAAATCACAACAACAGCTATTTATTCAATCAGTGGTTGGGTGTCCTAGCCAAGTCTTTCCTGAGCTTGGGGTTGTAATGGTTGGAGATTAAGCTGAAAGCCACAGATGATGCATTAACAGAATGACCTTCAGTAGTTATTCTGGTGTAGAACATTGTCTCTGTACTGTCTGATTGTTAATAATTGTAAGCAAGGGTAACATGCTGAGATCACATTGAAAGATATTGATTCTCCTTGGATTTTATAAAAGACAAATAGGGCCTGAGACTTTTGAGGAAGCTCATGAGGCTCTACTGAACAACATTTCCCATTTGACACACTGTAGGGCATTATCCTTGAGCTATCCTATAAAACAATCATATTTGCACTTCCCTTCCATCTCTAATGATCAAAATGTGTGTTAGTGTATGGCGTGGCTTGGGTTTTCATACAGTATACTATGATAATCAATGTGTGTGTGTGTGCGTGTGCGTGTGTATACTCTATGTGTGTGTTTTATTGTTTCATACAACAGTGAGGATAGTAATTACATCCCTATTTGAGTAGAATCTACACAGAGGGAGGGAGAAATATGCACATGGGAGGCCCCTCAGAACAGAACACTTAATAGAGCAGAGTACTGTGTGAGAGAGAGTGAATACAAACACATAATATCTTTGATTCTGAAGAAGTGATCCATAAAAGATGCTTCAACCCTGTGTTGCCCATCGTGGCAGCATCATTATACAATACATATAAAGATACTACTGCATATTCTCTCCTTTTTATATATTTATTCACTGAATAAATAAGAAGTAAGAAGGAATTACAGTGATCTGATATTGGAGATAAACAGATACTGAAGCCTTACATAATCTCACACCTGTTACTGTTCATGCATGTCCTTGTCTACAGAATCCAGGCAAGACACCTTATCCACTAGAGCTGCCATTAACAATCTGGACAACATGCCACTCTGCAGGGCACTCTCAGGTTTACATGTCAATTTCATTACAGCCCTGAGAGCCTGTGCATATTGATCCTGTAACATTCTGCAGAGAGTACAGCACTCCTTGAGTGGCAGATGATTGGGAGTGGTGACATACAGTGCATTCGTTAAGTATTCAGACCCCTTGACTTTTTCCACATTGTGTTACGTTACAGCCTTATTCCCTCATCAATCTACAAACAATACCCCATAATGACAAAGCAAAAACAGGTTTTTAGAAATGTTTGCACATTTATTAAAAATAAAAAACTGAAATATGACATTTACATAAGTGTTTAGACCCTTTACTCAGTATTTTGTTGAAGCACCTTTGGCAGCAATTACAACCTCGAGAATCTTGTTTCTCATGGTCTGAGAGTTCTTTAGGTGCCTTTTGGCAAACTCCAAGCGGGCTGTCATGTGCCTTTTACTGAGGAGTGGCTTCTGTTTGGCCACTCTACCATAAAGGCCTGCTTGGTGGAGTGCTGCAGACATGGTTGTCCTTCTGTAAGGTACTCCCATCTCCACAGAGGAACCCTGGAGCTCTGTCAGAGTGATCATCGGGTTCTTGGTCACCTCCCTGACCAAGGGCCTTCTCCCCTGATTGCTCAGTTTGGCAGGGCCGCCAGCTCTAGGAAGAGTCTTGGTGGTTCCAAACTTCTTCCATTTAAGAATGATGGAGACCACTGTGTTCTTCAGGACCTTCAATGATGCAGAAATGTTTTGGTACCCTTCCCCAGATCTGTGCCTTGACAGAATCCTGTCTCGGAGCTCTACAGACAATTCCTTTGACCTAATGGCTTGGTTTCTGCTCTGACATGCACTGTCAACTGTGGGACCTTATATAGACACGTGTGTGCCTTTCCAAATCATGTCCAATCAATTGAATTTACCACAGGTGGACTCCAATCAAGTTGTAGAAACATCTCAAGGATGATCAAAGAAAACAGGATGCACATGAGCTCAATTTCGAGTCTCATAGCAAAGGTTTTGAATACTTAAGTAAACAAGGTAATTTCTGTTTTTTATTTTTAATACATTTACAAACATTTCTAAAAACCTGTTTTCGCTTTGTTGATGGTGAATTTTGTGTAGATTGATGAGTATTATTTTTTTCCCCAATCAATTTTAGAATAAGGCTGTAACGTAACAAAATGTGGAAAAAGTAAAGGAGAATACTTTCTGAATGCACTGTATGCCCTAGCTTCAATCAATCTCTGCTGTCACCCGAGAGGGAGGTGGGAAACTGTCTATTAGTGCTGAGCGATTAGTGCTTTTTGAGGTCGGTTCGGTTTTGGTTAGATTATTCAAAAATAAATCACAGTTTTTGGTTTAGATAATTTTTTTAAACACTAAATGGATTATGAAATAATGACATTAAAATGATTTTAGAGCTTCCTTCAGCCATCACCTGCCTTTTTCCTGACACTGACAGTGGGTTGAATGCTGTACCAATACAGAATAAAACAATTAAAGGTGCAATATACAGAAATCGCTGCACCATTTCAGTTCGCCTAATTTCAGTTTATGTTAAAAATCACATCATCAAGGGGCCTCGTGAGATGGGCATAATGAAAAATAATAGTACAAGTAATCGAGTTCCAGTGCATTGTTTCACGTGATATTATTGCAAACGTGACTTTCATTGAAATTAAGCTGCAGCAATTAGGCGTTTTCAGAGTGGGGCAGAGATAAGAAAAATAAATAAAGAAGATTTAATTTTAACAGAAAAATTACTTAAGTTAACGCATTTCTTCTTCTGATAATACTGCCATCGTCGTCGAGGCAGAGGACAAGTATGTGTAGCCCATATATCTGATGCTGTCTGGCCAAATATAATGTGGCATGTCATATTATTTTTGGCCAGACAGCATCTGATACATGGGCTACATATAAACTCAACAAAAAAAGAAACGTCCTCTCACTGTCAACAAACTTAACATGTGTAAATATTTGTATGAACATAACAAGATTCAACACTGACATTCCTGTCTTGCAGGAAATCACGCACAGAACGAGCAGTATAGCTGGTGGCATTGTCATGCTGGAGGGTCATGTCAGGATGAGCCTGCAAGAAGGATACCACATGAGGGAGGAGGATGTCTTCCCTGTAACGCACAGCGTTGAGATTGCCTGCAATGACAACAAGCTCAGTCCGATGATGCTGTGACACACCGACCCAGACCATGATGGACCCTCCACCTCCAAATCGATCCTGCTCCAGAGTACAGGCCTCGGTGTAACGCTCATTCCTTCGACGATAAACGCGAATCCGACCATCACCCCTGGTGAGACAAAACTGCGACTCGTCAGTGAAGAGCACTTTTTGCCAGTCCTGTCTGGTCCAGCAACGGTGGGTTTGTGCCTATAGGCGACGTTGTTGCCGGTGATGTCTGGTGAGGACCTGCCTTACAACAGGCCTACAAGCCCTCAGTCCAGCCTCTCTCAGCCTATTGCAGACAGTCTGAGCACTGATGGAGTGATTGTGCATTCCTGGTGTAACTCGGGCAGTTGTTGTTGCCATCCTGTACCTGTCCCGCAGGTGTGATGTTCGGATGTACCGATCCTGCGCAGGTGTTGTTACAGGTGGTCTGCCACTGCGAGGACGATCAGCTGTCCATCCTGTCTCCTTGTAGCGCTGTCTTAGGCGTCTCACAGTACGGACAACGCAATTTACTGCCCTGGCCACATCTGCAGTCCTCATGCCTCCTTGCAGCATGCCTAAGGCACGTTCACACAGATGAGCAGGGACCCTGAGCATCTTTCTTTTGGTGTTTTTCAGAGTCAGTAGAAAGGCCTCTTTAGTGTCCTAAGTTTTCATAACTGTGACCTTAATTGCCTACCGTCTGTAAGCTGTTAGTGTCTTAACAACCGTTCCACAAGGGCATGTTCATGAATTGTTTATGGTTCATTGAACAAGCATGGGAAACAGTGTTTAAACCCTTTACAATGAAGATCTATCTTTGAAAGACATTGTCCTGAAAAAGGGAAGTTTCTTTTTTTGCTGAGTTTATTAAGACAGAGAGTTTCAGCCACTTGCGAATGAAAGGAAAGTTGGTGGGTGCAAAGTGCACTGTTTGGGTGCTGGAATTGTTTTGGATGAACGTGCGAAGGTAACCTACTTGCCTCGCGGCCACGCCCCCTCCTGTCACTATCACTGTTGGCTCAAACCCGGCTGGGTTTTCCACTTGTGCTGTATACCTGGGTGACTCCTGTATTCCTCTCGTTCTAGACACAGGAGCAAAAGTGTCGCTCCTCAACATGGCCACCTACGAGTAGTTCTTGTCCCACCTGCCCCTCCGGCCCAGCCTTAGCCTGTACGGATTAGGGTGCTAAGTGATTGATGTCGTCTGCCTTATACTCTCACCATGGCAGTTTGGCAACAAGGCCCTCACTCAGTTTCTCTTCCACATCACACGGCAGGAAACTAATGTCTTAGGTCTGGACATGTTCACCAGCCTGGGGTTCTCTTTGTTGTACAATAGTGGCTCAACAATCCTGCACATCGCCTCCCCATGGCAGGAGCAATGGCCCACCCTCTTCAATGGCGTAGGTGCCCTGAAAGCATTTACACATAAACCCAACACTGAACACTGAATGCCAGAGATCGAATTCATTGGGTTCCGCATGTCAGCCCGAGGGCTCTCACCGCTGCAGTCAAACGTGGAACCCATCCATTGTGTCCTGGAACCGACATCTGCTGCACAACTCGCCTCATTTCTGGGAATGACGGGTAAGACACCCGACAGTGCACAGGCTGTCCACTCTCTCAAATAACTGCTGATCACTTCACCTGTCCTGACCCACTTTGACCTCACCAGCCCAACTCTGGTCACCTGTGGCGCATCAGCCACAGCAGTGGGAGCTCTCTCAGATCCAGGATGGTGTTGAGAAGCCGGTGGCTTTCGCCTCTCGAGCATTGAGCCCCACCGAACAGAAGTATTCCGTTGGAGAGAGGGAGGCACTGGTATGTGTCTGGGCCTGTGACCGGTTGCCTATTTACCTCTACGGATGTTCTTTCACCCTGCGCACCGACCACCAGGCCCTCACAGCCTTGATGTCTACCGCTGGGACGGGTCACAAGACCTTTCGTATGTACCGCTGGTCAGACCGCCTCCAGAAGTATAACTTTGAGCTTCAGCTCACACCAGGCAGGGACAATGTGGTGGCTGACCTCCTTTCACACTCAGTTCCCCCAGACTCCACCTGTGCCCAGGTTGACTCAGAGTAGGACCTCATCGAGCTCCTACACTCACCTCTCCAAGACACCGTGTCGCTCAAGGAGATGACCGAAGAATGAGCCAACGACCCCATCTTCATGACCTTGCTGGAATACGTAGCCACAGCTCCCACTGGAACTCCAAACATATGCCAGGTTTAAACATGAGCTGTCATACTGGAATAACAAGTCTGGCACGTGGAAACTGCACCATCAGACCAAGCAGCCTCAGAGGACGAGTGTTGGCACCTTGGCATTGTGAAGCTGAAGCAGGGCTGCCGGGACCCGGTGTGGTGGCCTGGCATCGATCACGATATCCAAGGGCTAGTACGTGACTGTGCACCATGTCTTGTCAGTGGATAGACAGCCCCACCTCCGCCACCACCACTGCAACCACTGGCCTGGCCCTCCCATCCATGGGAGCATATCCAACTGGACATCTGCAGTGAACTTCACAGTTGAAAAACGGACTGAGAGCTCACCTAATACAGGGTTTCTCCTTCACTGAATCCTTGTCGCAAACTCTGCTGCACTACCGAGCTGCTCACCACTCCACCACCGGAGTGGATGTTGTGTTGTGTTCAGCACTGATTGTTTCGTGTAGCATCAATGATTCGTATCATCGATTGCACAGTCTATTTTGTTAATATGTTGTTATCTGAAATCATAGGTGATTTGGTTGTTCTATTTCCATTGTATGTGAGATGCTAACACTTAGCTCTAAGCAGGGCTCACTTCCTGAATCCTAGCTTGTGTTTGGGCATAGACACACAGGCTAATGGGTTTCCCTCAAACTAAGTATACGTTACACAGAAGTTCAATCCCTTTCCTCAAGATGGAGGAGGATGTCTAATGCACTTAATTCCCTGCAACAAGCTGGAGACTCTCTAATAATAGCTTAGCATTTAAAAGGCGCTGTGAAATCCTTTTGTAAGAAGATAAAAGTCAAAGAGATGTCATCTGTGTGATTGTGAGCGTGACATTGGGCCTGGTGAGAGGAGGAGGAGGCCTCCTGGGCTCCACATGATAGATCCTTTTTGATCTCTTACACCAGGAACAAGAGCTGTAGAGCTGGATTGGTGACTCAATTTTCCAAATGTACATAATTGAATGAGAAAGATTTTTCAAGTGGAGACGAGGGGTGTTTCTGAGGGAGAGGACGCCCACTCCAGTCTTTGTACCTTTGCTAAAAAAAATATACGTGTTTATTTATATAGAGCTGTGGAGAAGAAATTGTAGACTTCTCCTTGTTTCATCTTCACTCTCCATTCTCTCTCCATTGAATACACAGCACTAAAGCACATGCATGTAAGTGGTTTCGAATAAACATAAGACTGAAGGTAGGAGTGTTGTTATAAAGAATCTACAGTATAAAGATGGAGGTACAGAGGCAGCACGTGGTGTACAAGAAAAGGGCTGCAATCCCCTTTAGGATTGGTGAGCCATAAGGGCTGTTGTCCCTGAAATGAAATAGCCTGCAGCCTGTAACCATCACAGTGCATCTGACCTTTGCATGATGGTATATATACTACCAGTCAAAAGTTTGGACACACCTACTCATTCAAGGATTTGTTAATTTTTTAAACTATTTTTTACATTGTAGAATAATAGTGAAGACAAAACTATGAAATAACACATATGGAATCATGTAGTAACCAAAAAAGTGTTCAAATCAAAATATATATTATATTTGAGATTCCTCAAATAGCCACCCTTTGCTTTGATGACAGCTTGGCATTCTCTTAACCAGCTTCATGAAGAAGTCACCTGGAATACATTTCAATTAACAGGTGTGCCTTCTTAAAAGTTACTTTATGAAATGTCTTTCCTTCTTAATGCGTTTGAGCAAATCAGTTGTGTTGTGACAAGGTGGGGGGGGGGGGGGGGGGGGTATACAGAAGATAGCCCTATTTGGTAAAAGACCAAGTCCATATTATGGCAAGAACAGCTCAAATAAGCAAAGAGAAACGACAGTCTATCATTACTTTAAGACATGAAGGTCAGTCAATATGGAACATTTCAAGAACTTTGAAGTGCAGTCGCAAAAACCATCAAGCGCTATGATGAAACTGGCTCTCATGAGGACCGCCACAGGAATGGAAGACCCAAAGTTACCTCTGATGCAGAGGATGAGTTAATTAGAGTTACCAGCCTCAGAAATTGTAGACCAAATAAATGCTTCACAGAGTTCAAGTCATAGACACATCTCAACATCAACTGTTCAGAGGGGACTGTGTGAATCAGGCCTTCATGGTGGAATTGCTGCAAAGAAACCACATCAATAAGAAGAAGAGATCTGCTTGGGCCAAGAAACATGAGCAATGGACATTAGTCCTTTGGTCTGGAGTCCAAATTTGAGATTTTTGGTTCCAACCACCGTGTCTTTGTGAGACGCGGTGTGGGTGAACGGATAATCTCTGCATGTGTAGTTCCTACCGTAAAGCATGGAGGAGGAGGTGTTGTGGTGTGGGGGTTCTTTGCTGGTGACACTGTCTGTTATTTATTTAGAATTCAAGGCACACTTAACCAGCATGGCTACCACAGCATTCTGCAGTGATACGCCATCCCATCTGGTTTGGGCTTAGTGGGACTATCATTTGTTTTTCAACAGGATAATGACCCAACACACCTCAGGCTGTGTAAGGGCTATTTTACCAAGAAGGAGAGTGATGGAGTGCTGCATCAGATGACCTGGCCCCCACAATCCCCCGACCTCAACCCAATTGAGATGGTTTGGGATGAGTCGGACGGCAGAGTGAAGGAAAATCAGCCAACAAGTGCTCAGCATATGTGGGACCTCCTTCAAGACTGTTGGAAAAGCATTCCAGGTGAAGCTGGTTGCGAGAATGCCAAGCGTGTGCAAAGCTGTCATCAAGGTAAAGGGTGGCTATTTGAAGAATCTCAAATATAAAATATATTTTGATTTGTTTAACATTTTGTGGGTTACTACATGATTCCATATGTGTTATTGCATAGTTTTGATGTCTTCACTATTATTCTACAATGTAGAAAATAGTAAAAAATAAAGAAAAACCCTTGAATGAGTAGGTGTGTCCAAACGTTTGACTGGTACTGTACATAGATACAAGGTAATGAAATTGGATTTACTCACCAGATCATCTCACTGTGTTCAGGCAACATGCTATGAGCCTTTAACAATGACCTTTCTAATCGTGGCTGGATTTAATGTAGGTTATCCCTTCATCTCGGTGTCCACTGCAGAGATGATAGGGTATTGTGACATGAGTCAATTGTGCATAAACGGTAGACAACCTTGAGTGAACAACGGACCTATCAGCTATCAGTCCTGGTATTCAAAGGGCTCTGAAGGTTTTTTATAATGTTACTTTTCAATTAGGGGGAGGTTTTCACCAAGAGAAACAAGCAAGGTGACTTTCAATCCACATCATTCAAAGGTAGACAAAGACCAACAGCATACTATGTGGCCCTGGAGACAAGTAGTGTTTTAGCCATGATCTGAACTTTTAAAATTGCTAAGTAATTGGTGGTCTGTGACTGGCTCTTTTCAGCTGAAGGGGAAAAACATAATTATTCTGTCCATTGCAGGAGGAAATGTATTCTCCTACTTAGGAATGCCACAAAGTCTTTCATTCACCTAAAGGGGCAGATCCACTTTCTCTTTACAAAAAGCATGTTCAAAAATATTTTGCTAATTGAGAGATTGTTTTGATTGTGTGTGTGTAATCAAGAGGGGATGATTGCTTAGTGACCAATTTAGACTACATTTCGTATCGCGGAAATATCACGGAAGATCTACATTAAAATGTAAAGGAAATTGAGCCGACATATGCAGTGTTTACCGTGAATGCAGTTTCCAAGAACGCCAGAACATTGCCTTTAAATTTTAATCTAGCTATAACATGAATTTTCCGTAATACATCCACGATACTGATTGAATCGAGCCCTAAATCACATAAAATACAGTCCTACAGTCATGGCTACAGAACCAGGTGCTAGGAACACAACCAGAAACTAAACAATTACTGGAAACTGCAACAGTATGCAACCATAGCTAAAGTAGTTTACTATGAATTAAAATTGGTCAATTTCCATGAGACAAAATTATATGAATGATATGAAATGCACAGTTTGTATTGAATCATGCAATGTATGATGAATACATTGTGAAATACATGTAACTGCCAAAATAAAGGAAACACCAACAGAAAGTGTCTAAATAGGGCATTGGGCCACCACGAGCCGCCAGAACAGCTTCAATGCATCTTGACATAGATTCTACAAATGTCTGGAACTCTATTGGAGATATGCGGCATCATTCTTTCACGAGAAATTCCATCATTTGGTGTATTGTTGATGGTGGTGGAATCTCCCAGAAGTGTTTATTTGCTAAAATGGGACAAGGTCCATGATAAGGCATTGCTCTGCTTTCTTGGCATCTGTCGACCAGACAGGTCCTACAGGCCCTAGGTTTGTCGCACTTGGACTACTGCCCAGTTGTGTGATCATGTGCGGCAAAGAGGGACATACTGTAGGTAAATTGCAGTTGGTCCAGAACAGAGTAGCACGTATTGCACTTAGATGTACACGGAGGGCGAATGTCAGTAACATGCATGTCAATCTCTCCTGGCTCAAATTTGAGGAGAGATTGACTGCATCACTATTGGTATTTGTGCGAAGTGTTGCTGTGTTGAAGGTACTGAACTGTCTGTTCAAGCAGTTGGCACACAAGACATGCAATCAGAGGTCTCTTCACAGTCCCCAGGTCCAGAACAGAAGCTGGGAAACGCAAAGTATTAAATAGAGCCATGACTGCATGGAACTCTCTGCCACCCCAGGTAACTCAAGCTAGCAATAAAACCAGATTCAAAAATCCAGATAAAAGAACACCTTACGACACAATGGGAAATGTGAAGAGAAACAGCCATTATATTTTACACTCAATCAATGAAGCTACTTCAATACAGAAATTACCATATGGATATTACAGTTGATGCAATACAGTAGAAGTATATCTTTTTTTCTTAAATATTGTCTGGGAAATGAAATGAATCTAAATGCATTTTGACCCATTCTAATGTAGGCTCCACATGCATTAATAGAAGTAACTTCTGATTATTTTTGGTAGGGGAAATAGATACACCATCCCTTCCCTGGAGAAAATAATGAATGATACCTGCTTCCAAAGATAAACACTGATTGGATGCAGCCAAAGACCAGTGAAAGAGATGCATACAAAGTAAGGGCCCTCTGAATGCATGCTAGTAAATGGAACTCCGGGTTTATCTTTTAACTATGCTTTCGCAAACCATTTTTGTAGGCCATTGTGTCTCAACAGATCATTATGAAATTACGTCTGACTAAACAGTTCGCTACGTGGTGGTTTCCCTGCTGCCGTCTCTGTATTGATTATGGTGTGACTGTTGACGTGACAGCACAGAGATTACAAGTTCCACATGAATGGATAGAACCACAACAAGCAAACAAGATCCCGGCTGAATTTTTAGTTCCCTCACCAAGAGAACATTTTCAGGAACGACTATGATGCTTTTATTTTGAAACTGCTCAGTCACAAGAAAGACACTTGCTAAACCCGAAGCACAGTTGATTTTTTTCTTCTATTTTCCTTTGAAGTCATCTGAAGCTCCAGGCTTTGTAATGGCAGAAACTCATAAATGTTTACATTTGCTTCCTGAGCAAGCTGAAGTGTTCTGTTAGTTTGAGATTCCAATAGATACATTTGGGCAGCTGAAAATAGCATAAAGGTGCAACGCACTTCATCAGAGCCGCTGGCTCTAGCGACAGCCATGATTACTCCGTAGATAATTAGGTTAAATGAAGGTAGGGAAGACGGAGTGAGAGAGACGACTGTGGGGCTGAAACAATGTCCAGCAACACTAACTCAAGGCCTACTGGCAAACCTGCACATAACAGCCATCCTATCATTGCCATTAACATTTACACTGAGCAAGCTTCCATTAAAACCTTGAGAAGTGTGAACCCCATAAAAGGGACAACATAAACAGTATCCTGTCTTCACTGACCTGTACTTCAATCCCGTATCCCAGGTAGACGGTCACCACATAGGTGCAGTCCGCTCCAGAGTCAGGTGACAAAGCTGAGGAATGCTGCTGTGGAATCTCAATGTGGCCCTCTGGGTCAGTGAAATTCACAGTGCAGGGACCTGGCACAGGAGACAGAAAAATACAAGTGATCCCTCTTCCCAGACCACTGATCCCTTTCTGACAGCCCATCTGTGTTTCAGTGGCCCTCTAACCTACTCATTAACTTCCCAGGTTTGCTACCTCTCAGCCCAGGGACCAGAGATCACACAGCCCTCAGCCATCTAGAGCCACTGGACAGGACAGCCAGGCAGCACAGATCAGGTGGAGCCAGCCTTGGCAGATTGGTTTGCCGCATGATCAGCTTTGTGATCCTGGGTGCCGGATGAATGGGAGAAGTCACCATGGAAGGATGAGCAACACTGACTGCCCTCTCAGATGTTGTTCCTGCCTCGCTGTATAAAACTCTGACTAAAGTCTGAATAAACACTGTGAGTGAGAGGCAGTCAGGTTGATAGCTTAAGTGATTTGATGATGCCTACATTAAAGCTGCTTCTCCAAAGCCATCGCATTAAGTCATTACAGAAAAGATGCAGTTGCCAATTAGATGTAATTGGATTTACATACTTCTAGTTTCACTCTATATTCATATGAGACCATTAGAAATAGAAGGTACCTGGTGTCTGCATGGTGGTGATGGTGGTGGTTGTGATGAGGGTTGTGGTGGTCGTTCCCTCATCCACCTCTCCTGTGGATGCTGCGGTCAGTTTGGTGAGCTGGATGCCAGGGTCTGCCCTGTTCTTTACCCTTGGTTCCTCTGACTCCCCTTTCTCCACCCTCACTGAGGTGGTCAGGACAGGAGGGGCCATAGTGGTCTCCATGACAACTGCCCCCTGACTATGGAGGCTTCCATTCAGGGAGGGGGGGACATTGGGGCTGCGGCCACTGACTGTAGGAGCAGTGGTTGCCACTACAGGGTTGGTCAGGGAGTCTGTGGTCACCGTCACCTTCTCTGCCTCCCTGGCCTTGTCCTCGGCTGGCTTGTCCTTCTGAGCCATGCTCACCAGTAGCCCAGGGGCTGTAGGAGCAGAGGTGGTGAGGGGGGTTGTGGCAGCCACCGTGGCAGTAGTGGCGATGTCAGAGAAGGTAGGGGCATCCTCGTGTGGCACCAGGCGAGTCGAAGCTTGTCCCACCTCAAAAGCAGAAACAAAGCCAGGCATTGTGGGATGTCCTGCCACATCTCCATGGTCTGTGAAGAACCGCTGGTCCCCCTGGAAGTTTTTAGTGAGCAGGTGTTCATGGAGGGCGAAGCCTCTGAAGACAGGCCGGTGGTTGGGGACGTTCATGGCGGATGCTGTGGTGAAATGGTGGATCTCACTCGTTGTGTCCTGTGTGGGGGAGTGTGTGAAGGCTCCGCTGTCTGACTCCACTTTCCTCTGGCCCACAGAATTGACATTCTCTAGAGAAGACGCTGGAGAGAAACACACAGACAACATGGAGATATTAGAGCATACAAGAAGACAACAAATACCAGAGAACATGATTCCTAAATATAACATTGCATAGACAATTTCTTTTTTTACTACAAAGGGGAGGGGGGGGGGATCTAAATTGGATACATGATATATGGCTCTGCTGTAATTGCAAAATCTGTTCTTTAGTCTAGGGCTAGGGACTGCCATTTACCAGGATCTAAGGAGCATTATGAATGGATATCATGTTAGATAGAAGGTTAAGTGCTGTGGCTAGTGAGCAAAGTGGAACAATAAAAACCCAGATTAATTAACTACAACTGTAGACAAATTGCAATGAGGCCCTTAGAAAAGGCCCTTTAGGAAAAAAAACTCATGATAACCCTTTGATGATTCATTTGAATACCTTTCTTCCTCCTTCCTCCAATTAGCCAAAGCAAAGATTTTGCTCTGAATTTCTCATGATGATTACCAAATATAATAATGGCTGAGCCGTAGAGAGTAATTATTCCCATCTGCAGTGGTTGAGATGTAATCAGGAAGCCCCGGGGTCTGGGGGCTAAATTCATAAAGGGGCGGGCGTTGATCATGAATGCTCCAAATTGCTCTCATACAGTATTTCTATAAGAAGCCAAAACCAGAGTGTTCAGTGTACTTGCTCTCAAGAATTATAGAGGAAAATTATCAGTGCTTTTGAAAGTGGCTTTATTTTGCCGGAATGACGACTTTAGTGTCAAAAGACACCAGAGGACGTCTCTCAGGGTGAATTATGAGCAACAACACGATTGTATTTAATCTCTTCTACATTTATCTCCATTAGTATATGGAATGACTTTAAAAAGTTATGTGACGGATTAATAATGACAGTCCTCACTGTGAAGCCTGCAGCAAGTCAGCACGAGTGTTCATTATCACAGACAAGCGCTGCATTCACAGCCAAAAAGAGTAAAGGAACTGAAAGGGGGACTTAATCAAGAAAATTGAAACATTCAAGTGACTTCTGAGATAAAATATTAAAAGACATACAGTGGGGAAAAAAGTATTTAGTCAGCCACCAATTGTGCAAGTTCTTCCACTTAAAAAGATGAGAGAGGCCTGTAATTTTCATCATAGGTACATGTCAACTATGACAGACAAAATGAGAAAAAAAAATCCAGAAATTCACATTGTAGGATTTTTTATGAATTTATTTGCAAATTATGGTGGAAAAAAAGTATTTGGTCAATAACAAAAGTTTCTCAATACTTTGTTATATACCCCTTGTTGGCAATGACACAGGTCAAACGTTTTCTGTAAGTCTTCACAAGGTTTTCACACACTGTTGCTGGTATTTTGGCCCATTCCTCCATGCAGATCTCCTCTAGAGCAGTGATGTTTTGGGGCTGTCGCTGGGCAACACGGACTTTCAACTCCCTCCAAAGAGTGGCTAGGCCACTCCAGGACCTTGAAATGCTTCTTACGAAGCCACTCCTTAGTTGCCCGGGAGGTGTGTTTGGGATCATTGTCATGCTAAAAGACCCAGCCACATTTCATCTTCAATGCCCTTGCTGATGGAAGGAGGTTTTCACTCAAAATCTCACGATACATGGCCCCATTCATTCTTTCCTTTACACGGATCAGTCGTCCTGGTCCCTTTGCAGAAAAACAGCCCCAAAGCATGAAGTTTCCACCCCCATGCTTCACAGTAGGTATGGTGTTCTTTGGATGCAACTCAGCATTCTTTGTCCTCCAAACACAATGAGTTGAGTTTTTACCAAAAAGTTATATTTTGGTTTCATCTGACCATATGACATTCTCCCAATCCTCTTCTGGATCATCCAAATGCACTCTAGCAAACTTCAGACGGGCCTGGACATGTACTGGCTTAAGCAGGGGGACACGTCTTGCAATGCAGGATTTGAGTCCCTGGCGGACTAGTGTGTTACTGATGGTAGGCTTTGTTACTTTGGTCCCAGCTCTCTGCAGGTCATTCACTAGGTCCCCCCGTGTGGTTCTGGGATTTTTGCTCACCGTTCTTGTGATCATTTTGACCCCACAGGGTGAGATCTTGCGTGGAGCCCCAGATCGAGGGAGATTATCAGTGGTCTTGTATGTCTTCCATTTCCTAATAATTGCTCCCACAGTTGATTTCTTCAAACCAAGCTGCTTATTACCTATTGCAGATTCAGTCTTCCCAGCCTGGTGCAGGTCTACAATTTTGTTTCTGGTGTCCTTTGACAGCTCTTTGGTCTTGACCATAGTGGAGTTTGGAGTGTGACTGTTTGAGGTTGTGGACAGGTGTCTTTTATACTGATAACAAGTTCAAACAGGTGCCATTAATACAGGTAACGAGTGGAGGACAGAGGAGCCTCTTAAAGAAGAAGTTACAGGTCTGTGAGAGCCAGAAATCTTGCTTGTTTGTAGGTGACCAAATACTTATTTTCCACCATAATTTGCAAATAAATTCATTAAAAATCCTACAATGTGATTTTCTGGATTTTTTTTTCTCAATTTGTCTGTCATAGTTGACGTATACCTATGATGAAAATGACAGGCCTCTCTCATCTTTTTAAGTGGGAGAACTTGCACAATTGGTGGCTGACTAAATACTTTTTTTCCCCACTGTAAGTTTTCTAAAGGATAGACTCCAGTTGAAGGATGGGATGACTTTCAGGATGTAGATTACCCCTAGTGTGCACGTACACACACACACACACACACACACACACACACACACTGCTTGACCCACACTCCTTAAAGTGATGCTCCAGTAGTTTTAAATTGACGCCCCAGTAGTATAATTTCAGCCAGTAGTTTTGAAAGTAGTGCTCACGAGCAAAAACGGGTCCCCGAAAATTGCAATTCGTATGATATGTTTCAAATTCCAATTCGTACAATACATTACGAATTTGCAAGTGCTTAAGATCCCGGACTGCATATATAACCACATGCCAGAAAAAGAAGTAAAACATGATAGAGCACAGAAAACACACAAGCCTTGTAGTGGTAAACCACTTTGAACATTTAGAAAATGGTGTTATATAGGTACTGTAATTCCCTACAAAACCAAGACACAGCTGCCAAAACAACAGGCAGTGTGTAGGGATTGCTATGGTACAGCAGTGATAACGACTGCTTCTCTTGTCCTTTATCAGAGTAGGATCTCTATAAAATGGAAATAAAGATGTTAAACTGCATTATTTGTCCAGGGATTTTTTACACTAATTGTCCTTGACAGTTTCACCACTTATGGTTGTGCTGTGAGGACAAATAGAAAGATGCAACTATTCAGTAGACTGAATGTAGGCTACAGTTTAGTAAGTAAGGTTGTGACTATGAAAAATTAGCTAATTTCTCTGTCTAAATGTATCCCAAGATGAGTGATGGTTCACCATTTATAAATAGTAGATTACTAGGCTGCACATTTATGTCGAACCTCTCAATAAGCACGGTTAGATGCACACAATAATGTGATTATTGATGTTGGTCAGGTTAACATAATAGTTCGTTTTAAAATGTTTACATGCTTTGCAAGACCAACAATTTCCCTAATAATCCTGTTTACATGGACACATCTGAAATCAGGCTAATGATGGTGACTTTGATAAAAGCAGAAAATCGCGAATCCAAATAAACGTTCTACCACAGTGACCATGCTGTTTTTGCGAAGACTATTTGATTCTGAGTTCGGACATAAAATGTTTGTATGTAAAAACTTTTTATAAGATGCATACTTTCGGTTTTTCCAAACTCCCTTCACTCATGCATAATAGAGGGAGACTTGTTCTATCCAGTTCTGGCATATGCACAGAACAAATACAACGCTGGAACGCCGATTCAGCTGTGTACATGTCCTAATAATTCGAAAAATTGCTCAGAAAACCAGGTGTTTTAATCGGCGCATGCTGACTTCTATTATGACCTTACGTGAATGAAGATATGCAGAGTAAGGTGTTTACATGACTAATGCCATACTCGGCTGTCACGACTTCCGCTGAGGCTGCCTCCCCTCCTTGTTCGGGCAGGTTTCGACGTTCGTCGTCACCGGCTTACTTGCTGCTCCATTTATCATCACTCCACTTGTCTTGTCTAATTAATCACACACACCTGGTCCTTATCCCCAATTAGTCATTGTATAAGTGTTCCCTCTGCTTCCTTGTCTGTGTGAGCTGTGTGTAGCTCGGTTGAGCTACCCTTACCTTTGCTTGCACAACTGTTTATCAACGGAATAAACTCTTTGGATGCGTATTACTCTCTTGCGCCTGACTCCTTCTATCACACGCATCACAGAATCACCCACCCGCTATGGAGTCAGCGGGAGAAGAGTGCAATGCGGGAGTCGTGGCACGGGTCCAGGAGCACTCCACGATGCTGGCCAGCTTGGGGGAAGCGATGGATCGGGTTCTTCAGGTCGTCCAACGCCTGGAGAGGAGCAGATCCGATCTGTCGAGACCAGCTGGCCAACCGGATCCAGCCACCTACACCCCAGCACCAGGAGGGATCCAGATATCCCGACCACGGGCGTTTGAGGGGACAGCGGCGCTGTGCATCAGGCCGGCACCATCGGAGCGGGAGAAGGTGTCCGTCCTCATTTCCTGCCTCTGTGGGAAAGCCCTGGAGTGGGCCAACGCAGTGTGGAACAAAGGAGGAGCCGCGTTGGAGGACTACAGGGAGTTCACTCGCCTCTTTCGGGCGGTATTCGACCACCCGCCCGAGGGTCGAGAGGCGGATGAGCGACTGGTCCACCTGAGGCAGGGGACGAGGACCGCGCAGGACTTCGCGTTGGAGTTCCGGACGCTGGCAGCGGGGTCCGGGTGGAACGAGCGGGCCCTCATCGACCATTTCCAGTGCCATCTGCGGGAGGACGTCCGACGGGAGCTAGCCTGCCGGGACACCATGTTGTCCTTCGATAAACTGGTGGACATGGCCATTCGGTTGGACAACCTGCTGGTATCCAGAGGACGTCCTGGTAGGGGTCTGCCCGTTTCCACCACGGAAGACTCGGACCTCGAGCCGATGGAGCTGGGTGGAACCGCCGGCCGAGAGAGTGGAGGAGGACAGCGACAGTGCCACTCTGGTGGCATGAAGGGACAATCCACCACATGTCGTAGTCAACGTTCTTTTGCGCCTGGAGGCGGCAGGTAGGGCACTCACGCATCACCCCAGGTATCGAACACCCACACTCGTTCAGAGCCCTCTGCTGTGCACTGTAAAATACTTGTCTCCTTTCCTGAGCACATGGATGTTCCCCAGTGTAAGGCGCTAGTCGATACAGGCGCAGCTGGGAACTTTATGGACAGGGCATTCGCACACCGTATAGGCATTCCATTGATTCCCCTATCCTTTGTGAACGAGGTGTTTTGGGACATGCTTGGTCGCGGTGTAGTGGTCTACATCGATGATATCCTGGTGTATTCTGCTACGCGCGCCGAGCATGTGTCCCTGGTTCGCAAGGTGCTGGTCTGACTGTTGGAAAATGACCTTTATGCTAAGGCTGAGAAATGTATGTTTTTCCAGCAGTCCGTGTCCTTCCTTGGATATCGCATTTCCACCTAAGGTGTGGAGATGGAGGGAGATCGCATTTCAGCCATGCGTAATTGGCCAACTCCAACCACGGTTAAGGAGGTGCAGCGCTTCCTTGGCTTTGCCAACTATTATCGGAGTTTTATCCGGGGCTTTGGCAAGGTCGCAGCTCCCATTAACTTCCTGTTGAGGGGTGAGCCGTCCCGGCTCCGCTGGTCTGCTGAGGCTTACCTGGCCTTCAGCAAACTGCGGGGTCTGTTCACCTCAGCCCCAGTACTGGCCCACCCCGATTCAGCACTACCGTTCGTGGTGGAGGTGGATGTGTCCGAGGTTGGGATAGGAGCTGTCCTGTCTCAACGCTCGGGGACGCCACCCAAGCTCCGCCCCTGTGCGTTATTTTTGAAGAAGCCCAGCCTGGCAGAGCAGAAATATGCCGTTGGTGATCGGGAGCTTTTGGCTGTTGTCCGAGCCTTGACCGTGTGGAGGCATTGGCTCGAGGGGGAAAAACACCCTTTCCTCGTCTTGACAGACCACCGTAACCTGGAGTACATCCGGGCAGCGAGGAGGCTGAATCCTCGCCAGGCCATGTGGGCCCTATTCTTCACCCGGTTTGATTTCACTCTATCATACATCCCGGGTACGAAGAACGTGAAGGCAGACATTTACATTTACATTTTAGTCATTTAGCAGACGCTCTTATCCAGAGCGACTTACAGGAGCAATTAGGGTTAAGTGCCTTGCTCAAGGGCACATTTACGTCATTTAGCGACTCACAAATTGGTGCATTCACCCTATAGCCAGTGGGATAACCACTTTACAAATTTTTTTTGGGGGGGGGGGGGGGGGGGGGTAGAAGGATTACTTTATCCTATCCCAGGTATTCCTTAAAGAGGTGGGGGTTCAAATGTCTCCGGAAGGTGGTGAGTGACTCCGCTGTCCTGGCGTCGTGAGGGAGCTTGTTCCACCATTGGGGTGCCAGAGCAGCGAACAGTTTTGACTGGGCTGAGCGGGAACTATGCTTCCGCAGAGGAAGGGGAGCCAGCAGGCCAGAGGTGGATGAACGCAATGCCCTCGTTTGGGTGTAGGGACTGATCAGAGCCCGAAGGTACAGAGGTGCCGTTCCCCTCACTGCTCCATAGGCAAGCACCATGGTCTTGTAACGGATGCGAGCTTCAACTGGAAGCCAGTGGAGTGTGCGGAGGAGGGGGGTGACGTGAGAGAACTTGGGAAGGTTGAACACCAGACGGGCTGCGGCATTCTGGATGAGTTGTAGGGGTTTAATGGCACAGGCAGGGAGGCCAGCCAACAGCGAGTTGCAGTAATCCAGACGGGAGATGACAAGTGCCTGGATTAGGACCTGTGCTGCTTCCTGTGTAAGGCAGGGTCGTACTCTCCGAATGTTGTAGAGCATGAACCTGCAGGAGCGGGTCACCGCCTTGATGTTAGCGGAGAACGACAGGGTGTTGTCCAGGGTCACGCCAAGGCTCTTCGCACTCTGGGAGGAGGACACAACGGAGTTGTCAACCGTGATGGCGATGATCATGGAACGGGCAGTCCTTCCCCGGGAGGAAGAGCAGCTCCGTCTTGCCAGGGTTCAGCTTGAGGTGGTGATCCGTCATCCATACTGATATGTCTGCCAGACATGCAGAGATACGATTCGCCACCTGGTTATCAGAAGGGGGAAAGGAGAAGATTAGTTGTGTATCGTCAGCGTAGCAATGATAGGAGAGGCCATGTGAGGATATGACAGAGCCAAGTGACTTGGTGTATAGGGAGAAAAGGAGAGGGCCTAGAACTGAGCCCTGGGGGACACCAGTGGTGAGAGCACGTGGTGCGGAGACAGCTTCTCGCCACGCCACTTGGTAGGAGCGACCGGTCAGGTAGGACGCAATCCAGGAGTGAGCCGCGCCGGAGATGCCCAGCTCGGAGAGGGTGGAGAGGAGGATCTGATGGTTCACAGTATCAAAGGCAGCAGACAGGTCTAGAAGGACAAGAGCAGAGGAGAGAGAGTTAGCTTTAGCAGTGCGGAGAGCCTCCGTGACACAGAGAAGAGCAGTCTCAGTTGAATGACCAGTCCTGAAACCTGACTGGTTTGGATCAAGAAGGTCATTCTGAGAGAGATAGCAAGAGAGTTGGCTAAAGACGGCACGCTCAATAGTTTTGGAAAGAAAAGAAAGAAGGGATACTGGTCTGTAGTTGTTGACATCAGTGGGATCGAGTGTTGGTTTTTTGAGAAGGGGAGCAACTCTCGCTCTCTTGAAGACGGAAGGGACATGGCCAGCGGTCAAGGATGAGTTGATCAGCGAGGTGAGGTAGGGGAGAAGGTCACCGGAGATGGTCTGGAGAAGAGAGGAGGGGATGGGGTCGTGTGGGAGGGGATGGGGTCGTGTGGGCAGCATCCCACGTCTCCTCCGCGCGCCGAAACCAGTCATCCACCGCAGGAGCCTCGGTCTGGCTCTGGTGTCACGGTGCCAGAACGGTGCCAGACGCGCTGTCCCGGCTGTATGACACAGAGGAGAGGCCCAGAGACAACACTCTCATACTGCCGGCCTCCTGCATTGTGGCGCCGGTAGTTTGGGCGATGGACGCGGATATAGAGCAGGCATTACGCACAGATCCCTCTCCACCTCAGTGTCCAGATGGGCTACAGTACGTGCCTGCTCTTATCCGTGATCGTCTGATCTACTGGGCACATACGTCACCCTCCTCTGGTCACCCAGGTATCGGCCGTACAGTGCGCTGCCTGACCGGAAAATACTGGTGGCCTACCTTGGCTAAGGACGTGAGGGTGTATGTCTCCTCCTGCTTAGTGTGCGCCCAGTAAGTAAGGCACCTAGGCACCTCCCAGCTGGTAAGTTACAACCTTTACCAGTTCCACAACGACCATGGTCTCAACAAAGTGTTGATTTTCTAACTGATCTTCCCCTCTCCCAAGGTAACACCACCATCCTGGTCATTGTGGACCGCTTTTCTAAAGCCTGCCGCCTCCTTCCTCTGCCCGGTCTCCCCACGGCTCTGCAAACTGCGGAGGCCCTGTTTACACACGTCTTCCTGCACTATGGGGTACCAGAGGATATAGTGTCTGACCGAGGTCCCCAGTTCACGTCCAAGGTCAAGAAGGCATTCGTGGAATGTCTGGGGGTCTCGGTCAGCCTGACCTCTGGGTTCCACCCCGATAGTAATGGGCAGGTGGAACGGGTAAATCAGGACGTGGGTAGGTTCCTTCGGTCCTACTGCCAGGACCGGCCGGGGGAGTGGTCGGTGTTCTTGCCATGGGCAGAATATGCCCAGAACTCTCTCCGCCACTCCTCCACTAACCTAACGCCTTTCCAGTGTATTCTAGGTTACCAACCGGTTCTGGCACCGTGACACCAGAGCCAGACCGAGGCTCCTGCGGTGGATGACTGGTTTCGGCGCGCGGAGGAGACGTGGGATGCTGCCCACGTTCACCTCCAACGTGCCGTGCGTCGTCAGAAGGCCAACGCTGACCGGGCCTTCAGTACTTCATGGAGTGGGAGGGGTACGGTCCGGAGGAACGGAGCTGGGTTCTGGTGAGTGATATCCTCGATCCTTCCATGTTGCGGGATTTCCACCAAGGGGGGGGGGGGGGGGGTAGGGGGGGGGGTGTACTGTCACGACTTCCGCCGAGGCTACTTCCCCTCCTTGTTCGGGCAGGTTTCGGCGTTCGTCGTCACCGTCTTACTAGCTGCTGCCGATCCATTTATCATCACTCCACTTGTCTTGTCTAATTAATCACACACACCTGGTCCTTATCCCCAATTAGTCATTGTATAAGTGTTCCCTCTGCCAACTTGTCTGTGTGGGTGATTGGCTGTAGTGAGCTGTGTGTAGCTCGGTTGAGCTACCCTTACCTTGTTGTTGCCAGGGTAGATATTTCCCCTGTGCCTGAGTTTTGTTGTCGCATGCTTGCGCAACTGTTTATCGACAGAGTAAACTCTTTGGATGCGTATTACTCTCCTGCGCCTGACTCCTTCTATCACACGCATCACATCGGCCTTCTGCCATAATCAGTTCAATATCAAATTATTAGTGTGCATGTAAACATACTCATTGTCACTTTCCTCTCAGAAAATAAAAGAGAAACTCTACACAGCTCTCACCATTTGTCACGGAATCAGCCGAGGCTGCCCCTCCTCCTTGCTCGGGCAGGCTTCGGCGTTCGTTGTCCCCTGAGTACTAGCTGCCACCGATCTATGTTTCGGTGTTTGTCTAGTTTGTCCTGATTGTTTGCACCTGTTTCCCATTATGTTATATTGTATTCCCTTTATAAACCCCTGTCTCTCATTGGTTATTGTGTGTGATTGTTTTCGGTTAGGTCGGCAGTGCTGGTTGTATGCGTTATTTGTTCCTCCCTGTTTGGGGGTTTGTTTTGTACTTTCTTTACTGTGTTAAGTAAAGTATGTTCTGCCAGTAGTTCGGTGTCCTGCACTTGACTTCGTTTCCTGCATACACGTCACCTTGACAGAATCACACACCACTCATGGAGTCAGCAGGAGCGGCGGTGCCAGCTGGATCAATGGAGGAACGCATCGAACACCAAGCGGCCATGATCCAGGCTCTCGGCACCGCCATGGAACAGGTGGTGAGCACTATTGGGCGATGGGAAAGAGAGGGTCTGCCTACGCCTTCTCCAACGATACCACCACCATCGGCGATGCCCATCGCTTTAACTCCGGGGTCCAGTGGGATTCGGCTCTCGCTCCCGAGGGCTTATGATGGCACAGCGGCCGGGTATCAGGGTTTCCTGCTCCAGGTTGAACTCTACCTAGCAACCATCCACCCGGTGCCCTCGGGATACGAGAGCGTGTCCGCCCTCATCTCCTGTCTATCCGGCAAGGCGCTGGAGTGGGCCAATGCCGAGTGGGGGGGAATAGACGCCGCTACTGTCAACTATGCGGAGTTCACCCGCCGCTTCAGGGCAGTATTCGATCATCCACCAGAGGGTAAAGCGGCGGGTGAGCGTCTATTCCACCTTAGACAGGGGAGGAAGAGCGCACAGGAGTTCGCGCTGGACTTCCGGATTCAGGGCCGACCATTCCATCCCCCAGCACTTCTGAGCTGACCCCTATGGAGCTCGGAGGTGCTGGTGCTAGGGAGACCAGGAGAGAGACCAGGAGGGAGGCCGTCCCCTGCACCAACTGTGGCCGCAGAGGACACACTGCTGGTCGGTGCTGGGGAGGGTCTCCTAGGAATCGAGGCGGTAGGCAGCGCACTGATGAGTCATTCCAGGTGAGTAGGCACCCAACTCACCCAGAGCTCTCTGTTGCGCATATGTGTATTAAAGTTGTGTTTCCCGAGGTTTCTCCTCACTCCCAGCATAAGGCGCTAGGAGATTTAGGCGCAGCATGGAATTTTATCGATCGCCAATTCAGCTATAAGTTAGGGATTCCTATTGTACCTGTTGATGTGCCCTTCCCCATCCATGCCCTTGATAGCCGCCCTTTGGGGTCAGGATTGATTAGGGAAGTCACAGCGCCGCTCAGGATGAAAACGCAGGAGGGTCATGAGGAGATACTACGTTTGTATTTGATTGATTCTCCTGCGTTTCCCGTGGTGTTGGGGCTTCCCTGGTTAACATCTCATGACCCCAACATTTCATGGCAACAGAGGGCTCTCAAGGGATGGTCTGATCAGTGTTTTGGGCAGTGTGTAGATGTTTCCGTAGGGGCAACGACGGTGGAAAGCCCGAACCAAGTTCCCACCATGCACATTCCACCTGAGTATGCCGATTTGGCACTCGCCTTCTGTAAAAAGAAGGCGACTCAATTACCACCTCATCGACAGGGGGATTGTGCGATAGACCTCCAAGTAGGCGCTGTGTATGTAGTCATGTGTATCCTCTGTCTCAGGAGGAGATGTCGGCTATGGAGACATACGTCACCGAATCTCTGAGACAGGGATACATACGGCCGTCCACTTCCCCTGCGTCCTCGAGTTTCTTTTTTGTGAAGAAGAAGGATGGGGGTTTACGCCCGTGTATTGATTACCGTGGTCTCAATCAGATCACAATCAAATACAGCTATCCTCTCCCTCTGATTGCTAGTATGACGGAGTCATTTCACGGGGCGCGATTCTTCACAAAATTGGATCTCAGGAGCGCGTACAACCTGGTGCGCATTAGGGAGGGAGATGAGTGGAAGACAGCATTCAGTACCACCTCAGGTCACTATGAGTACCTCGTCATGCCATACGGTTTAATGAATGCTCCTTCAGTCTTCCAATCATTTGTGGAGATTGATTTTCCGGGACTTGCATGGACAGGGTGTAGTGGTGTATATTGATGACATTATAATATACTCCGCTACACGAGCCGAGCATGTGTCCCTGGTGCGTCGAGTGCTTGGTAGACTGTTAGAGCATGACCTGTATGCGAAGGCGGAGAAATGACTGTTCTTCCAGGAGTCCATCTCCTTCCTGGGACATCGGTTGTCCGCGTCAGGGGTGGAGATGGAGATTTACCGCGTTTCTGCCGTGCGTAATTGGCAGACTCCCACCACGGTGAAGGAAGTGCAGCAGTTCTTGGGTTTTGCCAATTACTACCGGAGGTTTATCCGGGGCTTTGGACAGGTAGCAGCTCCCATTACCTCCCTGCTAAAGGGGGGTCCGGTGCGTCTGCAGTGGTCGGCTGAGGTGGACAGGGCGTTTAGACATCTGAAGGACCTGTTTACCTCGGCTCCGGTGCTGGCACATCCGGATCCCTCTTTGGCGTTCCAAGTTGAGGTGGATGCGTCCGAGGCTGGGATTGGCGCTGTGCTGTCTCAGCGCTCGGGTACGCCACCAAAACTCTGCCCCTGTGCTTTCTATTCTAAGAAGCTCAGTCCGGCGTAGCGCAATTATGACGTGGGGGACAGGGAGCTGTTGGCTGTGGTTCAGGCCCTGAAGGTGTGGAGGCATTGGCTTGAGGGGGCTAAACACCCTTTTCTAATTCTGACTGACCATCGGTAACCTGGAGTACATCCGGGCAGCGAGGAGGCTGAACCCTCGCCAGGCAAGGTGGTCTATGTTTCTCTCCCGATTTGTATTTAAGCTCACCTATAGACCAGGGTCACAGAACGCTAAGGCAGACGCCCTGTCCCGACTATATGACACAGAGGAGAGTTCCATTGAGCCCACTCCCATACTCCCGGAGTCTTGTCTGGTGGCACCGGTGGTGTGGGAGGTTGATGCGGACTTCGAGCGGGCGTTACGTACCAATCCTACTCCCCCACAGTGTCCAGAGGGTCGGAGGTACGTGCCGCTCAAGGTTCGCGATCGATTGATATATTGGGCTCACATGTCACCCTCCTCTGGTCATCCTGGTATTGGTCGGACAGTGCACTGCCTTAGTGGGAAGTACTGGTGGCCCACTTTAGCTAAGGACGTGAGGGTTTATGTTTCCTCCTGCTCGGTGTGCTCCCAGTGTAAGGTGCCTAGACACCTGCCCAGAGGGAAGTTACAACCCCTACCCGTTCCACAACGGCCGTGGTCTCACCTATCGGTGGATTTTGTCACGGACCTTCCCCCCTCCCAGGGGAACACGACGATTTTGGTCGTTGTGGATCGGTTTTCGAAGGCCTGCCGTCTCATTCCTATGCCAGGTCTCCCTACTGCCCTACAAACTGCTGACGTCCTGTTCACACACGTTTTTCGGCACTACGGGGTGCCTGAGGATATAGTGTCTGATCGCCAGTCCCCAGTTCACCTCTAGAGTCTGGAGGGCGTTTATGGAACGTCTGGGGGTCTCGATTAGCCTTACCTCAGGTTTTCACCCCGAGAGTAACGGGCAGGTGGAGAGAGTGAACCAGGATGTGGGTAGGTTTCTGAGGTCCTATTGCCAGGACAGGCAGGAGGAGTGGTCAGGATATATTCCCTGGGCAGAGATAGCCCAAAACTCACTCCGCCACACCTCCACTAACCTTACGCCTTTCCAGTGTGTGCTAGGTTATCAGCCGGTCCTGGCACCTTGGCATCAGAGCCAGATCGAAGCCCCTGCGGTGGACGAGTGGTTTCGGCGCTCGGAAGAAACCAGGAACGCTGCGCATGTCCATCTGCAGCGGGCTATCAGGCGGCAAAAGGCGAGCGCCGATCGCCTCCGCAGTGAGGCTCCGGTTTATGCACCGGGAGTTCGGGTCTGGCTCTCGACCCGAAACCTGCCCCTTCGCCTGCCCTGCCGGAAGCTGGGTCGGCGGTTTGTGGGGCCATTTAAAGTCCTGAAGAGATTGAACGAGGTATGCTATAGGTTACAACTGCCCATTAATTACCGCATTAACCCCTCGTTCCATGTGTCTCTCCTCAGGCCGGTGGTGGCTGGTCCACTCCAGGAGAATGAGATACGAGAGGCTCGGCGTACTCAGTCCGTTCCATCTTGGATTCGAGGCGTCGGATGGGGGGCCTGCAGTACCTCGTGGAGTGGGAGGGGTACGGTCTGGAGGAACGGTGCTGGGTCCCTAGGAGGGACATCCTAGATCCCTCCATGTTGAGGGACTTCCACCGGAGTCATCCGACTCGCCCTGCTCCGCGTCCCCCCCGAGGTCGGTGTCGGCGCAACGGCTGGAGCTGCGCGTCAAAGGGGGGGTACTGTCACGGAATCAGCCGAGGCTGCCCCTCCTCCTTGCTCGGGCAGGCTTCCGCGTTCGTCGTCCCCGGAGTACTAGCTGCCACCGATCTATGTTTCGGTGTTTGTCTAGTTTGTCCTGATTGTTTGCACCTGTTTCCCATTATGTTATATTGTATTCCCTTTATAAACCCCTGTCTCTCATTGGTTATTGTGTGTGATTGTTTTCCGTTAGGTCGGCAGTGCTGGTTGTATGCGTTATTTGTTCCTCCCTGTTTGGAGGTTTGTTTTGTACTTTCTTTATTGTGTTAAGTAAAGTACGTTCTGCCAGTAGTTCGGTGTCCTGCGCTTGACTTCGTTTCCCGCATACACGTCACCTTGACACCATTAGATGCTTTTCTAAATAAAATAGTTTGAGGCAAAGCCATGTAAGCGGATGCTTACTGAGCCCTCCAGGATTTGATTAGCAATGGTGAATCCACACTGTTGAAAGGAATAATCTCGCCATGACTAAGGAGAATCTAATTTCTGTCGATAATAATGATCACAATGGCAGAGTGCAATTACATTCCTAAACAGACCTGAGCTTCCCTTCAGAGACCTAACTGCCATTATAATCGAATTTGCCTCTTGACACTGATGCTAGGTGTTACTACGCACTCTTTGACGCAAAGTATTATGGATCATATCAACTCTCCCTGTGGCTGGATGGTAGTTTTAGGATTTTCAGTGAAGAGTCAATGGAGATGTTGACTCACAGTTCTAGATCTTGGCACCATTTCACACAATCTTTTAGAAATGTATTTGTTTGATATTTCTCAGATGGAAAAAGACAGATCATCTTAGTACTGATGAGAGCACCTTCTTTCATTCAGATGGAGTTACCAGCACTGAGACTGACACCAGGTGAGGAAGGAAAGAACCAAAAACATGTTTACTCCATGTCAGTAGCACTAAGATAAACCCTTTGCACATCCAGTGGGGTGCAATGTTGAAAATGATACTTTTACACACCAGCAAAACAGATAAAAAACAACACCTCTCACAAAATAGTTCAGCCATAAGAAACACAAAGCTCTACTTGACCCTCAGCCAGACTCTAGGTTGCCAATTGAACACAACTGTTACTTATCACTGAGAGAAAACTGAACCCAAGTTGAACTCTTGGCTGTGTTTTGGTTTGCTGCCTCTGCCTACATTAATTAGTTACAGAAATAGATAAGACGCATCATTCATTCATAATGTATGCATTATCCTGTAGTTACAGAAACTACTGTGTATTTTGGGCTACAGTAGACTAAAAAGAGATGAAACAAAGTCATTCGCCCTACATGACTTTGTGATCTCGCTCTCCTTGACTGATGACAAGTATTTCGATACACCCACAATAACATCTGCTAAATACGTGTATGTGACCAATTACATTATATTTTATTTGATGTGAGTAAAACTTTTAAACAGGTTAACACTCGTAAGGCCGCCGGGCCAGATGGAATACCAGAGCACGTTCTCAAAGCATATGCATACCAGCTGGCAAGTGTCTTCACTGACATTTTCAATCTCTCCTTGTCCCAGTCTGTAATCCCAACATGTTTCAAGCTGACTACCATTGTCCCTGTTCCCAAGAACTCCAAGGTAACCTGCCTAAATGACTATCTCCCTGTAGCATTCACATCTGTAAAAATGAAGTGCTTCGAAAGGCCAGTCATGACACACATCAACACCATCATCCCAGACACCCTGGACCCACTCCAATTTACATACGGCCCCAACCGATCCACAGATAACGCAATCTCAATTGCACTTCATACTGCCCTCTCCCACATGGACAAGAGGGCAAATAACTCTGTGAGAATGCTGTTCCTAGACTACAGCTCAGTGTTCAACACTATAGCCCCTTCCAAGCTCATAACCAAGCTGGGGACCCTGGGACTGAACAACTCCCTCTGCAAATGAATCCTAAACTTCCTGACGGGCCGGCCCCAGGTGGTGAGGGTAGACATCAACAGCTCCGCCACGCTGACCCACAACAAGGGGGCCCCTCAAGGGTGTGTGCTTAGTCCCCTCCTATAGTCCTTGTTCACCCATGACTGCGTGGCCACGCAAGGCTCCAACACCATCATCAAGTTTGCTGATGACACAACGGTGGTAGACCTGATCACTGATGGCAATGAAAGCCTACAGGGAGGAAGTCAGAGACTTCAACCTCTCCCTCAAAGTAATTAAGACTAAGGAGTTGATCGTGGACTACAGGAGAAAGAGGGCAGCGTACACCGCCATCCACATCGATGGGCTGTAGTGGAGCAAGTCGAGTGCTTCAAGTTCCGTCCACATCCCTAAGGACTTAACATGGTCCACACACACCCACACAGTCGTGAAGAGGGCACGACAGCACCTATTCCCCCTCAGGAGGCTGAAAAGATTTGGCAAAAAGTTATACAGCTGCACCCTCGAGAGCATCTTGACTGGCTACATTACCGCTTGGTATGGCAAATGCATCGCCCTCGACCGTAGAGTTCTACAGAGGGTGGTGCGGACAGCCCAGTACATCACTGGGGCCGAGGTCCCTGCCATCCACGACCTCTATATTTTGCGGCGTCAGAGAAAGGCCCAAAAAATTACCAAAGACTCCAGCCAGCCTAGCAATAGACTGTTCACTCTGCTACCGTCTGGCAAACGGTACCGACTCATTGGTTCTCAGACCAAAAGGTTCCGAGACAGCTTCTACCTCCAAGCCATAAGACTACTAAATAGCCATAAGACTGCTAAATAGTTAATTAAATGGTTACCCGGACTATCTGCACTGACCCTATCTTGCACTGACTCTATGCACACTGACAAGACTATATATACACACTATGTACACACTCATTCACTCACTCGCTTGCTCGCTCACACACACACACACACACACACACACACACCACCCTACACTGACACTCTCACACAAAACCCACACACATTCACATACACTACATACACTCACACATACACCTTTACACTCATCATATGCCTAGTCACTTTACCCTGCCTTCATGTACATACAGTATCGACCTCAAATACCTCATACCCCTGCACATTGATCTGGTATTGGTAGTCCCCGTATTTAGCTCCATTCTTGTGCATTTTATTCCTCTTGTGTTATATATTTTTTAAATGTTTTGAACTCTGTATCGTTCAAAGGGCTCGTAAGCAAGCATTTCACAGTAAATTCTTCACCCGTTGTATTCTGCGCGTGTAACAAATACAATTCGATTTGATTTGATTTGCATCTCCCAGCTCTGCTCTGCCACTGTTCTCAGTGTTCCAGGACAGACCATGTCTACATCATGTCACAAACACATGCTGCATTATTGAGCTGCTTGGTGTCTCTTGGCACAGCTCCTCTCTGGACTGGCTGTGTTTAGTGCTGGAGGGAAGCCTGGTCTATGAATCAGAGTAAATACAGGCAGAGATTGCTCTGTGAAAAGCAGCCCAACCACAGGACAATTTACACCAGCAAGCCCAGGGCCTGCATCACCGCACTGGGAAAGTTAACATAGTCATTTTCGATCTATTTTTTCACAGGTTGGCACCCTCTCCCAAATACCCTCTCCTCTTTTCTCTCTTTCCCTGGTACATCTCTCTAATAATCTCTATCTTCACCTTTTTATTCACTCCTTTCTTTTCCAATTTCTTAGGATGGATCTCTCTATCTACATACAGATTTAAAAAACAAACATTTAGTAGATGCTCTTATTCAGAGCGACTTACACCCAATGAGCTCACTGAGACTCTTAGCAAGGAGTTACAGTCAGTGTCAGAATGGCTCATTAAGAATAAACTAGTCTTAAATACATCTAAAACATTGTAATGTATATGGTTCAAAGCATTCTCTTAGAACTCAAATCAAATCACATTTTTCAAATCAAATCAAATTGTATATGTCATCTGCTTCGTAAACAACAGGTGTAGACTAACAGTGAAATGCTTACTTACGGGACCTTCCCAACAATGCAGAGAGAAAAATATAGAAAAAATAATAACACAAGGAATCGGTACTGGTATCCCTTGTACTGTATATAGCCAAGTTATTGTTACTCATTGTGTACAGATACCTTATTCACAGAAGTATTCAGACCCTTTGCTATGAGACTCAAAATTGAGCTCAGGTGCATACTGTTTCCATTGATCATCCTTGAGATGTTTCTACAACTTGATTGGAGTCCACCTGTGGTAAATTCAATTGATTGGACATGATTTGGAAAGGCACACACCTGTCTATATAAGGTCTCACAGTTGACAGTGCATGTCAGAGCAAAAACCAAGCCATGAGGTCGAAGGAATTGTCCATAGAGCTCCGAGACAGGATTGTGTCGAGGCACAGATCTGGGGAAGGGTACCAAAAGATGTCTGCAGCATTAAAGGTCCCCACGAACACAGTGGCCTCCATCATTCTTAAATGGAACAAGTTTGGAACCACCAAGGTTCTTTGTAAACTGAGCAATCCGGGGAGAAGGGCTTGGTCAGGGCCAAGAACCCGTTGATTACTCTGACAGAGCTCCAGAGTTTTTCTGTGGAGATGGGAGAACCTTCCAGAAGGACAACCATCTCTGCAGCACTCCACCAATCAGACTTTTATGGTAGAGTGACCAGACAGAAGCCACTCCTCAGTAAAAGGCACATGACAGCCCGCTTGGAGTTTGCCAAAAGGCACCTAAAGGACTCTAAGACCATGAGAAACAAGATTATCTGGTCTGATGAAACCAAGATTGAACTCTTTGGCCTGAATGCCAAGCGTCACCACTGGAGGAAACGTGGCACCATCCATTCTCAGCGGCAGGGATGGGAGACTAATCAGGATTGAGGGAAAGATGAACGGAGCAAAGTATAGAGAGAACCTGCTCCAGAGCGCTCAGGACCTCAGACTGGGGCGAAGGTTCACCTGCCAACAGGACCCTAAGCACACAGCCAAGACAACGCAGGAGTGGCTTCGGGACAAGTCTCTGAATGTCCTTGAGTGGCCCGGCCAGAGCCCGGACTTGAACCCGATCGAACATCTCTGGAGAGACCTGAAAATAGCTGTGCAGCGACGCTCCCCATCCAACCTGACAGAAACTCCCCAAATACAGGTGTGCCAAGCTTGTAGCGTCATACCCAAGAAGACTTAAAGCTGTATTCACTGCCAAAGGTGCTTCAACAAAGTACTGAGTAAAGGGTCTGAAAACGTATGTAAATATGATATTTCAGTTTTTTTATTTGTATAAATTTGCTAAAATGTCTAAAAACCTTTTTTTGATTTGTAAATATGGTGTATTGTGTGTATATTGATGAGGGAAAAAAATATTTAATCCTTTTTAGAATAAGGATGTGGAAAAAGTCAAGGGGTCTCAATACTTTCCGAACGCACTGTCTTAAGCAAACCAGACGGCACCATTTTCTTGTTTTTAAAATGTACGGACAGCCAGGGGCACATTCCAACACTCAGACATAATTTACAAACAAAGCATTTGTGTTTAGTGAGTCCACCAGATCAGACGTAGTAGGGTTGACCAGGGATGTTCTCCTGATAAGTGTGTGAATTGGACCATTTTCCTGTCCTGCTAAGCATTCAAAATGTAAGGAGTACTTTTGGGTGTCAAGGAAATGTATGGAGTAACAAGTACATTATTTTGAAAGTTGTCCAAAATATAAAAAGTAAAGTTCATATACCCCAAAAAACTACATAAACAGGACATTCAAGTATTTTTACTTAAGTACTTTGCAACACTGGTAGAGGTATAGTGACCAGTTAACAGGATAGATAATAAACAGTAGCAGTAGTGTATGTAATGAGTCAAAATAGTTATTGCAAGAGGGTCAATGCAGATAGTCAAGGTAGCTATTTGGTTAACTAATTAGCAGTCTTATGGAGAAGCTGTTCAGGATCTTGTTGGTTCCAGACTTGGTGCATCGGTATCGCTTGCCGTGCGGTAGCAGAGAGAACAGTCTTGACTTGGCTGGCTTCTTCACGACTGTGTTGGTGTGTGTGGACCATGTAAATTCCTTAGTGATGTGGACACGAAGAACTTAAAGCTCTTGACCCGTCGATGTGGATTGGGGTGTGCTCGGCCCTCCGTTTCCTGTAGTCAACGATCAGCTCCTTTTGTCTTGCTGATGTTGAGGGAGAGGTTTCTGTACTGGCACCACACTGCCAGGTCACTGACCTCCTCTCTATAGGCGGTCTCATCGTCGTCGGTGATCAGGCCTACAACCGTTGTGTCGTCAGCAAACTTAATGATGATGTTGGAGTCGTGCCTGGCCACGCAGTCGTGAGTGAACAGGGAGTACAGAAGGGGGACTAAACACGCACCCCTGAAGGGCCTCCATGTTGAGTGTCAGCATGACGGATGTGTTGTTGCCTACCCTCGACCACCTGGGGGCCGGCCAGTCAGGAAGTCCAGGATCCAGTTGCAGAGGGAGGTGTTCAGTCCCAGGGTCCTGAGCTTAGTGATGAGCTTGGAGGGCACTATGGTGTTGAAACCTGTAGTCAATGAACAGCATTCTCACATAGGTGTTCATCTTGTCCAGGTGGCAGAGGGCAGTGTGGAGTGCAATAAAGATTGCGTCATCTGTGTCTCCCAACCCCACTCTGTCTCAGCCTCCAGTATCTATGCTGCAATAGTCTATGTGCCGGGGGGCTATGGTCAGTCTGTTATATCTGGTGTTATTCTCCTGTTTTATCCATTGTCCTGTGTGAATTTAAGTATGCTCCCTCTAATTCTCTCTCTCTCCCTCCCCTCCCGGAGGACCTGAGCCCTAGGACCATGCCTCAGGACTACCTGGCCTGATGACTCCTTGCTGTCCCTAGTCCACTTGGTTGTGCTGCTGCTCCAGTTTCAACTCTTCTGCCCAAGGCTATGGAACCCTGACCTGTTCAACGGACATGCTACCTTGTCCCAGACCTGCTGTTTTCAACTCTCTCTCTACCACACCTGCTATTTCAACCTCTAAATGATATGAAAAGCCAAGTGACATTTACTCCTGATGTACTGACCTGTTGCAACCTCTACAACCACTGTGATTATTATTTGACCCTGCTGGTCATCTATGAACGTTTTAACATCTTGGAGAAAAATCTGGCCTTAATGGCCATGTACTGTTATAATCTCCACCCGGCACAGCCAGAAGGGGACTGGCCACCCCTCAGAGCCTGGCTCCTCTCTAGGTTTCTTCCTAGGTTTCTGCCTTTCTAGGGAGTTTTTCCTAGCCATCGTGCTTCTACATCTGCATTGCTTGCTGTTTGGGGTTTTAGGCTGGGTTTCTGTATAGCACTTTGTGACATCTGCTGATGTAAAAAGGGCTTTATAAATACATTTGAATGATTGATTGATTGATGGATCTGTTGGGGTGGTATGCGAATTAGAGTGGGTCCAGGGTGTCTGGGATGATGGTCATGTGTTGATGTGAGCCATGACCAGACTTTCAAAGCATTTCATGGCTGCAGATGTGAGTGCTACGGGGCGATAGTCATTTAGACAGGTTACCTTGGTGTTCTTGGGCACAGGGACTATGGTGGTCTGCTTGAAACATGTATGTATTACAGACTGGGTCAGGGAGAGGTTGAAAATGTCAGTGAAGACACCTGCCAGTTGGTCAGCGTATGCTACGAGTACGCATCCTGGTAATCTGTCTGGCCCTGTGGTCTTGTGAATGATAACCTGTTTAAATGTCTGACTCACATTGGCTACGGAGAGTGAGATCACACAGTCAACCGGAACTGCTGGTGCTCTCATGTATGGTTCTGTGTTGCTTGCCTCGAAGCGAGCATAGAAGGCATGTAGCTCATCTGGTAGGCTCGGGTCACTGGGCAGCTCGCTGGGTTTCCCTTTGAAATCCGTGATAGTTTGCAAGCCCTGCCACATCCGATGAGCATCAGAGCCGGCGTAATAGGATTCGATCTTAGTCCTGTATTGACACTTTGCCTGTTTGATGGGTCCTCAGAGGTCATAGCGGAATTTCTTTTAAGTGTCCGGATTAGTGTCCCGCTCCTTGAAAGAAGCAGCTCTAGCCTTTAGCTCAGTGCGTATGTTGCCTGTAATCCATGGCTTTTGGTTGGGATATGTAGGTTTGGTTACTGTGGAGATGACATAGTCGATGCACTTATTATAAGCCGGTGACTGATGTGGTAAACGCTTCAATGTTATCGAATGAATCCCGGAACATATTCCAGTCTGTGCTAGTGAAGCAGTCCTGTAGTTTAGCATCTGCTTCATTGGACCACTTCCGTATTGAGTGTGTCACAAGTACTTCCTGTTTGAGTTGTTGCTTGTAAGCAGGAATCAGGAGAATAGAGTTATGGTCAGGTGCAGCAAAGACCTAGCAAAGCTGCAGCTGGCTCAAATCCAAGCAGCTCGCATTGGCTTTAACTGCACACACAAAACTAACATCAACAACATGCATGATAGTCTTTCATGGTTGAAGGTTGAGGTGAAATTGACTACTTTTCTTTTAGTATTTTTAAGAAACATTTGTGTGTTGAAAATGCCTAACCACTTGCATAATCTGCTGGCATATACTTCAAAACAGACATACATGTACATACTCCACCAGACACACCACTATGGGTTTCTTCATGGTACCCAAACCAAAAACAGATTTAATGCGTCACTCAGATATGTATAGAGCCATATCATCGTGGAATGTTCTGCCACCAGAGGTTACTCAGGCAAAAAGCAAGTTTAGCTTTAAAAAACAGCTTTAAAAAAAACATATTGTATCACAGCGCTTTTCCTCTTTCCAAAGATCTAATTTAACTGTACTGTATATATGAATAGTGTGTAAATAGTATTTTTGTTGTCTCTTGGTGTCTTTCCAATATACACTGAGTATACAAAACATTAAGAACATTAAGAACACCTGCTCTTTCCATGACATAGACTGACCAAGTGAATCCAGGTGAAATCTATGATCCCTTATTGATGTCACTTGTTAAATCCACTTCAATCAGTGTAGATTAAGCCTTGAGACAATTGAGAGATGGATTGTGTATGTGTACCATTCATTCAGAGGGTGAATGGGCAAGACAAAAGATGTAAGTGCATTTGAAAGGGGTATGTTAGTAGATGCCAGGCGCAGCGGTTTGTGTCAAGAACTGCTACACTGCTGGGTTTTTCACGCTCAACAGTTTCCCATGTGTATTAGGAATGGTCCACCACCCAAAGGACATCCAGCCAACTTGACACAACTGTGAGAAGCATTGGCGTCAACATGGGCCAGCATCCCTGTGGAACGCTTTCGACACCTTGTAGAGTCCATGCCCCGATGAATGAAGGCTGTTTGGAGGGCAAAGTAGACATCATGCAAGACTACAAATCCCTGCACGCTTCTGCATGTCATCTCTAGCTGAAACTTTTGCTGAACAGGTATTGTGTCAATTTAAAACTTGCACAAGACAGTTCACAGAATGTAATGTCAATGTAAAGAAATATAGCCAATTTATTAATTACTACATTTAGCTAACATTAGATAGTCAATCCAGAGATTCTTACCTTTAACTCAATTCGGCAGTCTCATCCAGATCACCATGGTATTTGTAGTTCTTTATGATAGCCACATTAGCAGCTAATTAGCATTTCATTTTTTTGCAGGTAAATACAGGCAAATATATATGATAAGTCACCTTGTCCTAGAGAGATTTACACTGTTATCAAAACGTCATGCTAGGGTAAGCCTACACGAAACACAGCCCTTATTTGAAGTGTTTCTAAAATCCCCTATGGGAAAAATGAATGGTGGAAAAACAATTGGAACCATTTCCCTGCTAGGTTTTATGACTCATACTGTGGTACTCTATTAGGAAGGTGTTCCTAATGTTTGGTATACTCAGTCTATAACTCTTATTTTTATGTAATATCTTATGTTGTTCTGTACTTTGTCATGTATTTTTACATTGTATGTGGACCCCAGGAAGAGTAGCTGCTGCATGTGCAATTGCATGTGCAATCATATTTCGCAACAAAGCCTCCTTCACTCATGCTGCCAAACATGCCCTCGTAAAACTGACTATCCTTCCGATCCTTGACTTTGGCGATGTCATTTACAAAATAGCCTCCAACACTCTACTCAGCAAATTGGATGTAGTCTATCACAGTGCCATCCGTTTTGTCACCAAAGCCCCATATACTACCCACCACTGTGACCTGTACACTCTTGTTGGCTGGTCCTCACTACATATTCGTCGCCAAACCCACTGGCTCCAGGCCATCTATAAATCACTGCTAGGCAAATCCCCGCCTTATCTTAGCTCATTGGTCACCATAGCAACACCCACCAAGTATGCGCTCCAGCAGGTATATCTCACTGGTCATCCCCAAAGCCAACACCTCCTTTGGCCGCCATTCCTTCCAGTTCTCTGCTGCCAATGACTGGAACGAATTGCAAAAATCTCTGAAGCTGGAGACTCTTATCTCCCTCACTAACTTTAAGCATCAGTTGTCAGAGCACCTTACCGATCACTGCACCTGTACACAGCCCATCTGAAATTAGCCCACCCAACTACCTCATCCCCATATTGTTATTTATTTTGCTCATTTGCACCCCAGTATCTCTATTTGCACATCATCTCTTGCACATCTATCATTCCAGTGTTAATACTAATTGTAATTATTTTGCACTATAGCCTATTTATTGCCTTACCTCCATAACTTGCTACATTTGCACACACTGTATAAATATTTTCTGTTGTATTTTTGACTTTATGTTTTGTTTTACCCCATATGTAACTCTGTTTTTATCGCACTGCTTTGCTTTATCTTGGCCAGGTTGCAGTTGTAAATGAGAACTTGTTCTCAACTGGCTTTCCCTGGTTAAATAAAGGTGAAATAAAATAAAAATAAAATAAAAGATCCTAATAAACATTTTCATACTTGTCCCCCATGGGAATTGAACCCACAACCCTGACATTGCAAACTTCTTGCTCTACCAACTGCTCTACCAACTGAGCCAAACCCAATCAATACCTGTGACTCAGAGCATGAGCTAGCAAATGGTGAAAATGAATCATTTCACCAAGGCAATTACAACTCACTGAACAAAGCCACTGATAAAATTGCTCTAATGACATGATCATTGCCTTGAAAGAATTCAAAAAGTGAATTCCATGGAACATATTGAACTGTATAATTTAGCCATCTCTCGATGCTGAATGCTGGGCTGAATTGCTGGTGTGTCCATGTGCAAACACACAAGGATCCAGAGAGTGTTTTGACACCTTAATTAGCTTGTGCTCTGTGGGTGACAGTTTGTTTTAGCGAGGCGGGAGAGCTGCGAGCACACTTCACATGGGGAGGGATGAAAGGATGGAGTTGACACAGACAGCAAATGAGTTAGATATCCCAGAGCCAGAGCTGCTTTGAAGCCACGGCACCCCAAAAGGCAGCAGTGTAAGCCACAGAGCTGCATATACTGAAAGAAAGGCAAATCTCTAGTGGAGCATATTTCAGCCATGCAACCTTGGTGCTCAAAAGCATGAATCTGTGATGCAATGATAAATATAATACTGTACACTGTGCAAGTGAAATACAGCAGATACACTTGTCACTTGTTTTGAAGACTGGATTTTAAAAAAGATTTTTGACAAGACTACATTTGACATAGCTGGTCAAATTGGGTAACATTGTTAAGTCTACAAACAAGTTTTTGATGGCCTCAAAGAAATGAGCTGGACTATAACACTTGTATCAAATACAGTATGTCCAAATGGAGTCAAGCATCACTGGAACGATGTTGTGACAGTGTAGAGTAAACAACCATCAATTCTCTTTTCATCTCTGTCTCTTTGCTAACTCTCTGTCTACCCCAAAACGTCTAGAGTTACAGATGCATTATTAACGCTCCATTACATTGTTATGCTTGTGTATTCCACAAATTGCAAAGCAATTTTGACAGTATTGATCATGAGGTTCCCAGCTAGCACATTTGGTTCCTTGGAAGTTGTCGGAACTTACGTTTTTGGTTTCCTATTGATTCTGGGAACGAAGCCATACATTTAATGACTGTTAAAACTGAACGTTTTCTGAACGATCTGAAAACAGAAGTCAAAATGTAGCCTGTTCTGGGAACGTTAATTTTTAGGTTGCAGGGAGGACATTTTTCTATGGTTCCCTGAAAGTTTTCCTGGGAGAGTTTATTAACGTTCTGAGAACGGAAATTATATGTTATTTAAAGGCAATTAAATAACTTTATGAGAACGCTGCTAGCTTAGGTTTACTGTTTTGAACTCCAAGCACAGATAGGATGCATGGAAATTCATTTGCTTAGGCATTAGTCATGCAAACACATTCCTTTTTCATTATGGCATGACAACAGTGAGATTCAAATCCATGATTCTCTGCTCTCTATCCATGGAACTAGCCACTGCACCACCAGAATTGCGCTACCATGCCATGTTTTCTTAACTCATACAAAGCTGTTCATTTTAGTCTGTTCAAACAGACCCTATTTCAAAGGAAACAAACACTCATTAAGATCAGGTGTGGCCCCAATTAGTGGGTGCGACCAACACACCTATAGAGATAGAGGATATAACGTTTTGTTGATGCTGAGAACGGAATGTATATGTTTTTAA
The DNA here is from genome assembly GCF_964263955.1 of Coregonus lavaretus. NCBI lineage: Eukaryota > Metazoa > Chordata > Actinopteri > Salmoniformes > Salmonidae > Coregonus > Coregonus lavaretus. Next base: position 41,814,561 of record NC_139997.1, on the reverse strand, counting down.
ATTTCATGTTTACTTGTGGTTTTTATGGATACATTTTATTTTTTTACCATGAAGAAACTGGTAGAAAACGTTCTGCTGAAGTACTGAAATCCCACAGAAGAACGTTGTTTCTTAGCGTTCTTTGAACAATTTAAGAACATTACTTTAAATAGACCCATGAGGAAACCTGCAGAAAACGTTATGCTGAAGTACTGAAATTCCCACAAAATAATATTGTTTAATGTTCTCTGAATAATTTGAGAACATGACTAAATAGGAAACTTGTTGGAAACATTCTGGAAAGGTTGTATGCAAAATAACCATAGGACAACCACACTCTCACCAAGCTATAAGAAACATCGTTCTCAGAACATTAAGTGCTGGGTTCATTGATTTTGATGCATAACAAACATTCACTGCCCAAAAGTTTTGCTCTATCATATTTTAACATTACACAATCAAGTCATGTTTTATGGCGGAATGTAATTGTCTGTTATATACTGAACAAAAATATGTAAAGTGTTGGTCCCATGTTTCATGAGCTGAAATAAAAGATCCCAGAAATGTTCTTTACGAACAACAACGTATTTCTCTCAAATTTTGTAAACAAATTTGTTTACATCCATGTTAGTGCGCATTTCTCCTTTGCCAAGATAATCCATCCACCTGACAGACGTGGGATATCAAGAAGCTGATTAAACAGCATGATCATTACATGGGTGCACCTTGTGCTGGGGACACTAAAAGGCCACTCTAAAATGTGCAATTTTGTCACACAACATAATGCCACAGATGTCTCAAGTTTTGAGGGGGCGTGCAATTGGCATGCTGACTGCAGGAATGTCCACCAGAGCTGTTATTTTTTTTCTTTTTTTCTTTTTCTTTTCTTTAGGGGGTAGATAAGCTTAATATTGCAGATAGATTGTACCTTCCATCAATGTAATTGTCTTCATCACTTCCAATCCCCCATGTTTTATATATATATATATATACATACATACATACACACATACACATATACATACAAACATACATACATATACATACATACATACATACAGACATACACATACATATCCTTTAAAAAATATATATTCCACTTTATTACTTTCCAACCCCACCACCCTTTCCCTAATTGGAGTAAACTAGTGAACAACAATGCTTAGGCCTCTACTTCCAACATTTTATGGACACAGTCAATTTTACAATAATTATATTTTGTTTGTTTTTTCTCCTGAACTTCTACTCTCAACCTCTCCGATCATTTTCATGATGTCCATCCGGTTTGCTTCTATATGCCATATCTTTCTAACTGTGCTCTTTCACAAAAGCTCCCAACCTACAACCTATATACTTATTATGGACACAGTATGCTTACATTATTAGTTATCTTGTTATTAGTTGTTGTTAGTTGTTATTAGTCACATCCTTCAACTCCATTCAACACCACCCATCTATCTCTTAACACCATCCACATAGGATTTCTATTTGCCATATATTTTTCAACTGTACTGTGATGTTTTACAAACGTTCTGAACCTTTCTATACTCATTATTTCTACAGATTGTAAATTGAAAATAAACATTTTTGCTAAAAGTATTATTATATTATTGATCGATTGACTATGACTTTTCAGATCACCCAGTAATGCTATCTGCAAGGTTAGCTCCAGGTAAATATTGCAATCCTTCAGCCATTCCTGGACCTGTGTCCAAAAACAAGCTACAAATGGACAATACCAAAACAAATGATCTAATGATTCTGTCTCTTCGCAGCAAAATCTGCAGAGCTGGGAAGATTGTATCCCCCATATACAGTGGGGAAAAAAGTATTTAGTCAGCCACCAATTGTGCAAGTTCTCCCACTTAAAAAGATGAGAGAGGCCTGTAATTTTCACCATAGGTACACGTCAACTATGACAGACAAAATGAGAAAAAACAATCCAGAAAATCACATTGTAGGATTTTTAATGAATTTATTTGCAAATTATGGTGGAAAATAAGTATTTGTTCAATAACAAAAGTTTCTCAATACTTTGTTATATACCCTTTGTTGGCAATGACACAGGTCAAACGTTTTCTGTAAGTCTTCACAAGGTTTTCACACACTGTTGCTGGTATTTTGGCCCATTCCTCCATGCAGATCTCCTCTAGAGCAGTGATGTATTGGGGCTGTCGCTGGGCAATACGGACTTTCAAATCCCTCCAAAGATTTTCTATTGGGTTGAGATCTAGAGACTGGCTAGGCCACTCCAGGACCTTGAAATGCTTCTTACGAAGCCACTCCTTCGTTGCCCGGGCTGTGTGTTTGGGATCATTGTCATGCTGAAAGACCCAGCCACGTTTCATCTTCAATGCCCTTGCTGATGGAAGGAGGTTTTCACTCAAAATCTCACGATACATGGCCCCATTCATTCTTTCCTTTACACGGATCAGTCGTCCTGGTCCCTTTGCAGAAAAACAGCCCCAAAGCATGATGTTTCCACCCCCATGCTTCACAGTAGGTATGGTGTTCTTTGGATGCAACTCAGCATTCTTTGTCCTCCAAACACGACGAGTTGAGTTTTTACCAAAAAGTTATATTTTGGTTTCATCTGACCATATGACATTCTCCCAATCCTCTTCTGGATCATCCAAATGCACTCTAGCAAACTTCAGACGGGCCTGGACATGTACTGGCTTAAGCAGGGGGACACGTCTGTCACTGCAGGATTTGAGTCCCTGGCGGCGTAGTGTGTTACTGATGGTAGGCTTTGTTACTTTGGTCCCAGCTCTCTGCAGGTCATTCACTAGGTCCCCCCGTGTGGTTCTGGGATTTTTGCTCACTGTTCTTGTGATCATTTTGACCCCACAGGGTGAGATCTTGCGTGGAGCCCCAGATCAAGTGAGATTATCAGTGGTCTTGTATGTCTTCCATTTCCTAATAATTGCTCCCACAGTTGATTTCTTCAAACCAAGCTGCTTACCTATTGCAGATTCAGTCTTCCCAGCCTGGTGCAGGTCTACAATTTTGTTTCTGGTGTCTTTTGACAGCTCTTTGGTCTTGGCCATAGTGGAGTTTGGAGTGTGACTGTTTGAAGTTGTGGACAGGTGTCTTTTATACTGATAACAAGTTCAAACAGGTGCCATTAATACAGGTAACGAGTGGAGGACAGAGGAGCCTCTTAAAGAAGAAGTTACAGGTCTGTGAGAGCCAGAAATCTTGCTTGTTTGTAAGTGACCAAATACTTATTTTCCACCATAATTTGCAAATAAATTCATAAAAAATCCTACAATGTGATTTTCTGGATTTTTTTTCTCAATTTGTCTGTCATAGTTGACGTGTACCTATGATGAAAATTACAGGCCTCTCTCATCTTTTTAAGTGGGAGAACTTGCACAATTGGTGGCTGACTAAATACTTTTTTTCCCCACTGTAAATAATATTCTATTGGTAGCAAGAATTTTATATAATAATTTAAATTGAAAGATTCTAAGTTTTGAATCCGGTGTCGTTTTGCGTATCAGTTCTTAACACTATGTCATGGGATCGGTACGTCAAAAATCTCTTCCCAACTATTTTGCAATGTATATGTGACGGCTGTCAATCCTTTGGTCCTTAAATGAAACTGGTATACTTTTTTATTTATCACAGTTTTCTTTAACCACTTATGTTCTTTAATGCAAGGCCGACAGACAAGTTCCTTACTTTCTCCCCCTTCCACTTTCCTCTTCCATTTTTGCGGTAAGGCTGCAATTATTTGGTTGTAATTTTGGGTAGAGCAGACATTTCCATATGTTTTTGTTAGCTGCATGTGCGACATAACTCCACCAGTCCTACCGATGATATCATTTACGAAGATTATACCTTTTTTAAACATTGTCAAAAACAAGAGTTTTTTTGTCAATTAGTATATTTGAGTTCAACCACAATATTTGTTGCATTATTTGTTCTGTCGTTTCTGGAGGATTAAATTGAAATTGCAACCAACTTTCTATGGCTTGTTTTAGAAATAGTGATATTTGGGAGATTATTTCCTTTTCAAATAACTGAAAGTGAGAGGTTGTAATCTGAATATAGGGAAAAAGGCCATTCTTGAACATTGGGTGAGACAATCTTACTAATTTGTTAGAGAACCAGTTCGGATTTAAGTATAACTTTTGTATGACTGAAGCTTTTAGTGATAGGTCTAATGCTTTAATATTTAATAATTTCTGTCCTCCGAATTCATATTCATTATATAAATAGGCCCATTTAATTTTGTCTGGCTTGCCGTTCCAAATAAAATGGAATATGTTCGCTAGGCGTAGCAAATAGGTCAACTGGGATAATACTAAAGAGTTAATCAGGGTGATTTTTCCACAAATTGACAGGTATTTACCTTTCCATGGTAGCAAGATCTTATCTATTTTTGCTAACTTTCTATTAACATTTATTGGAGTGAGATCATTTATTTCCTTTGGGATATGATTTCCGAGTATATCCACATCACCATCAGATAATTTTATTGGTAAACTACATGGTAATGTAAAAATTGTATTTTCTTGTGATCCAATACGTAATGTAGTACATTTGTCATAATTTGGTTGTAATCCAGAGATGTTAGAAAATGTATCTAGATCCTCTATGAGGCTGTGGAGGGATTCTAGTTGTGGATTTAAAAGAAAACATGAATCATCAGCGTACAATAACACCTTTGTTTTTAAGCCCTGGATTTCTAATCCCTTGATATTATTGTTGGATCTGATTTTAATAGCTAACATCTCGATGGCCATAATAAATAGATATGACGATAGTGGACAACATTGTTTCACTCCTCTTGACAGTTTAAAACTTTCTGAGAAATAGCCATTATTTACTATTTTACACCTAGGGTTACTATACATGATTTTGACCCATTTTATAAGAGATTCTCCAAAATTGAAATGCTCCAGACTGATTAGAATGAATAATGTCCGACAATACCTTTTTAATTCTATGCGCTATACATTTTGCTAGAATTTTTGCATCACAGCACTGAAGTGTAAGGGGCCTCCATTTTTTTTTATGGACTGGATCTTTATATTTTCCACTTGTATCCTGTTTCAGTAATAATGAAATCAGACCTTCTTCTTGAGTGTCTGATAATCTACCATTTACATAGGAGTGGTTAAAACATGCTAATAACGGTCCTCTTAGCATATCAAAAAAGTTTTGGTATACCTCGATTGGTATGCCATCCAACCCTGGAGTTTTCCCGGAAGTTCCTCCTCTGTAATTTCACCTTCACATGAGTCTTTCTGTATGGCTGTTAATTTTACATTATCTATAGAATAAAAAAAATCTACAATTAGCTTCAGTTAGAGGAGATGGAGGCGACTGAAACGAAAACATATGCTTAAAGTACTTTGTTTCCTCCTTCAAAATATAATTTGGTGAATCATGGGTTATTTTCTTTTTGGTAGCATTCCTATGTTGAAGATTAAAAAAGAATTTGATGCATTTTTCACAATATTCCATCCAGTTTGCTTTATTTTTATAATATATTACACTTGATCTTTCTTGAATAAGTTTCTCCATTTCTTTTTGTTTTTCCTCTAATTTATTCTGAGCCTCTATGTTACAGTTTTTATTGCCATCTATCTGTTCTGTTAGACCTTCTATTTCCTTTGTTAGTATAAACTCTTTTGACCTAAATTGCTTTTGTTTTCGAGATGAGTACTGAATTGCATGGCCTCTAAAGGCACATTTGAAGGTGTCCCATATAATAAGGGGATTTGCTGTACCTATGTTATGTCGGAAAAAGTCAGTTATAAATTCCTTTGTCCTAGTTAAAAATAAATTATCATCCAATAGGCTTTGATTAAATGTCCAATATCCTCGCCCACGTGGAAATTCAGTAAGAGTAATGTATATGCCAATTATATGATGATCCAACTGCATTCTGTCCCCTATCAACACTTTTTAAACTTTTGGTGCCAACGAGAATGACATAAGAAAGAAGTCAAGACGACTAGCTTGATTGAGTCTCCGCCATGTATATGTCACTAGATCAGGATATTTAAGCCTCCATATATCTACTAGTTCTAATGTATCCATGACATTCACGATTTCCTTAAGAGCATGAGGGCGATTGTTTGTGGTGTGATTTCCTTTACGGTCCATTGAGCTATTTAAAACAGTATTATAATCCCCCACCATAATAATATTGTCTTGAATTGCTTGCAGGGTTGATCATTTATTATATATACACTCAACCCCTTTCCTCCACAATCAACCATAAAATCAGATGCTCATCGGTTGTTACATCCCAGAGCCCAACTCAAGAAAGGACCTGATATACGAATGCATATACAGTTACAGCTGATTGAGAAAGCATGCAAGATTGAGCAGAAATTGAAAACAATGTGAGATTTGATTAGTCTATTTAATCTATGTCAAGTCCTAGGTGATGGAGATCAGATCCACCCTCTTCACCTGAGACACAAACACTCTGGTCCCCCGTTGTAACCATTTTCCCCACGCATCTCCGTGCAGTCAGACCTTTGATTATTTTGTGCCACCTGGGCCACAATGATAAGCCCCCTCTCTGATTGTCCGAGTGTGACCACCTCCCCATGTGTTACTGCAGCCAGTGTTGCCAGCACTGCCACTACCTGGGTGGGGGTACCCCACCGGAATCCCCACCGGCTAGGTACAAGGTCGTCAAGGTTGTCATTAGCAGCTTTGAGAATTTCCTTGTATATAATGCTCTCCCATCAGGGGGCTCTGGCTTTGTAAGACCAACCCTGCCAGGCAGGCTCAAAATCTTGAGGGGGTGGTGCTGCTCAAGTAGGTCTCTGACCGTATTTATTTTCCTGTTTTGGCTGCATATAGGCAACTCACAGCAGGTCCATAAAAATGATGGGGACTTGTCTTTCGTGTATGGGTCGCTCATGTGGGTGTCTAGGATATAGGATTGGGGATCGTTCCATCATGATAGGACAATAACAAATATATTAGATGTATACTATACTTTAAAATGTATATCCTTCATCTGCACAAAATTGAAAGCCCCTGCTCACAGACAGAACTGAATGTTAATTGATCAACCACAAGCCGCCTCCAACGTTGGTTTAGAGAATTTGGGAGTATGTCCAACCGGCCTCACAACCAGAGACCACCTGTAACCACGCCAGCCCAGGACCTCCACATCCGGCTTCTTCACCTGCGGAATCGTCTGAGACCAGCCACCCGGAGAGCTGATGAAACTGTTGGTTTGCACAACCAAATAATTTCTGCACAAACTGTCAGAAACCATCTCAGGGAAGCTCATCTGCATGCTCGTCGTCCTCACCAGGGTCTTGACCTGACTGCAGATCGGCGTTGTAACCGACTTCAGTGGGCAAATGTTCACCTTCGATGGCCACTGGCACGCTGGAGAAGTGTGCTCTTCACGAATGAATCCCGGTTTTAACTGTACCGGGCAGATGGCAGACAGTGTGTGTTATGTCGTGTGGGCGAGCGGTTTGCTGATGTCAACATTGTGAACAGAGTGCCCCATGGTGGCGGTGGGGTTATGGTATGGGTAGGCATAAGCTACGGACAACGAACACAATTGCATTTTATCAATGGCAATTTGAATGCCCAGAGATACCGTGATGAGATCCTGAGGCCCCATTGTCATGCCATTCATCCACCGCCAGAACGTCATGGTTCAGCATGATATTGCACGGCCCCATGTCGCAAGGATCTGTACATGTTCCAGTTCTTCCATGGCCTGCATACTCACCAGACATGTCACCCTTTGAGCATGTTTGGGATGCTCTGGATTGACATGTACGACAGCGTGTTCCAGTTCCCGCCAATATCCAGCAACTTCGCACAGCCATTGAAGAGGAGTGGGACAACATTTCACAGACCACAATCAACAGCCTGATCAACTCTATGCGAAGGAGATGTGTCGTGCTGCATGAGGCAAATGGCGCTCACACCAGATACTGACTGGTTTTCTGATCCATGCCCGTACTTTTTTTTAAAGGTATCTGTGACCAACAGATGCATATCTGTATTCCCAGCCATGTGAAATCCATAGATTATATCCTACTGAGTTTATTTAAATTGACTGATTTCCTTATATGAACTGTAACTCAGTGAAATCTTTGAAATTGATGCATGTTGCATTTATATTTTGATGTGCACCAGATTCATTCATGTAGACATGAACTTGCCTTTTGGGGGAGCAGAGCTCATTAGAATAATACCCAGCATGCTGTTCAACCGTACATTTGTACGTTAACATTTACATTTGGTCATTTAGCAGACACTTTTATCAAGAGTGACTTCAGTCAGTGCATTCAACTAAGGTAGATGAACAACAACAAGTAAAAAATATAAAATTTCTGTGACCATTACTGATAATGTCGTTGTAGTTAAACTGGTGTGTTGGTTAGTTCACTGTGTTTTAAGTTTTGCTGACTTAGGAGATGGTTGAGAAGCTCATGGATTGTTAATTGAAAATAAAACTGTTGAATGTAAATAAGTATATTTTTTATTTACTAGATAGGATGAATTCAACTCAAAGAGCTAGAACTGACACAAAATGTATAGGTCCCATGTAGCTCAGTTGGTAGAGCATGGTGCTTGCAACGCCAGGGTTGTGGGTTCGATTCTGATTCCCACTGGGGACCAGTACAAAAATATATACACTCACTACCGTAAATTGCTCTGGATAACAGCGTCTGCTATATGTTAATTTGTTTCAGAGGTTCTAATCAAGTTGAAACATTTTGTCAATCTGACATAATAATTTCTGATTATTATTTCTCAATTCAATAGTCTTTCAATAACCCAATTCAATTTGTATTTGTATTTGTATTTATTATGCCAAGGCAGCAGCTACTCTTCCTGGGGTCCAGCAGAATTAAGGCAGTTATACATTTTAAAACATTACAATAAATTCATAACAGATTTCACAACATATTAAGTGTGTGCCCACTCTACTACCACATATCTATAACACAAAATCCATGTGTACATGTGTGTATAGTGCGTATGTTATCGTGTGTTTGTATGCATGTGTCTATGTCTGTGTTAATAATCTTATGTACAAAATAACCTGTTTTCATTATGTGTTGTAACTACTGTCCAAAATTAAATGAAGTAGATCCAAATACTTTTTTTTGTGTACTTAATTATTTCTGCCCCGAGGCCAGATGTTCACCCTTGAAATCTCATTTTGTTTCATTTGATCCTGAAGTGACTCCCATATCAGGAAACACATTCATACATTTCAAATGAGAAATGGAATCAAAATTGGCTCTGAAAATCAGATTGGTCTCAGCATTTGCAGTAGCACTGCCTCCCCCATCCGTCCCAGACTGTAGGCGTATAAGTCAATGTAGCATTTGTTGAAGCAGAGAGGCAGAGTGCTTTTACCGCTGCCATGGTGTGTGCCGTAATAAAAGTTTGATTGCACCATTCAAGAGGCAGAGTAAACAATTTCTTTACAAAGCCTCTCTCCGGCTGACAGAGAGCTGACACATAGTGTTACATTTTACCGACAGACTCAACAGTCATTAATCTTCCTGGGTGACAGAAGCAATTCAAAGGCCTTTTGATGTTCTGAGATGGAGGGGAAACATTTCCTTGTAGCCTTATTCTGTCACAACAGGAGCAGCCCAAGCTGCTCTTAAAAGCAAACTAAACACATTTGACATCTCACACAAACTAGAGAGAATAAAAGATGTAAAGGGAGATCTCCATAAAGTATCACTGTATATATCAGCCTCCCTCCCTCCTACAACCCAAGTCACATAGTTAGCAAAAAAAAAGAAATCTACGGGAAACCTTGAGAAATGTAAAAGATGACGCTGAAGGAATATTTCTGTAACGATCGCAAGCAGACAACTGAAAACTATGTGAAAGGCATTTGTTATTTTGTTTTTCCATAATCATCTCTCTTTCTGAATTGGAGTGTCATGTAGTTAATGATCAGAGCATTGCCGTAAAAGACTATACCTCTTAAAATCTCTTCAACTATTTATCTTGCTCTCTTTCTCCTGATCTCTCTCTCTCTTTTTTTCTCTACTCGGTCCTCCCCACACATCTCTCCCTCTCTCCCTCTCTATTTCTCCCTCACTGTGTGAACAGAAGGAACACGGAGAGAGGCCAATGAGTGTGCAGCCCCTACCCTTCAGTGCTTATATTGAGTGAGAGTGGATAGTGGAGAGCACTGAGGGGAGAGTGGTGAGGGGAGATTGGTGAGGGGAGAGTGGCAAGAGGCGTGGGGAGAGGGGAGACAGGAGAGGGGAGAGTAGGAGTTGAGCCTCAGGTTAAACTACTAGGGTTTCTCATGCTCAGATCAGTAGTGGATAAATGATCAGGGAAACATTACCCAGTGAAGACAGGCTGGAGACCTCACCATGGTGATTATAGACAAGTCAGGGGTGCTTTGCTAACTGATGCTATTCACAAGTGTTCAGATCCTAATGGGATGTTTAAAATAGTTGTTTCATGCCATACGTAGCTTACAATGTTCTCAATCCACTATCAACACAGTATCACAGTAGAGATACATTGCAAAATGAGCAGCTGTAAAATGACACACACTACTAAGTAAGCTCTCAGTGGCTTCTCTCTTTGCATGTGAGAAGTGATCCATGGTGGGGGTTTTAGTTAAGGAGAGTATGGCTCATTTCTTTCATTCTCTATACCCTGTTTAGCTTTGTCCTCCAGGGCCAGACTTAGTGATTTGGAGGCCCCAGGCAGAGGCCAGTTTTATGGGTTTTATAGTAAATACTTTTAATTTAACAGTGAAAAGGTATTATATTTTAATGTGCAATGAACACAACCAGTATATATTTTTTATATCTGAGTAGCTAGGTTTCCATCTAATTGGCGACAGATTTTCATGCGAATATTCTCAAATCCGCATGAAGAAAATATACGCATTTTCCTACCAGTGGTGTGTTTCCACCAAACAGATTTGTTGCAGATAAAAATCAGTGTGTGGTGACGGAGTGCACACAAAATGTGCTTTTTCACTTATGTTTTCATGTACCGAATAAAAATCTAAAGTTCAATGTGTTTCCATTGCATGTTTGACTCTACTGGTAATTTTGTTAACAAAAACTATTGCGTTAAATAGCAAATGTGCCTACTCTGGTCTTCGCACGTGTGCTCTAGCCAACAGCTCGCAGGTAGCCTACAGTGGGGGTAGGCTACATGATGAGGGTTTATTATGGATAAGAGTGAGAATATTCATATTTGTCAAACAGCAGTCAAGCATCGATCATCATGTCACCAGAATAAGACCTTTGATAGTTATTGGAAAGGAGCATCAAACTCATCACTGTGCACTTTCACCACCCTGTGAAGTTCATCATAACTTATTTCATCTGTAGCCTAATAAACTGTATGGTTTCCCAAGTCGTAGTGGGAGGACCACGCACCATATCATTGCGTGACTCCAAGTTCACTTCGATATGTTGATATTATATAAATATTTTACTGACACAAAAAGATCCCACCATGTCAAACAAACAAATTCTCCTGTCTTATCTGGTGTCTTGTGTGAACTTAAGTATGCTCCCTCTAATTCCATGCCTCAGGACTACCTGGCCTGATGACTCCTGGCTGTCCCCAGTCCACCTGGTCGTGCTGCTGATACAGTTTCTGCTCTTTTGCCTACCTTGACCTGCTGTTTTCGACCCTCTCTCTCTCTCTCCCTCTCCCTCCCTCCCTCCCTCTTTCTCTCTCTCTACCGTACCTCAGAATGCTCAACTCTGAAAATCCAACTGACATTTACTCCTGAGGTTCTGACCTGTTGCACCCTCTTCAACCACTGTGATTATTATTTGACCATGCTAGTCATCTATGAACGTTTGAACATCTTGAAGAATGATCTAGTCTCCACCCGGCACATCCAGAAGAGGACTGGCCACCCCTCAGAGCCTGGTTCCTCTCTAGGTTTCTTCCTAGGTTTCTGCCTTTCTAGGGAGTTTTTACTAGCCACCGTGTTTCTACAGTACATCTGCATTGTTTGCTGTTTGGGGTTTTAGGCTGGGTTTTTGTATGAGCACTTTGTGACATCTGATGATGTAAAATACATCATTTGATTTGATTTGATCCATCCTCAGTTTTCTCCTGTCACAGCCATTAAACTCTGTAATGGTTTTAAAGCAACCATTTGCCTCATGGTTTCCTTCCTCTCCGACAACTGACCTAGGAAGGATGCCTGTATCTTTGTAGTGACTGGGTGTATTGATACACCATCCAAAGTGTAATTAATAACTTCACCATGCTCAAAGGGATATTCAATGTCTGCTTTATTTTTTATCAATAGGTGCCTTTCTTTGCGAGGCATTGGAAAACCTCCCTGGTCTTTGTGGTTGAATCTGTGTTTGAAATTCACTGCTTGACTGAGGGACCTTAGATATAATTGTATGTGTGGGGTACAGAGATGAGGTAGTCATTCAAAAATAATGTTAAACACTATTATTGCACACAGAGTGAGTCCATGCAACTTATTATGTGACTTGTTAAGCTAATGTTTACTCCTGAACTTATTTAGGCTTACCATAAAAAAAGGGGGTTGAATACTTATAGACTCAAGACATTTCAACTTTTCATTTATCATTAATTTATTTAAAAAATATACAAAAAACATAATTCCATTTTGACATTATGGGGTATTGTGTGTAGGCCAGTGATTTTTTTCTCTCCAATTTAATCAATTTTAAATTCAGGCTGTAACACAAAATGTTGAAAAAGTCACGGGGTGCGAATACTTTCTGAAGGCAATGTACAATTATCTGTAAGGTCCCTCAGTCGAGCAGTGAATTTCAAACACAGATTCAACCACAAAGACCAGGGAGGTTTTCCAATGCCTCACAAAGAAGGGCACGTATTAGTAGATGGGTAAAAAAAAGAAGAAAAAAAAGCAGACATTGAATATCCCTTTGAGCATGGTGAAGTTATTAATTACACTTTGGATGGTGTATCAATACACCCAGTCACTACAAGGATATGGTGTATCAATACACCCAGTCACTACAAGGATACAGGCGTCCTTCCTAACTCAGTTGCCGGAGAAAAAGGAAACCGCCCAGGGATTTCACCATGAGGCCAATGGTGACTCCTCAAGAGGAGAAATTATATTTAAATAAAAATTTACTAATATTATTATTATTATTATTTTTATAATGCCCAGCTCATGAGGCCCCTTGATGATGTGAGGCCTGAGGCAATTGCCTCTTTTGCCTAATGGTAAGTCCGCCACTGATGATATCCAAGGGTCACATCCTATCATCTGCATAATGATGACCAATGAAAAGGGTCGATACTGTATATGCTGAAGCTCCTGCTCAGAGGAGAGGACACTTTCCCCTTTTGAAGCACCTTCCATCCTTCAGCCTAGTCATTGGTTAAGCAGGTGTAGTGACATTACAGAAACATACATATTCATATGGTACAGTGAACCTAAACTGTGAAGTTGCTTTGTCGTTGTTTTTCCACATATCTACGAATTCTGTAGAACAAACTGCAAAGACAAATAGTGGTCTAGAAAACCTATTTAAAGTTCAGGGATTGTTATTTTTGAGGGATACAGTATTCAAGGTCTTCGAGTGGTTGAAGAACTCTACCAATCAGGCGTAAATAAAATATGCTGACTAGTCTAAGTGTACCTGAGAGAGACAGGAGACAGGAGTGGGAGGATAATGGAGTGTGCTGCTTCACTGTCAGATATATGTGATCCTGACAGACATGCCTGTTCTGGCTCAATGCATGGGACTGTGATGAGGGAATGGCTGGCTTTACCCATAGCCACAGAGAACAGCCAAGACCTACAAGATAATGAGTGATGAGACTGGACAGGGTGTGAAAATAGAAGGGATTTCTTTAAGTACAGGACTCTGTACAGAGAGTGGAGCCTGAAGTATGTTTCTCCAGCATATCGCCATGCTGGGCATAATGGGAAAGCTAAACTGTAGCTACGTAAACAAACCCAAATCTCTCCTGCTCCATAGACTACTCTCTAGGCTTCCATAAAAATAAGTCCATTTTGAATTTTGGTGAAGTAACCCCATAACAGAGGAGAGATAGGGAGCACAGCAAAACAGTGCATTCAGAAAATATTCAGACCCCTTGACTTTTTCCACATTTTGTTATGTTACAGCCTTATTCTAAAATGTATTAAATAAAAAATGTTCCTTGTCAATCTACACACAATACCCCTTAATTACAAAGCCAAAACAGCTTTTTAGAAATGTTTGCAAATTTATAAAAAACTAAAATATTATTTACATAAGTATTCAGACCCTTTGCTATGAGACTCGAAATTGAGCTCAGGTGCATCCTGTTTCCATTGATTATCCTTCAGATGTTTCTACAACTTGATTGGAGTCCAACTGTGGTAAATTCAATTGATTGGACATGGTTTGGAAAGGCACACACCTGTCTATATGAGGTCCCACAATTGACAGTGCAAGTCAGAGCAAAACCCAAGCCATGAAGTCGAAGGAATTGTCCGTAGAGCTCCGAGACAGGATTGTGTCGAGGCACAGATCTGGGGAAGGGTACCAAAACATTTCTGCAGCATTGAAGGTCCCAAAGAACACAGAGGCCTCCATTAGTCATAAATGGAAGAAGTTTGGAACCACCAAGACTCTTCCTAGAGCTGGCCGCCCGGCCAAACTGAGCGGGGGAGAAGGGCCTTGGTCAGAGAGGTGACCAAGAACCCGATGGTCACTCTGACAGAGCTCCAGAGTTCCTCTGTGGAGATGGGAGAACCTTCCAGAAGGACAACCATCTCTGCAGCACTCCACTAATCAAGCCTTTATGGTAGAGTGACCAGAAAGAAGCCACACCTCAGTAAAAGGCACGACAGCCCGCTTGGAGTTTGCCAAAAGGCCTCTAAAAGGCTATCAGACCATGATTCTCTGGTCTGATGAAACCAAGATTGAACTCTTTGGCCTGAATACCAAGTGTCACATCTGGAGGAAACCTGGCACCATCCCTACGGTTAAGCATGGTGGTGGCAGCATCATGCTGTGGGGATGTTTTTCAGCGGCAGGGACTGGGAGACTAGTCAGGATCGAGGGAAAGATGAATGGAGCAAAGTACAGAGAGATCCTTGATAAAAACCTGCTCCGGAGCGTTCAGGACCTCAGACTGGGGCGAAGGTTCACCTTCCAACAGGACAACGACCCTAAGCACACAGCCAAGACAACGCAGGAGTGGCTTTGGGACACGTCTCTGAATGTCCTTGAGTGGCCTAGCCAGAGCCCGGACTTGAACCCGATCGAACATCTCTTGAGAAACCTGAAAATAGCTGTGCAGCGACACTCCCCATCCAACCTGACAGAGCTTGAGAGGACCTGCAGAGAAGAATGGGAGAAATTCCCCAAATACAGGTATGTCATACCCAAGAATACTCGAGGCTGTAATCGCTGCCAAAGGTGCATCAACAAAGTACTAAGTAAAGGGTCTGAATAGTTATGTAAATGTGATTTCCGTTTTTTGTTGTTGTAATAAATTAGCTAACATTTCTAAAAACCTGTTTTCACTTTGTCATTATGGGGTATTGTGTATAGATTGATTATGTTTTTGTTTTTATCCATTTTAGAATGGAATTTACCAAATTACATCTTTAAGAAAATTATTAAGAAAATTATATACAGTGGAGAAACAAAGTGCATTTAATGGAGGAGCCTTGCATGTGAAATGGGCTTCAATAAGCGACCCAGAAAGCTCTGCTGTTGTTTCTGCTCAGAATGACTGTGTTTCAACTAAACAGCTTAACGGAGTTCCTCGTCTGTATCACCAAGTAATAGAGTGGGAACATGCTACACAGGGGAAGTGGAGATAGCATGACAAAGAGAGCCAAGCGATGAAGGAAATATAAAGCCTCGGAGACCTCATATTAAATATCTAAGATTGCTATTCCACAGCAATAGCCTGGATCTATTTGTTAGGATGCGGCAGACAGTCAACCTGAGGACAACAGATTTGAAATCCTGACCTGAATAAGATGGCAGAATTGCAGAGCAATTAAGGATTGTATTTGTTCCTCTTAAAAAGCTCTAATCCAGGCACACTTTTGTTATATTGCATTGCTCTTGGCTGTGCCAGAACACTGCTCTGTTTAGAGACATTCTGGCACTGACTGCATTTGACTGGCCGAGAGAAAATCATTGACTGTCTCACCATAGACTGGCTGCAGGATTGGGGTGCTCTACACACCACATATCTAGGGTAGGATAGAATGAGGCAAAGAAAAATACAATGTATCACTTGAAGAACCATTCTTCAGCCACAGAAAGAGAGATTGTTGAAGAGAGGTGGTTAAGGTGAGAGTAAACAATCGATTGAGGCAATTAGATAAATTGTAGAACAGTTCTGCAGTATAATACCTGAATTTATGTCTCACTCAATCTGCCGCTACTGAGGGCATCTCTTAACTATTCATTTTCATCCCGTAGCCAAAGGAAATGGTACAGTATGTTATGTGACATTCTGATTGGAAGAAACCTCTGCTTAGCACTGAGATCCTGTATAGCAGGGTTTCCAAACTGGCGGCCCACGGTCCAAATCTAGCCCGCCAGCAATATTATTTGGCCCCCCAAAGCCTCCCAAATTAATTATACATACAGTTGAAGTCATAAGTTTACATACACCTTAGCCAAATACATTTAAACTCAGTTTTTTACGATTCATGTCTTAGGTCAGTTAGGATCACCACTTTATTTTAAGAATGTGAAATGTCAGAAAAATAGTAGAGAGAATGATTTATTTCAGCTTTTATTTCTTTCATCACATTCCCAGTGGGTCAGAAGTTTACATACACTCAATTAGTATTTGGTAGCATTGCCTTTAAATTGTTTAACTTGGGTCAAACGTTTCGAGTAGCCTTCCATAAGCTTCCCACAATAAGTTGGGTGAATGTTGGCCCATTCCTCCTGACAGAGCTGGTGTAACTGAGTCAGGTTAGTAGGCCACCTTGCTCGCACACGCTTTTTCAGTTCTGCCCACAAATCTTTTATAGGATTGAGGTCAGGGCTTTGTGATGGCCACTCCAATACCTTGACCAAGCTTTAACTTCCTGACTGATGTCTTGAGATGTTGCTTCAATATATCCACATAATTTTCCTTCCTCATGATGCCATCTATTTTGTGAAGTGCACCAGTCCCTCCTGCAGCAAAGCACCCCTACAGCATGATGCTGCCAGCCCCGTGCTTCACGGTAGGGATGGTGTTCTTCGGCTTGCAAGCTACCCCCTTTTTCCTCCAAACATAACGATGGTCATTATTGCCAAACAGTTCTATTTTTGTTTCATCAGACCAGAGGACATTTCTCCAAAAAGTACGATCTTTATCCCCATGCGCAGTTGCAAACCGTAGTCTGGCTTTTTTATGGCGGTTATGGAGCAGTAGCTTCTTCCTTGCTGAGCCGCCTTTCAGGTTATGTCAATATAGGACTCATTTTACTGTGGATATAGATACTTTTGTACCTGTTTCCTCCAGCATCTTCACAAGGTCCTTTGCAGTTGTTCTGGGAGTGATTTGCACTTTTCGCACTAAAGTACAGTGGGGAAAAAAAGTATTTAGTCAGCCACCAATTGTGCAAGTTCTCCCACTTAAAAATATGAGAGAGGCCTGTAATTTTCATCATAGGTACACGTCAACTATGACAGACAAATTGAGACAAAAAAATCCAGAAAATCACATTGTAGGATTTTGAATGAATTTATTTGCAAATTATGGTGGAAAATAAGTATTTGGTCACCTACAAACAAGCAAGATTTCTGGCTCTCACAGACCTGTAACTTCTTCTTTAAGAGGCTCCTCTGTCCTCCACTCGTTACCTGTATTAATGGCACCTGTTTGAACTTGTTATCAGTATAAAAGACACCTGTCCACAACCTCAAACAGTCACACTCCAAACTCCACTATGGCCAAGACCAAAGAGCTGTCAAAGGACACCAGAAACAAAATTGTAGACCTGCACCAGGCTGGGAAGACTGAATCTGCAATAGGTAATCAGCTTGGTTTGAAGAATTCAACTGTGGGAGCAATTATTAGGAAATGGAAGACATACAAGACCAGTGATAATCTCCCTCGATCTGGGGCTACACGCAAGATCTCACCCCGTGGGGTCAAAATGATCACAAGAACGGTGAGCAAAAATCCCAGAACCACACGGGGGGACCTAGTGAATGACCTGCAGAGAGCTGGGACCAAAGTAACAAAGCCTACCATCAGTAACACACTACGCCGCCAGGGACTCAAATCCTGCAGTACCAGACGTGTCCCCCTGCTTAAGCCAGTACATGTCCGGGCCCGTCTGAAGTTTGCTAGAGTGCATTTGGATGATCCAGAAGAGGATTGGGAGAATGTCATATGGTCAGATGAAACTAAAATAGAACTTTTTGGTAAAAACTCAACTCGTCGTGTTTGGAGGACAAAGAATGCTGAGTTGCATCCAATGAACACCATACCTACTGAGAAGCATGGGGGTGGAAACATCATGCTTTGGGGCTGTTTTTCTGCAAAGGGACCAGGACGACTGATCCGTGTAAAGGAAAGAATGAATGGGGCCATGTATCATGAGATTTTGAGTGAAAACCTCCTTCCATCAGCAAGGGCATTGAAGATGAAACGTGGCTGGGTCTTTCAGCATGACAATGATCCCAAACACACCGCCCGGGCAACGAAGGAGTGGCTTCGTAAGAAGCATTTCAAGGTCCTGGATTGGCCTAGCCAGTCTCCAGATCTCAACCCCATAGAAAATCTTTGGAGGGAGTTGAAAGTCCGTGTTGCCCAGCGATAAACCCAAAACATCATTGCTCTAGAGGAGATCTGCATGGAGGAATGGGCCAAAATACCAGCAACAGTGTGTGAAAACCTTGTGAAGACTTACAGAAAACGTTTGACCTGTGTCATTGCCAACAAAGGGTATATAACAAAGTATTGAGAAACTTTTGTTATTGACCAAATACTTATTTTCCACCATAATTTGCAAATAAATTCATAAAAAATCCTACAATGTGATTTTCTGGGGAAAAAAATCTCATTTTGTCTGTCATAGTTGACGTGTGTACTCATCTTTTTAAGTGGGAGAACTTGCACAATTGGTGGCTGACTAAATACTTTTTTTCCCCACTGTACAGTGCCTTGCAAAAGTATTAAACCCCCTTGGGTGTTTTACCTATTTTGTTGCATTACAATCTGTAATTTATATTGATTTTTATTTGGATTTCATGTAATGGACATGAAAAATCGTCCAAATTGGTGAAGTGAAATGGAAAGAATAACTTGTTTCAGAAAATTCTAAAAAATTAATAACGTAAAAGTGGTGCGTGCATATGTATTCCCCCCCCTTTGCTATGAAGACCCTAAATAAGATCTGGGGCAACCAATTACCTTCAGAAGTCACATAATTAGTTAAATAAAGTCCACCTGTGTGCAATCTAAGTGTCACATGATCTGTCTCATGATCTCAGATTCTGCAACACCACTAAGCAAGGGGCACCACCAAGCAAGCGGCACCATGAAGACCAAAGAGCTTTCCAAACAGGTCAGGGACAAAGTTGTGGAGAAGTACAGATCAGGTTGGGTTATAAAAAAATATCTGAGCACCATTAAATCCATAATAAAAAAATTGAAAGAATATGGCACCACAACAAACCTGCCAAGAGAGGGCCGCCCACCAAAACTCACGGATCAGGCAAGTGTCAGATATGTGCTCATGTGGATGCGGTGGTTGAGTCAATCGCAGGACACAGAGGATAAGTCAAGACGACTTTACTAATACTTGTAAATAGACACAAAATAAACTGCCTCAAACACTGGAGGTGAACAAAATATGCGCAGTGCGTAAAACAACAACGAGAGTCGAAATACGCGTAGTGCGTAAAATACTATACAAAGCCAAGGCACCGAACCTATCAACACACGACATGTGGAACAATAACACACAACTACAAAACATAACACAGGGAAACTTATAGGTGACGAAACAGGTGCACTAAACTAGACATGACAAAACAAACATCGAAAACATCAAACGGTGGCAGCTAGTACTCCGGGGACGACGAACGCCGAAGCCTGCCCGAACAAGGAGTAGGAGCAGCCTCGGCGGTATTCGTGACAGTACCCCCCCCCCCCTTGATGCGCGGCTCCAGCCGTGCGCCGACCCCGGCCTCGGGGACGGCCAGGAGGACGCGGAGCAGGGCGCGTGGGATGATTACGGTGGAACTCTGTCAGGAGGGAGGGATCTAAAATGTCCCTCCTAGGCACCCAGCACCGTTCCTCCGGACCGTACCCCTCCCACTCCACGAGATATTGTAGACCCCCCATCCGACGTCTCGAATCCACGATGGACCGGACTGAGTACGCCGGAGCCCCCTCGATGTCCAGTGGGGGCGGAGGAGTCTCTCTTATCTCACTGTCCTGGAGTGGGCCAGCTACAACCGGCCTGAGGAGAGACACATGGAACAAGGGGTTAATGTGATAATCATTAGGCAGTTGTAACTTGTAGCATACCTCGTTCAATCTCCTCAGGACTTTAAATGGCCCCACAAACCGCCGACCCAGCTTCCGGCAGGGCAGGCGAAGGGGCAGGTTTAGAGTCGAGAGCCAGACTCGATCTCCAGGTGCGTACACTGGACCCTCACTGCGGTGGAGATCGGCGCTCGCCTTCTGTCTACGGATAGCCCGCTGCAGATGGACGTGTGCAGCGTTCCACATCTCCTCCGAGCGCCGAAACCACTCATCCACCGCAGGAGCCTCGATCTGGCTCTGATGCCATGGTGCCAGAACCGGCTGATACCCTAACACACACTGGAAAGGGGTCAGGTTAGTAGAGGAGTGGCGAAGAGAGTTCTGGGCAATCTCTGCCCAAGGGATATACCCCGACCACTCCTCCTGCCGGTCATGGCAATACGATCTCAGAAACCTACCCACATCCTGGTTCACTCTCTCCACCTGCCCATTACTCTCAGGGTGAAAACCCGAGGTAAGGCTAACCGAGACCCCCAAACATTCCATGAACGCCCTCCAGACTCTAGAGGTGAATTGGGGACCTCGATCGGACACTATATCCTCGGGAACCCCGTAGTGCCGGAAGACGTGGGTAAACAAAGCCTCAGCGGTCTGTAGGGCAGTAGGGAGACCCGGCATTGGGATGAGACGACAGGCCTTAGAGAACCGATCCACAACGACCAGAATAGTGGTGTTCCCCTGGGAGGGGGGTAGGTCAGTGACAAAGTCTACCGAGAGGTGAGACCACGGCCGTTATGGAACGGGCAGGGTCTGTAACTTCCCCCTGGGCAGGTGTCTAGGCGCCTTACACTGAGCGCACACTGAGCAGGAGGAGACATAAACCCTCACGTCCCTAGCCAATGTTGGCCACTAGTACTTAACACTAAGGCAGTGCACTGTCCGGCCAATACCTGGATGTCCAGAGGAGGGTGACGTGTGAGCCCAATATATGAGACGATCACGGATCTCGAACGGCACGTACGTCCGCCCCACTGGACACTCCGGAGGAGTAGGGTCGGTGCGTAACGCCCGCTCAATTTCCGCATCGATCTCCCACACCACCGGTGCCACCAGACAAGACTCCGGCAGTATGGGAGTGGGCTCAATGGACCTCTCCTCTGTGTCATACCGCCGGGACAGGGCGTCTGCCTTACCGTTCTGGGACCCTGGGATGTAAGTAAGCTTAAAAACAAACCGGGTCAGAAACATGTTCCACCTAGCCTGACGAGGGTTCAGTCTCCTAGCTGCCCGGATGTACTCCAGGTTACGATGGTCAGTCAGAATGAGAAAAGGGTGTTGAGCCCCCTCAAGCCAATGCCTCCACACCTTTAGGGCCTGAACTACGGCTAGCAGCTCCCTGTCCCCTACGTCATAATTTCGTTCCGCCGGGCTGAGCTTTTTAGAATAAAAAGCGCAGGGCCGGAGTTTAGGAGGCGTGCCTGAGCGTTGAGACAATACTGCCCCAATACCGGCCTCTGACGCGTCCACCTCCACTTGGAACGCTAAAGCGGGGTCCGGATGCGCCAGCACCGGAGCCGAGGTGAACAGGTCCTTCAGTTTATCAAACGCCCTGTCCGCCTCAGCCGACCACTGCAAACGCACCGGGCCCCCCTTCAGCAAGGAAGTGATGGGAGCTGCCACCTGTCCAAAACCCCGGATA
The DNA here is from genome assembly GCF_964263955.1 of Coregonus lavaretus. Taxonomy (NCBI): domain Eukaryota; kingdom Metazoa; phylum Chordata; class Actinopteri; order Salmoniformes; family Salmonidae; genus Coregonus; species Coregonus lavaretus. The sequence goes on along the minus strand of NC_139997.1, from coordinate 41,792,441 downwards.
AACCTCCGGTAGTAATTGGCAAAACCCAAAAACCGTTGCACCTCTTTAACAGTGGTTGGAGTCTGCCAATTACGCACGGCTGACACATGGTCAATCTCTATCTCCACCCCTGACGCGGACAACCGATGACCCAAGAAGGAGATGGACTCCTGGAAAAACAGACATTTCTCTGCCTTGACATACAAGTCATGCTCCAACAGCCTACCCAACACTCGGCGTACCAGGGCTACATGCTCGGCTCGTGTAGAAGAGTACACTAGAATGTCGTCAATGTATACTACCACACCCTGCCCATGCAAGTCCCGGAAGATCTCGTCCACAAAGGATTGGAAGACTGAAGGAGCATTCATTAACCCGTATGGCATGACGAGATACTCATAATGACCCAAGGTGGTACTAAATGCTGTCTTCCATTCATCTCCCTCCCTAATGCACACCAAGTTGTAAGCGCTCCTGAGATCCAGTTTTGTGAAGAAACGCGCTCCGCGTAATGATTCCGTCATACTCGCAATCAGAGGAAGAGGATAACTGTATTTAACAGTGATCTGATTGAGATTACGGTAATCAATACACGGGCGCAACCCTCCATCCTTTTTCTTCACAAAAAAGAAACTCGAGGACACAGGGGAAGTGGAGGGCCGTATGTATCCCTGTCTCAGAGACTCGGCTATGTATGTCTCCATAGCCGCCGTCTCCTCTTGAGACAAGGGATACACATGGCTCCGCGGAAGTGCCGCACCTGCCAGGAGGTCTATCGCACAATCTCCCCGTCTATGAGGTGGCAATCGCGTCGCCCTAGTCTTGCTGAACACGAGTGCCAAATCCTCATACTCGGGGGGAATGTGCATTGCGGGCACCTGGTTCGGACTCTCCACCGTGGTCGCCCCTACGGAAACACCTAAACATCGCCCGACACACTGGTCAGACCACTCCTTGAGAGCCCTCTGTTGCCACGAAATGGTGGGATCATGGGCAATTAACCAAGGAAGCCCCAGTACCACGGGATACGCAGGAGAGTCGATCAGATACAACTGAATAATCTCTTCATGACCCCCCTGCGTCCTCATCTTAAGTGGCGCTGTGACCTCCCTAATCAACCCAGATCCCAACGGACGGCTATCTAAGGCATGGATAGGAAAGGGTGCATCAACGGGAAGGAGGGGAATCCCTAACCTCACACAAAAATTACGATCAATGAAATTCCCAGCTGCGCCTTAATCGACTAGCGCCTTATGCTGGGACTGAGATGCAACCTGAGGAAATACTACAGGTATACAAAAGTGAACAACAGAGAGCTCTGGGTGAGTTGGGCGCCTACTCACCTGGAATGACTCCCCAGTGCGCGACCTGTTGCCTCGAACCCCTGGAGACCCTCCCCAGCACCTAGCCGCAGTGTGTCCTCTATGACCACAGTTGGTGCAGGGGACGGCCTCCCTCGGAATCTCTCTCCTCCTCTCTCTAGCGCCAGCACCCCCGAGCTCCATAGGGCTCGGCTCGGAGGTGCTGGGGGATGGAATGGACGGCCCCAACTCTGAACGTCCGCGGGTGGCCAGCAGGGTATCCAGACGGATTGACATGTCCACCAACTGGTCGAAGGTGATATTGGTGTCCCTGCAGGCCAACTCTCGTTGAACGTCCTCACGCAGGCTGCACCAATAGTGGTCGATGAGGGCCCTCTCATTCCACCCTGCATCCGCCGCTAGAGTCCGGAAGTCCAGGGCGAACTCCTGTGCGCTACTCTTCCCCTGTCGAAGGTGGAACAGACGCTGCCCCGCCGCTTTACCCTCAGGGGGATGATCGAAAACAGCCCTGAAGCGGCAGGAGAACTCCGCGTAGCTGATGGTGGCGGCGTCTATTCCCCTCCATTCGGCATTGGCCCACTCCAACGCCTTGCCGGAGAGACAGGAGATGAGGGTGGAAACGCTCTCGTATCCCGAGGGCGCCGGGTGTATGGTTGCCAGGTAGAGCTCCACTTGAAGGAGGAACCCCTGACACCCGGCTGCAGTGCCATCATATGCCCTCGGGAGCGAGAGCCGAATCTCACTGGACTCCGGAGCTGGTATGGTGGGGCTGGCCGATGGTGGTGGCTCAATGACCGGTCGCCACTGAAAGTAGTACTTTCAAGTATTTTTACTTAAGTACTTTACACCACTGCCCGTTGCTGACAGGTGTATAAAATCGAGCACACAGCCATGCAATCACCATAGACAAACATTAGTAGTAGAATGGCCTTACTGAAGAGCTCAGAGACTTTCAACGTGGCACCATCAGAGAATGTCAACTTTCCAATAATTCAGTTCGTCAAATTTCTGCCCTGCTAGAGCTGCCCCGGTCAACTGTAAGTGCTGTTATTGTGAAGTGGAAATGTCTAGGAGCAACAACGTCTCAGCCGCGAAGACATAGGCCACACAAGCTCACAGAATGGGACTGCCGAGTGCTGAAGTGCGCAGCGCGTAAAAATCGTCTGTCCTCGGTTGCAACTACTGAGTTCCAAACTGCCTCTGGAAGCAACGTCAGCACAATAACTGTTCGTCGGGAGCTTCATGAAATGGGTTTCCATGGCCGAGCAGCCGCACACAAGACTAAGATCACCATGCACAATGCCAAGCGTCACCTGGAGTGGTGTAAAGCTCGCCGCCATTGGACTCTGGAGCAGTGGAAAGGCGTTCTCTGGAGTGATGAATCAGGCTTTACCATTTGGCATTCCGACGGTCCACAAAGCGAGGTCCACAAAGCGAGGTCCATACAGAAATGGTTTGTCGAGATTTGTGTGGAAGAACTTGACTGGCCTGCGCCTTTGGAATTAATTGGAACGCCGACTGCGAGCCAGGCCTTATTCGCCCAACATCAGTGCCCGACCTCACTAATGCTCTTGTGGCTGAATGGAAGCAAGTCCCCGCAGCAATGTTCCAATATCTAGTGGAAAGCCTTCCCAGAATAGTGGAGACTGTTATAGCAGCATATTAATGCCCATGATTTTGGAATGAGATGTTCGACAAGCAGGTGTCCACATACTTTTGGTCATGTAGTGTAAAAAGCAAGTTTCTTTATTGTGCTGTATTCCTCTGAGCATGCCACCCAAAACGCACATAAGGACGGCACTCCTGAGTGCATCCCTGATTTGGCTCGATGTCTGGAATTCAATCAGCTCAGTTTGATTTGCAGTCTCATCCAGCGAGAGTATCGTCTTCTTAGCAAGGGAGGAGAATTCTCCACCTGGGCGGACTGTGAGAGGATCGCAATGATATCCTTGGGCATGCTGTGGTCTTCAAATTTGGTGGAGAAGTTGTCTCTCAGCTGCTTGATGAAATCTTCCATCACCTCTGTGACAATGCTGTGGCCTGGTCTCTCTGCCTGTCGTTTCTTCAGTGTGCTGAAGTGCAGTAGCCTTCCAGATGACAAGTCCAAATCAAACAACTCAAGCTTCCTAGTAAAGGCCTCAAGTTTTTCCACCATGTCTTCCTTGTAACTCCAGATTTAACCCGTTTAAGTGACAGAACATGTCAGCCAAAAAAGCAACATTGGAGAGGAATTCTTCAATTTCCAGAATACGAAGGTGGTCAGCTGCTGCCCTCATTTTGCTTTAACTGAGAAAATCCACAACCTGTTCATGCAGCTCACAGAACCGCTACAGTGCTTTCCCTTTACTTAGCCAGCGCACGTCGTTGTGAAGCAAGAGATCATCATGACTCTGTCACAAGCTTACGGAAAAGACAGTGTTGGGTGCTTGATGTCCCCCTGACAAAGTTGATTATGCGCATGACTTTATCCATCACATCTTTTAGCTCACCATTTTGTCTGGTACACAGCACACTCTGATGGATGAGACAATGCAAGCCATTCATTTGGGGGGCGATTTTCTTCATCCTGCTGGCCCCTGTATCTGCCCACCATAGCAGGAGCCCCGTCGGTGACCACAAAGTAGACTTTTTCGAATGACAGGCCATGCTGCGTAAACAATTCTTCCAGCTTTGTGAATATGATGTCCCTGGTAGTGTGTCCTTAGAGGGGAATCAGTGCCGGTAGCTCTTCTTTAAATTAATTTCCTTCAAAATAATGGACATATACACACAACTGTGCTACATCGGTGTTGTCAGTACTCTCATCAATAGCCAGGGAAAAATGCTCAGCCTGATTGAGCCCCTCCAGAACAATCCTATGCACATCATCCACCAGTGCATGGACGCGGCGGCCGGCTGTTGTTGCAGACAGGGTCACCTGTTTGACAGACGCAATTATGCTATCCATAGACTTGTTCGTTGCCAATTCCTCCAAAACTGTCACCATGTACTTTTTAAATACCTCTGCGTCTGTGAAGAGCATGCTGTGTTTGATTAGAACCTAGGACTCTTTTAGGGAGGCACTTGTGACCTTCTGTTGTTGGGTTAGGCCACGAAGGAGGATTCTGCAGTTAACGCTTACATTTTTCTACGTCGGGTCTCTGTCTGGGGCAGGAAGGCCGCTTTGAAAGTAAAATGCTTAGATTCACAATGACGTCTGAGATTGAATTCCTTGCAAACAGTGACATTTTCATTGCAAATAAGACACACTGGCTTGGCATTCGAGAAAGATGGTAAGATGAACATACAATACCGTTCAAAAGTTTGGGGTCACTTAGAAATGTCCTTGTTAGACAGAATACCAGCTGACTGCTTCTTCCCTAAATAGTTATTGCATAGTTTGAAGCTGTGCTTTGGGTCATTGTCCTGTTGTAGGAGGAAATTGGCTCCAATCAAGCGCCGTCCACAGGGTATGCCATGGCGTTGCAAAATGGAGTGATAGTCTTCCTTCTTCAAGATCCCTTTTACCCTGTACAAATCTCCCACTTTACCACCACCAAAGCACCCCCAGACCATCACATTGCCTCCACCATGCTTGACAGATGGCATCAGGCACTCTTCCAGCATCTTTTCATTTGGTCTGCATCCACAAATGTTCTTCTTTGTGATCCGAACACCTCAAACTTTGATTCATCTGTCCATAACACTTTTTTCCAATCTTCCTCTGTCCAGTGTCTGTGTTCTTTTGCCCATTTTAATCTTTTATTTTTATTGGCCAGTCTGAGATATGGCTTTTTCTTTGCAACTCTGCCTAGAAGGTCAGCATCCCGGAGTCACCTCTTCACTGTTGATGTTGAGACTGGTGTTTTGCGGATACTATTTAATGAAGCTGCCAGTTGAGGACCTGTGAGGCGTCTGTTTCTCAAATTAGACACTCTAATGTATTTGTCCTCTTGCTCAGTTGTGCACCGGGGCCTCCCACTCCTCTTTCTATTCAGGTTAAAGCCAGTTTGCGCTGTTCTGTGAAAGGAGTAGTACACAGCGTTGTACGAGATCTTCAGTTTCTTGGCAATTTCTCGCATGGAATAGCCTTCATTTCTCAGAACAAGAATAGACTGACGTGTTTCAGAAGAAAGTTATTTGTTTTTAGCCATTTCGAGCCTGTAATCGAACCCACAATTGCTGATGCTCCAGATACTCAACTAGTCTCAAGAAGGCCAGTTTTATTGCTTCTTTAATCAGCACAACAGTTTTCAGCTGTGCTAACATAATTGCAAACACAACTTGCCATTGGATTACAGGACTGATGGTTGCTGAAATGGGCCTCTGTACGCCTATGTAGATATTCCATTAAAAATCAGGCGTTTCCAGCTACAATAGCCATTTACAACATTAACAATGTCTACACTGTATTTCTGATCAATTTGATGTTATTTTAATGGACAAAAAAATTGCTTTTCTTTCGAAAACAAGGACATTTCAAAGTGACCCCAAACTTTTGAAAGGTAGTGTATATCTCTGTCCATTCTTCCCTGAAACTTCGATTTTCATTATCCACCTTTCTTTTGATACTTTTTGAGAGCTACATTTTTTCTTGCTATCAAGCTAATTGTTCTGAACGAATGTTGACATTAAAAAAAGTAGTGTAGCCTACAGTAGACTACATAGACCTGTTTTTCCCCACCAATCAACGCAGAGAGAAATAGACAAAAATAAGAATTGAATAGAGACATTGGGGATTTTATGAGCAAAATCAGATCAAAATTATAATGTTATTGTCACTGAATTTATTATGCATAATCAGATGTGTTAAAAATGTTGTTCAATTTGTAGTGTAGGCCCATTAATTGTGCTAATATTATAGGCTAATCATGTTCTGGCCAGCCGACTATCAGCCTAGAAAAACATTGTTGACGACCCTGCTGTACAGTACATTGTGTACATTCTGTGTACCATTATTTCTGTTTTTACATCAAGACCATGGGTGAAAAATCACAGGGGATTCCTCCCCAAAATGGCATCAGAGCAGCCTGCCTCCTCCTCACTCCAGCTGCATATCAATGGAGTCATCAGTGAGCCATCTCGCATGGAGGGAGAGAGAGAGAGAGAGAGAGAGAGAGAGAGAGAGAGAGAGAGAGAGAGAGAGAGAGAGGGGGAGAGAGAGAGAGAGAGAGAGAGAGAGAGAGAGAGAGAGATAATTAATCAGGCAGGCTCCAGGGAAGCTGCTGATGGACACCAATCCTCTAATATCCAGGCCTTCATTTCCTTATTGTTCTAGAGAGGCACTAGACAAGAAAATCAATAGCGACTTTCCGCTTGTCTAAGGTTACAACGCTGCCATCACAAGACGGCTTTACACAACAGACTCTTCTTAGCCCCTCCTCAGGAGGTCTTACAGATGGATTGAATGCATAGTGAACTCATGTAAATGACTGGGCTGGCCAGGCTGTTGTAATTAGGGACCTGGACCATTATGAGTCAGAATGATCAATGGTCTGAGGTGATGCCTGCCTACTGTTGGTGAGGATATGGTGCAGGTGGGAAGGGGTGATACGGAATGAATGAAGAAGAAAGAAAGGATGGAGAAGATAAATAATCACATACGCTTGGTACTGCAAGTGTAAAAATGTATTTGGCATGTTGGATTGTATAAAATAATACAATGTAGAAAGCAAAATGATTAAAAGCACATAGAAATTAAGAAATTACTGAAAGGCTGAAAGAAAAGTGGACAATTCCCTTCAAAAGTATCAAAAGATTACCTCTTGCTCTCCTCTCCGGAAGGCAGCAGCCTTTGAGTGGAAAGGATAACAGCTTATTGAGTTGAAGTTGAAATACCTGCCCTCATTCAGATGCCCTCCATCTGCCCTTTGGCTTCATTAAGTGGAACCATAACTTTATATTTTAATTTATTATGGCCTCTCTCTGTTTTTCAGCTCATTGAGCGGTCGTCCTTCAGACAGGCTTTGAACAAATGCGGCTTAATGGCTCCAATAAGCTCATCAGACACAACCTTTAGCTGGAGCGGAACCAAAGCAGAGGCACAGAGCACCACCATTAGCATGATAGCTACACAATAGATGGGGATGGACTAACCCTAAATAAACAGTTAAACCCCTAGTAATCATAAGATATGACAGATGGACCTCTACTGACAAAACAATGACTCATTGGAAAAATATAGTTTTTCCGACAGCAATGCAAAGCATACAAATTAAGGGTAGTTGATCTTGGAAGTTTGCCGTCAGAAAACAGAAAGGGTGTTTGATTGCTTCAATATATATTTTTTAAACAACTACAATAATATACTTTTGCTTTGCTACCTTTCTTATTTGTCTGCTGTACCAAAGAATGAGAATGTCCCATTTCCTACTGTACACATATGGGCAGGATGTCTCAAATTAAATTTGCTGTAATAAAAATGTATAAAATCATGTTTTCTTTCAATTGAACATGGTGGTGCAGCCTTCAAAATGCTCTAGTAAATGTATTTTTCACACTTAATTTCCTTCCATTAGGGTAATTGATTAATTCATTCATTCATTTCCTTCTCATTCAACACAATTCTCATTCTCAGTCAATTAAAAAAGGGCTTTAGGTGAGAAAGCTTAGCACTTTCAAATCTGTTGTGAAATATAGTGCAGTATACTTAGTGGATTTTTTGTTGATGTTATCGATCAATAAAGACAACCCTCCTGGCATTGACAACTTAGATGGAAAACTATTGAGGATGGTAGCTGACTCTATAGCCACTCCTATCTGTCATATCTTTAATCTGAGCCTAGAGGAAAGTGTTTGTCCTCAGGCCTGGAGGGAAGCCAAAGTCATTCCGCTACCCAAGAATGGTAAAGCAGCCTTTACTGGTTCTATCAGCCAACCTATCAGCTTGCTGCCAGCTCTCAGCAAACTGTTGGAAAAAATGGTGTTTGACCAAATACAATGCTATTGTAAAGCAACACCTCATGGCACCACGCCTCTTCCCCATGTGACCTACTTTTTGTGTGACATGTATGTGTAACTGACAGAGGCACACACACGCACACTACATGTTAATGTTTTAAATACACAGTATGTAAACTGTAAAGTATTTTGTCTGTAACGTCTTTTTCATTTTGTGTCGGATCCCATTAAGACTAGCTGTCACCATTGGTGTCGGCTAATGGGGATCCTAATTAAATCTAAATCTACTGTCACACTCTATGTGAATTCGTGGTATATCTTGTTCAGAGCAAAATTTGTGATTTAAAAACAAGCAGTATATTTATGGTTTTGAATTCCATTTCTATTCAAGTCAATTCAGAAAGTAAAACCAATTCCAATTTCAATTCCAAATCCACATTTTCATCATTGAAAAGTATTGAAAATAATTGGAATTTCACTATACTTCCTGAATTGACTGGAATTTAAATGGAATTCACCCCAACCCCTCCTATTCTCTATGATGAAAGCGTGTACGTTCTAATGACACATAGTGGTACACACACACACACACACACACACACACACACACACACACACACACATACACAGCAAGGGAAGGGGAGAACAGGATGTAGTGTACTGGGTGAATACAGATGGGGTATCTCCCTCTCATCTGACAGAGAGACCTCCCTTTAGCTCCCGACTACTGTTTCCTCTCTCTCCTCCCTCTCTCCCTCTCCTCCACTGATCTCAGTGGCTATGACCATTAAATCAGGATAGATGGAAGGCAACAGCAAGATCCAAGTCCTGTTAAGAATAAATCTACTCCTCATCAACCCAACCAACCAAAGCTACAGTGGTCCTCATGGTGTTTGAAACACTCCAGGATGAAGGTTAGTGTAGCTGTGGCTGACTGCAGGTTCTATTGGTTTTATATGTTTAGAGACTACTAATTCAATTTTCCGATTCCCAGGGGGGTGATGACAGGCATCAATCTGGCTATGCAATCAGCCCAGGGCCTAAGGAAGCGGAGGGCAGCCAGGGGGTGCCAACAGAGTGATGAGGAATAAAGTGCTGTCATTAGCTTCAATGGCTGCCTTTCCCTCCCACCTCACTGAGGGAAGAGTTATCAGGATCAAATGTATGCTCTCTCATCTGCCAAAACGAGGTTAATATTAACGCTACAAGCACTCTCCGTCTGTACTCTTTAAGTGTGTCGTAAGTGTGGCCTATGAACCAGATAAGGAGAGGGGAGAAAGGAGGATAAGAGGTAGAGAGAGAGAGAGAGAGAGAGAGAGAGAGAGAGAGAGAGAGAGAGAGAGAGAGAGAGAGAGAGAGAGAGAGAGAGAGAGAGAGAGAGAGAGAGAGAGAGAGAGAGAGAGAGAGAGAGAGAGAGTGAGAGAGAGGGGGGGGGTGAGAGAGAGAGGGGGGGGTGAGAGAGAGAGAATGAGAATGAGAGAGAGAGAATGAGAGAGAGAGAGGAGAGAGGCAACTTGCGTTGGAAGCTAATCTCACCAAACATGAACTGTACATTTGCCATAATCATATTCTTTGAAAGAGGTGACACTAAGGAGGTGACAATCATTAGTCTGTCATGCTCACTCTGGAATAGTTTATTTCCGTCCCACTGAACATCAGCCACACTCTGTAGAGTCAAGGTAAATGGGAAAAACTACAGACTATGTCCAATCTCTTGCTTTGTGAGCGTGTGTGATCTAGCCTTTTGAGCAAAACATTTTAGTGGCCTCCGTCTTGACAGTGGAAAGAAAAATGTAAGTTTTAAAGTTCATTTCCTGCAGGTAGCCTAGTGGTTAAGAGCGGTTGGGCCAGTAACTGAAAAGTCGCTGGTTTGAATCCCTGAGCCTACTACGTGAAATATCTGATAATGTATTTGTATTTGTATTTGTTACGGATCCCCATTAGCTGCTGCCAAGGCAGCAGCTACTCTTCCTGGGGTCCAGCAAAATTAAGGCAGTTATACATTTTAAAAACATTACAATACATTCATAACAGATTTCACAACATGTTAAGTGTGTGCCCTCAGGCCTCTACTCTACTACCACATATCTATAACACAAAATCAATGCGTACATGTGTGTATAGTGCGTATGTTATCGTGTGTTTGTATGCACATGTCTATGTTTGTGTTGCTTCACAGTCCCGCTGTTCCATAATGTGTATTTTTATGTTTTAAAAAATGTACTGCTGGCATGAGTTACTTGATGTGGAATGGAGTTCCATGTAGTCATGGCTCTATGTAGTACTGTGTGCCTCCCATAGTCTGTTCTTGACTTGGGGACTGTGAAGAGACCTCTGGTGGCATGTCTTGTGGGGTATGCATGGGTGTCCGGTTCTTTCAATATGTCAATACCTCTCACAAATACAAGTAGTGATGAAGTCAATCTCTCCTCCACTTTGAGCCAGGAGAGATTGACATGCATATTATAAATGTTAGCTCTCTGTGTACATCCAAGGGCCAGCCGTGCTGCCCTGTTCTGAGCCAATTGCAATTTTCCTAAGTCAATCTTTGTGGCACCTGACCACACAACTGAACAGTAGTCCAGGTGCGACAAAACTAGGGCCTGTAGGACCTGCCTTGTTGATGGTGCTGTTAAGAATGCAGAGCAGTGCTTTATTATGGCCCTGTGTAGCTCAGTTGGTAGAGCATGGCGCTTGCAATGCCAGGGTTGTGAGTTGTGTTTCCCACGGTGGGCCAGTATGAAAATGTATGCACTCACTAACTGTAAGTCGCTCTCGATAAGAGCGTCTGCTAAATTACTAAAAATGTACATTTAAAATTATAGACTTCTCCCCATTCTAGTTACTATTGTATCAATATGTTTTGACCATGACAGTTTACAATCCATGGTTACTCCAAGCAATTTAGTCTCCTCAACTTGCTCAATTTTCACATTATTCATTACAAGATTTAATTGAGGTTTAGGGTTTAGTACATTATTTGTCCCAAATACAATGCTTTTAGTTTTTGAAATATTTAGGACTAACTTATTCCTTGCCACCCATTCTGAAACTATCTGCAGCTCTTTGTTAAGTGTTGCTGTCATTTCAGTCGCTGTGGTAGCTGACGTGTATAGTGTTGAGTCATCACCATACATAGACACACTGGCTTTACTCAAAGCCAGTGGCATGTCGTTAGTAAAGATTGAAAAAAGTAAGGGACCTAGACAGCTGCCCTGGGGAATTCCTGATTCAACCTGTATTTTGTTGGAGAGGCTTCCATTAAGGAACACACTCTGTCTTCTGTTAGACAGGTAACTCTTTATCCACAATATATACGTTTTTCTAGCAACAGACTATGATCAATAAGCAAGGCACTTAACCTTAATTGCTCCTGTAATTCGCTCTGGATAAGAGCTAAATGGCAATTCTACACATTTTGTCATGGGGCGGAGAGAAACTGTTGCAATTTTATAAGACATTTCATGCAATTGCACTCATTTTGCCATGGCACAGAGATACTTTTGTTTGCTGTTTTACAGCAAATTTCCTGCAATTCTTCACATTTTGTAATGACTAATGCCATGTTAATGTGATGTCTGAGTGAGAAGGACTAGCAAAATCAATGGGGGCTTCCTGGAGGTCAAGGATCCTGGGCACGTGCCCGGTCGGTATTAGACCATGATTACCACAAATTTAGATAGCTGGCTAGACTAACTACCAATCTAAACATTGTTAGCTGACATGGCTAATTGATTGACCATCAGTGACTGACATAAGAAGAAAAAAACTGCTGATGCACAACCACATTTTGAGACCCTGACTGAGTACCTACATTTTTTAAATAATAATTAGCGGCCGGGGGCCCTAAGCAACCGCTTATGTGGCTTATGCCTGGAACCGGTCCTGTGCATGTCAGCAACAGAGTCAGGCTGGGCTGGGCCGCTCTGACTGTTGGATAAATGGCCTTGGCTGGAGGGCAGCTCTGTGCAGGAGGCCCCCAAATGGCCTACTGGAGCAGATCAGATATGCTGCATATGTCGCGCTCCCCGCACATCTCTCATCAGCACTCTGTCACCAGGCCCTGAATCACACCATCCAACTACCTTCCTTTACCGCCCTATCTCACCATATCTCTCCCTTCCTCCCTCTCCCTTCCCTTCCCTCTCTGTCTCCTGGTCTGCTTATCTCTCCATCTCCCAGATGGATCAGATGTAGCCAGTGTAGAGCAAGCAGCCCACTAGAGGCCTGTCCTTCTACGGGCGGACAGACAGAGACACAGGAGAGGACAGGGACTGGCTCATTAAACTCACTGTGACCAGGCATGTCTAGCTGGGCTGTTCACTCATACACAGCCAGACAAGACCTATACCAGGCCATTCATGCACAGTTTTCCCATACTGAGAGAGTGGTCCAACCCTCCAGCTCAACCCGCCCATTCCAGCCAGCCTGCTACCTGCAGGACATGGAGGTGTGTGTTTGGCAGCCAGTCTTCATGGGGATCCAGCAGAGTTGGCAGACATAGAGCAACAGACAGACAGCATGAGGCCTCCCAATTAGCAGTTAACATGGCCAGTCCACCACCAATACCTCACCTTGTCTACCATCCTCATCACTCTGAAGTACTGAAGAAGAATTCACCACTTCACACTTGTTTCTGTGGTGCATCATGCATTTATATTTCACCACAGTGGGGGATTAGATTTGGGGACAGAGCAAATTTTGATGGAAAAATGGATTTTGAGACCATTTCCCCGGTCTGCTGGTCTGAAGTCACATCCAAGTCCACCGGAGGGGGGAGAGAGAGCAGAGTCATTTCATCATGCTGAGGCATTTTAATAAGCTGGGTGCATGTAACGCTGAAATTGCTTTTATGTGGTTTGGCAGGAGGATGTCAGTGAGCAATGCCAGGCGAGGGCCTGTGAGTACACAAGTCTGAAAACATAAACGGCGTAAACAAAAACACAAGGTGCTCATTGGGAGCCGCGGGAAACATAGTATTAGAGCTGACACTGATGGATGAGGTTGCTAGCTGTACAGGTCTACATAGTACCCTTTACAGCTGAGCACCACCATTACCACCGGGAAGGAGAATTCCATAGGGATTACTCTGTGGCAGGTGTCTGGCCTATCACAAGACATTCCATGTATGTACGGTTAATGTACATAGTGTTTAGCGAGAGCTTGGGTCAATTAGGGGATGACCAGAGCTTGATACCATGGTGCTCTAAATTATCCAAGGGAATAATTTACTGCCAGAGAAGAAGTTGACCTCAATGAAAAGGGAAACAACGACTGACCACAATTCCAAAATAAATGGTACTGTAGCTAGCACACAACAAGGAAGGGTGAATGTATGTGTAATGTGTATGTGTGCATGGATGCGTGTGTGTGCCTGTGTGTGTGTGTGTTTGTGTGTGTGTGTATGTGTGTGTGTGTACGTGTGTGTGTGTACGTGTGTGTGTACGTGTGTGTGTGTGTGTGTGTGTGTGTGTGTGTGTGTGTGTGTGTGTGTGTGTGTGTGTACAGTATAGAATGACTCCCTTGGCCGGCGACAACGCTACAGTGAGCATCCAGAGATTGAGTCTTGTGCACAAATTGGGTCCTGACAGAGTCCAGTCTCGTTTAATGAAGAAATATGGAGGCTTCTGGGAAAAGAGAGTGGCTGGCAGCTTTATGGAAGATCAAAAGCCCATCCCTCCCTCACACTGCCTCCTGTCCACGGCCAATAGATTGCCTGCTGCTGCTACTCACTATAGCTCAAATAAGAGGTTGCTCTGCCCGCTGCAAATTCATACCATTCCAATATTTACGTGTCAGGCAGGATCTTGTTATGAGTCTGGAATGATTCCTCTGTGTATCCAAGTATATTTCCACTGATTGCAGAGTTTAGTAGTGGTTGTGGCCCTGACAGAAATGTAGTTCATTGCCAATTCAGTATTGTTCCAAGGCAAGCATCCGATTTATCAGATAATCATCAGCATAGAACTCTCCTCTCAAATAGCTTTGAGATAAAAAATATTGTTGCCTGTCAGAACAAACTGTCACATTCACCCAGATATCAATCTCTCAAAGTGATAGCAGTGAGGAAATTAAGACAGAAGAAATTGAAAACTTTAATGAAACTACCACATATCCACTAGATAAATTAATGGTGTCTTCTGAAGATGGCACTACATTTCATAATTCAGTGAGAGCGGCTTATTAAGTTATGTTGGGATTGCTGTGTCTGTAGCAGAACAGCTTACATGCCCTTACAAACAGATGTCTTCAGTAAATCCACAAAAATAAGATTTGAGTGCTTTATCCTCGGTCTCTCCATGCGGAGATAGCACTGCAGGAGCTGTGCTCTCAAACTCTCTATTTGTACGTCTACCCAGTACTCTGTAGTGTGGTATAACAAGTAAGACCTACAAAGAACTGTAAGCTGCATGATTATTGCATCATGTTGCAAACGCAACACACACATATAGAATACATGTAGAAACCCCAGTCACCTAGTGCAAAACGATCCTCTGGTTTTGTTTCGTTGGTGGAATGTGCACTATTGATGTTGTATTTCACCATTGATCTATAGTGCCTCTAAGAAATTCTGTCAACACTGTTGATACTGTATCTTTGCGTTGTGTTTCTACTAGCTGCAAGCAGTAGAGAGCCACCTGATGGTGTAAGAGGTAGTTAATATGAACTTACAAAGTGCTGTGTATTACATTTACTGCAAGCTAGAGAAAATCACCAAACCAATTCATTTGAAGCACCTGTAGATGGCAAGAACAGAGTCTGGATAATGAACAGACTCTCAGCAAGCAAGTGTTCTGTACCCTAAACAAGCTTTGGCTGTTTAGACAATTACCCAGACTCCTACCATTGCACTATCCACCTGTTAGCATCACAGAGATAGAAAATAACATTGCAATGTATTGATGTATTGGCTTCTGTGTAATGAAAAGAGTCATGTTAGCTTATTAGGATTTTTCGCTATAGTGCTGCAACAAAATTGGATTTCAAGCCTGGCTAGCTTTGGAAGATCTACAGAAGCACAAGTGGAGCAAGAGGGAGAGGGTCAGAGGGAGAACAAGTAAATGAAAAATAAAGTGAAGATTCAAGTGGTTCAGCATGGAAGGTCTTGAAACAAGATAAGTAAGGTTTTAGTGGAATGCTATTCATTCCGCTGATATTGCTTACATACTGTAGTTGTCCCTTGAGCAAGGCACTTAACCCTAATTGCTCCTGTAAGTCGCTCTGGATAAGAGCGTCTGCTAAATGACTAAAATGTAAAAATGTAAATGTAGTTAATGGCAACCATCACAAATGAGATGTTATCTGCAGGGACACAGATATAGAATCCAATAGAATGCCTGAGGCGAGCATCAGCAGTGTGCTGTTGCAGACTATCACACCAAGGGTTTGCCACTCGTGTGGCATTAAACAAACACACAATTAATCCAATCCTGTTAATCAAATGTCCCTGCAGACAGCAATGTAAATGTTAATAAAGCAAATAGAAAGCTTAGTTAAACAGAAGAAAAAGTTGAATAATTGTTGCAATAATTGTAGATATTAATGTTCGGTTACGATTCAATCATGGTATGAATACCAAGTTGATAACCTCAGATATCTGTAGAATAAGAACACTTTACCCTGCTTTTGAATGCATGCCAATCATTGATCGCAGCAATTCCCGCTAAACAATATAGCTACAGCTGCCGTCGTGATTGAAAGGTAAAATGGGGACAGGTAGATGAGTGTCTCCAACAGATATATGTCTCTTCTCATGGAAAGAGGTCCTCAATCATGGCAGGCCGCCCACTGATTTCACTGAGCTGTCTTCCCGAGGCTGTTGAACTTCCTGTTGTCTGAGCCTCCTGCCTAGGTCGAATATATACAGATTAAGTAGTAACTACTTGATAACGACTAGCGTCGTTGCTAAGTAGTAACGCTGGTCCCATTTTCGCAAAGAGGTATGGGATATTAGAATCACATTGTCTTAACCTTTGTTATCTTAAAACCTAGTCTCCTGCTACCGGAGGCTTAGTCTGTCTCTAGGCAGGGTATAGAACTGCCCTGGGGAGACAGACAGATAGACACAGCTAGACACAACGGAAAATCCATAGGTGACACGTATCCACAGCAAGATAAAGACGGCCACAGGGATTGAATACTGCATTCCTAGACTGACATTTTATCTCAGAATGCCAAACAATAATTGAAGTACAACTTAGTATGCAGCAAATTATAAGTGCAAGAAAACTGCATTATAACTTTGCAAAATGCTCAATTTCACTCTGGCCTAGATTTAAATCTGTCTTCAAAATTGCATGCCATAAGCGGGGGCTTATGGATTTTCCCTGCAATTATCCAAACAAATACAATTTCAGGGCCAATCTATCCTTGTTGTAAAGCAACGAGGCAATCCCCCATTGACATTTTGTGTGGGTCTTTTTCAGCAAATTTGCTGGAAGTAATCTGAAAGGAAAGAACAATGATTGATTGAATACAATGTCGGCGATAAATGGGCCTTTCTCTCTGTGGGATCAGAGACATTTTCAATCCCTCTGCGTTTAGAGAGCATACAGATTTTACACAGTACAAAACAAATTCCACACACACACACACCAGTGGAGGCTCCTCAGATGAGGAAGGGGAGGACCATCCTCCTCAGCGAATTTCATAAAAATACATTTTAAAAAACATTTTAAAAGTTATAATCTTTAGATAAAACTATGCTAAATATTATCATATGTCACCAAATAATTGAATAAAACACACCATTTTGCAAAAAAGATCTACAGTAGCCTCAACAGCACTCTGTAGGGTAGCACCATGGTGTAGCCGGTAGACAGCTAGCTTCCGTCCTCCTCTGGATACATTGACTTCAACACAAAACCTAGGAGGCTCATGGTACTCACCCCCCTTCCATAGACTTAAATAGGAATTATCACAACTTCCGGAGGACGTCCTCTAACCTATCAGAGCTCTTGCAGCATGAACTGACATGTTGTCCACCCAATCAAAGGATCAGATAATTAATCTAGTACTGAGAGCATACGCTACAGCTAGCTAGAACTGCAGTGCATAAAATGTGGTGAGTAGTTGACTCAAAGAGAGAGAAAGACAATAGTTGAACAATTTTGAACAAATACATTTTTTCCAAAATGAAGGAGAAGCAAGAGAGAGAGTCATTTTTTTCACTTTCAGTTTCACTTACTTAGCTAGCAAATGCAGCTAGCTAGTTTAGCCAACTTTAACCCCCTGTTCAAACAGAGGGATGCTATGTTAGCTAGCTGGCTATGACTTTCCAACACAACACTGGAACTCTTCCAAGTCAAGGTAAGCTTTTGGTTTTACTAATTTATTGCCACCGGGGCCCGCTGGTGTAACTGCTTACTGACTGTACACTGTAACGTTACTTCATGATTGTAGCGGGTTTACTAATGCGTTAGTTCTATTAGCTATGCTGACTATGACGTTACTTTAGCTAATATGGTTAATATGGTGACAACGATGTAGGCTGTGTGTAGCGGTTTGGCTTGGAAAGGTTTTTCGCCAGAACACATACAGCTGATGTGTTGTGCATTGAAGTCCACAAGCGAAGGGAAGAGGTGAGAGGAGGAGAGCGCATAGATGCGAGAAGGAATACGTGGCTGCTATGAAAGTGAACTGTGTTTACGCGTGATCAGGTATATTCATTCCGCTGATTGTGTTGAAAAATGGAGGCAAACGGAACAGAACGGGGATAAACATACCTGAATTTGTCCAATAGAAACGTTTGTTTGCAACTAATGATTACACCCTATATCATTGATATTGAATGTCACTGTCTGTCCATGTGTCACTGTCTGTCACCTCAAATTTGTCTCTCAACCTGTGTGCACCTACGTTGTAAACTTTCATTCATAGGCTAGGTTGTAGCAACCTCATGATGGGTAAAGGGAAAATTTGAGTATCATGCAGTAGCCTAAATCTATTGATGTTACATTGAGCTGGGTGAATGAAATATGAATGACAGTCATCCAATATGCTGTAATAGAAATAAGGACATGCTCATGAAAAATAATCTTCCTCCCTCATCTTAAACGGCACTGACCGCCACTGACACACACACACACACACACACACACACACACACACACACACACACACACACACACACACACACACACACACACACACACACACACACACATACACACACACACACACACACACACACACACACACACACTAATGACATTTAACACCTGCCAAAGTTTAGGCGGCATTCATCCAAGTTTGACCACTAGAGCCCCTGGTGTCTGAACCTGCATTGGTTATGTTACAATCAATATGTACGAAGGCCTCTGGGGGCCATAATGTAGAGGTGACTAGAAGGACATTTCCCTGTGGGCCAGCCCACCCCAGACTGACTGAGGCAGCAAAATACCCACAAAAGTTTTACACACACAGAAAAAACAGCAAATCAACAAAGCGAGGAAGCAGGCGAGCACCGGGCAGGGAAGCGAGGAGGCTGGCTGGTTGCGTCCAGTAAATGATATGTGGTTTGGTCTCGGCACACAGCAGGGATCAGAGATCACTTCCTGAGAAATAATAAAGATGATCTGCGGTCCTTTTTCCTGCTTAGAAATGATAGAAATGCCAAGACATCCAGAGGAACGTTATTGCAAGGTCAGGTACTACACACCCACAACACAAAGAGCTCTGTGGAAAGGGCAAGCCTCTCTCTTTTTATTTACCAACCCTCAGAACTCCACCGTGCTGTTCTGTTCCCTTTCTGTTCACTCCTGCCAAACTGCCCTGAGACTATGAGGAGTTCTTCAAACCCCTTTAAACTCAGCAGGTATACTCATGAAAGACGAGCTCCCTCTGACCCACCCTCACCCCATATCATTATGTAATAATCATTCAGAGGAAATGACATTCAACACCATAACCTGTTTGTTTGTGTTTGTCATCCTAACTGAGATCACACAGACACACTCCAGTCACAACAGCCATCTTCCTGTGATGTCTCCCTGCTGGGATCTCACATCCCTGTAGGATAAACAAACAGTGTTACACAATCCGTTACTGCACTCTGATTAGCCTTGATGTATAATTACTGTGCTTCAGATGCTATACCATGCCACCGCATTCAGGAGAGGAGTTCACACTAAATTTCCCCCCAACAGCCAGTAATTTTATAATGAGACTCACCAGGTGCAGTTTATTCCAATACACCTGTATTCCTCCATACTGTGTATGCTGTTCTTCTTTACATTGTGTGGCCCAACAAAGACCTACTGTACCTTAGGCAATCATAATGAACACCTTGTCAATGAGCCCCGTGTAGCTCAGTTGGTAGAGCATGGCGCTTGCAATGCCAGAGTTGTGGGTTCGATTCCCACGGGGGGCCAGTATGAAATAAATAATTTTAAAAATGTATGCACTCACTAACTGTAAGTCGCTCTGGATAAGAGCGTCTGCTAAATGACTAAAATGTAAATGAACACAGTGTTAGTAAGCATAGTACTTCACATTGTATATGTGTTGAGCTAGGACATGTACTGTTTGACATTCCAATACCAACAAAGAATCTCACTACATCCCACATGTGCCCACACACTCAAAAAGTAAGTATTATGTGCCATTCAAAGTCACACTAAACATACTGATATGATTGCCCTATTGTGCTGTGCTGTCAGCACTGATCGTCTGTGCTTACAGAGGTGAATTCAGCTGATGGGACTTTCTTCAGAAACCATGTTAGATAACAAAAGAACCAAAGAGCACACAATGCAGAGATCTCTCTGAGAGCCACTCTCATAGAAAACACTTTCATCAGCTTCAACCACTAGCTGGTTTCTCAAACAAAGAACCCCGGAAACCCGAAAACTTCTCTGCCTTCTGTTTTCCAAAGTGATTTGGACTGACAACGGCACCATCAAAGGCAGAAGCCGGCTGCATAATTCATGTAATTTTTTTTAAAGACGAAAGGCTGGTAGGAAGTGACAACTTTTCAAAGGGAGATAAAGCTCTGCAATGAACGACAGAGAAGAAAATGGAAAATGAAAGACAGTATGCAAACAAAGGTTGTTAACATTGCTCCCTCCTCCGTGCTGCAGGAGGAGCTGTTTTATCTCTTTATCTTTTTACCTTCTGATTTTACCTCTATTTCTCTAAGGCATGTGATTAAAATGTTCCCTCAAGGGTTTATGTGAATGTCCCTTGTAAGCCTTGTAGGTCTAAGTCCTTAGATGGCGATATCTACTAAGTTAACATATGGAATTGTTTTAAGATGATGATCATATGGAATTGTTTTAAGATGATGATCACGCTCTCTGTAGCCGATGTGGGCAAGACCTTTAAACAGGTTAACATTCACAAGGCCGCGGGGCAAGACGAATTACCAGGACGTGTACTCAGACCATGCGCGGACCAACTGGCAAGTGTCTTCACTGAAATGTTCAACCTCTCCCTGACCGAGCCTGTAATACCTACATGTTTCAAGCAGACCACCATAGTCCCTGTGCCCAAGAAAGTGAAGGTAACCTGCCTAAATGACTACCGCCCCGTAGCACTCAAGTCGGTAGCCATGAAGTGCTTTGAAAGGCTGGTCATGGTTCACATCAAAACCATCATCCCGGAAACCCTAGACCCACTCCAATTCGCATACCGCCCCAACAGCTACACAGATGACGCAATTTCAATCGCACTCCACACTGCACT
Organism: Coregonus lavaretus; assembly: GCF_964263955.1. Classification (NCBI taxonomy): domain Eukaryota; kingdom Metazoa; phylum Chordata; class Actinopteri; order Salmoniformes; family Salmonidae; genus Coregonus; species Coregonus lavaretus. The sequence continues at coordinate 41,771,577 of NC_139997.1, read as the reverse complement.
TTCCCACCTGGACAAAAGGAACACCTACGTGAGAATGCTGTTCATTGACTACAGCTCAGCATTCAACACCATAGTGCCCACAAAGCTCATCATTAAGCTAAGGACCCTGGGACTAAACACCTCCCTCTGCAACTGGATCCTGGACTTCCTGACTGGCCGCCCCCAGGTGGTAAGGGTAGGCAACACATCTGCCACGCTGATCCTCAACACGGGGGCCCCTTAGGGGTGCGTGCTTAAACCCCTCCTGTACTCCCTGTTCACCCACGACTGCGTGGCCAAGCACGACTCCAACACCATCATTAAGTTTGCTGACAACACAACAGTGGTAGGCCTGATCACCGACAACAATGAGACAGCCTATAGGGAGGAGGTCAGAGACCTGGCAGTGTGGTGCCAGGACAACCACCTCTCCCTCAACATGAGCAAGACAAAGGAGATGATCATGGACTACAGGAAAAGGAGGGCCGAACACGCCCCCATTCACATTGACGGGGCTATAGTACAGCGGGTCGAGAGTTTCAAGTTCCTTGGTGTCCACATCACCAACAAACTATCATGGTCCAAACACACCAAGACAATCGTGAAGAGGGCACGACAACACCTTTTCCCCCTCAGGAGACTGAAAAGATTTGGCATGGGTCTCCAGAACCTCAAAAGGTTAAACAGCTGCACCATCGAGAGCATCCTGACCGGTTGCATCACCGCCTGGTATGGCAACTGCTCGGCATGTAGGATCCAGTACATCACTGGAGCCAAGCTTCCTGTCATTCAGGACCTATATACTAGGCGGTGTCAGAGGAAGGCCCAAAAAATTGTCAAAGACTCCAGTCACCCAAGTCATAGACTGTTCTCTCTGTTACCGCACGGCAAGCGGTACCGGAGTGCTAAGTCTAGGTCCAAATCGCTCCTTAACAGCTTCTACCCCCAAGCCATAAGACTGCTGAACAATTAATCAAATGGCCACCTGGACTATTTACATTGATTGGGGGTTTAAATCATTTGATTTACAGTGAGGCAAAAAAGTATTTGATCCCCTGCTGATTTTGTACGTTTGCCCACTAACAAAGAAATGATCAGTCTATAATTTTAATGGTAGGTTTATTTGAACAGTGAGAGACAGAATAACAACAAAAACATCCAGAAAAACACGTCAAAAATGTTATAAATTGATTTGCATTTTAATGAGAGAAATAAGTATTTGACCCCTCTGCAAAACATGACTTAGTACTTGGTGGCAAAACCCTTGTTGGCAATCACAGAGGTCAGACGTTTCTTGTAGTTGGCCACCAGGTTTGCAGACATCTCAGGAGGGATTTTCTCCCACTCCTCTTTGCAGATCTTCTCCAAGTCATTAAGATTTCGAGGCTGACGTTTGGCAACTCGAACCTTCAGCTCGCTCCACAGATTTTCTATGGGATTAAGGTCCGGAGACTGGCTAGGCCACTCCAGGACCTTAATGTGCTTCTTCTTGAGCCACTCCTTTGTTGCCTTGGCCGTGTGTTTTGGGTCATTGTCATGCTGGAATACCCATCCACGACCCATTTTCAATGCCCTGGCTGAGGGAAGGAGGTTCTCACCCAAGATTTGATGGTACATGGCCCCGTCCATCGTCCCTTTGATGCGGTGAAGTTGTCCTGTCCCCTTAGCAGAAAAACACCTCCAAAGCATAATGTTTCCATCTCCATGTTTGACGGTGGGGATGGTGTTCTTGGGGGTCATAGGCAGCATTCCTCCTCCTCCAAACACAGCGAGTTGAGTTGATGCCAAAGAGCTCCATTTTGGTCTCATCTGACCACAACACTTTCACCCAGTTCTCCTCTGAATCATTCAGATGTTCATTGGCAAACTTCAGACGGGCCTGTATATGTGCTCTCTTGAGCAGGGGGACCTTGCGGGTGCTGCAGGATTTCAGTCCTACACTGCGTAGTGTGTTACCAATTGTTTTCTTGGTGACTATGGTCCCAGCTGCCTTGAGATCATTGACAAGATCCTCCCGTGTAGTTCTGGGCTTATTCCTCTTCGTTCTCATGATCATTGCAACTCCGCGAGATGAGATCTTGCATGGAGCCCCAGGCCGAGGGAGATTGACAGTTATTTTGTGTTTCTTCAATTTGCGAATAATCGCACCAACTGTTGTCACCTTCTCACCAAGCTGCTTGGCGATGGTCTTGTAGCCCATTCCAGCCTTGTGTAGGTCTACAATCTTGTCCCTGACATCCTTGGAGAGCTCTTTGGTCTTGGACATGGTGGAGAGTTTGGAATCTGATTGATTGATTGCTTCTGTGGACAGGTGTCTTTTATACAGGTAACAAACTGAGATTAGGAGCACTCCCTTTAAGAGTGTGCTCCTAATCTCAGCTCGTTACCTGTATAAAAGACACCTGGGAGCCAGAAATCTTTCTGATTGAGAGGGGGTCAAATACTTATTTCCCTCATTAAAATGCAAATCAATTTATAACATTTTTGACATGCATTTTTCTGGATTTTTTTGTTTTGTATTCTGTCTCTCACTGTTCAAATAAACCTACCATTAAAATGATAGACTGATCATTTCTTTGTCAGTGGGCAAATGTACAAAATAAGCAGGGGATCAAATACTTTTTTCCCTCACTGTGCACAACATGCCTACCACTTTGAAGATGCAAAATAAAAAATGTTGTGAACATTTTTTTAAAACTTGAGCGTACATAACTATTCACCCCCCCAAAGTCAATACTTTCTAGAGCCACCTTTTGCAGCAATAACAGCTTCAAGACTCTTGGGGTATGTCTCTATATGCTTGGCACATCTAGCCACTGGGATTTATGCCCATTCTTCAAGGCAAAAATGCTCCAGCTCCTTCAAGTTGAATGGGTTCCGCTGGTGTACATTAATCTTTAAGTCATACCACAGATTCTCAATTGGATTGAGGTCTGGACTTTGACTAGGCCATTCCAAGACATTTAAATGTTTCCCCTTAAACCACTCGAGTGTTGCTTTAGCAGTATGCTTAGGGTCATTGTCCTGCTGGAAGGTGAACCTCCGTCCCAGTCTCTAATCTCTGGAAGACTGAAACAGGTTTCCCGCAAGAATTTCCCTGTATTTAGCGCCATCCATCATTCCTTCAATTCTGACCAGTTTCCCAGTCCCTGCCAATGAAAAACATCCCACAGCATGATGCTGCCACCACCATGCTTCACTGTGGGAAAGGTGTTCTCGGGGTGATGAGAGGTGTAGGGTTTGCGCCAGACATAGCATTTTCCTTGATGGCCAAAAAGCTCAATTTTAGTCTCATCTGACCAGAGTACCTTCTTCCATATGTTTGGGGAGTCTCCCACATGCGAACATTTGGCGAACACCAAACGTGTTTCCGTATTTTTTCTGGCCACTCTTCCGTAAAGCCCAGCTCTGTGGAGTGTACGGCTTAAAGCGGTCCAATGGACAGATACTCCAATCTCCACTGTGGAGCTTTGCAGCTCCTTCAGGGTTCTCTTTGGTCTCTTTGTTGCCTCTCTGATTAATGCCCTCCTTGCCTGGTCCGTGAGTTTTGGTGGGCGGCCCTCTCTTGGCAGCTTTGTTGTGGTGCCATCTTCTTTCAATTTTTAAATAATGGATTTAATGGTGCTCCGTGGGATGTTCAAAGTTTCTGATATTTTTTTTATAACCCAACCCTGATCTGTACTTCTCCACAACTTTGTCCCTGACCTGTTTGGAGAGCTCCTTCATCTTCATGGTGCCGCTTGCTTGGTGGTGTCCCTTGCTTAGTGGTGTTGCAGACTCTGGGGCCTTTCAGAGCAGGTGTATATATACTGAGATCATGTGACAGATCATGTGACACTTAGATTGCACACAGGTGGACTTTATTTAACTAATTATGTGACTTCTGAAGGTAATTGGTTGCACCAGATCTTATTTAGGGGCTTCATAGCAAAGGGGGTGAATATGCACGCACCACTTTTCCGTTATTTATTTTCTATAATTGTTTTAACAAGTCATTTTTTTCACTTCACTTTTTCATTTCATTGTCCATTACATGAAATCCAAATAAAAATCCATTTAAATTACAGGTTGTAATGCAACAAAATAGGAAAAACGCCAAGGGGGATGAATACTTTTGCAAGGCACTGTAGCCTCAGTATTGTTATTTTATTGTGTTACTTTTGTATTTAATTTTAGCTAGTTTATTTAGTAAATATTTTTTTAACTCTATTTCTTGAACTGCATTGTTCGTTAAGGTCCTGTAAGTAAGCATTTCACGGCAAGGCCTACACCTCTTGTCTTCGGCGCATGTGACAATTTCTTTTTGATTTGATTTGATTTGAAAATGACCATTTATCCATTTAATGAAACATTTTAGGACACCTGTATGTATAAAAATAAAAATAAATATTTGTTGAAACATTGAATTTGGCCTTACTACTATTAGCCTATAGAAACGCATTGAATAACACATTCATACACGGCAACACAGATAATTCCAAAAATAATCAAAAGGAAATATGCTTTATGAAATATGTTTCCTATATCTGAGAGATATAGGAAAGCTCAGGGGGGGAAATCCTGGATGACCTTCTAGTCCAGCGAAGCTTTAAAACAGATGACAGATCTGAGTTCGTGAGAGTCTCAGCTTTTTATAGTGGGGTCATAATAGTTTCTAACTCAAACCGGTCTGACTTATCAGACGTTTTCGTAAGACCTGTGACGAGTTGGCACGCCGACGGGCTGACTTCAGACGAGTCCTGTGAAGCTTGTGGGCATCGTAGAGCAAATCGGACTACATGTTCGTGACCATGAGAGTAATGTTTACATGAGAAGAACTGTTTCTGGGATGTCTCCTGGTCTCACAAACACCATTGTAACTCTGCCGCCTTCCACCGTAGAGCCAAATGGCAGTGGATTGAGACGCAGCCTATGCAAAAAAACGGAAGTCTCTAGCTTTAAATTTAGATTTAGACTCCAGGGGGTTGTCCATCGTAGGAGATAGCACTTTGAATGGCAGGGTTGACAGCTCAAGGTGAGGAAGTGATTTGAAAGTTCAAGAGGAGTCATTTGTAAGGGCTCTGAGGAGATGCTATTTCAGAATTACTAAGATTCCTCTTAAAGCTTTAGCCCACTGCCACGGTGACTCAGTTTAGCCTCCATCAATACGGACTCTGTCCAAGTGTGACCAAACACCTCAGCCACGCTCAGTGGAGGAGGAGGGGTGATGAAGGGGGTGACAGGACAGGAGTGAGAGGATTTGGAGCATGACCAAGGGAGAGACCAGGGGGGCAAGGGCTGCCATGCACAGACGTTATGGCGTTTTCGCTTATCGCAGATGTCATGTTACATTAGAATCGGGTTACATTACTGGGCTACACAGTCTACAGCTATGGCTGATGCTGCCGGTGGGAGGAAAAGAGTGAGACATACGGGGGCGCTGCACATCTCAGAGGTCTAAAAATACTTCCTCTCCTCATTTCATTGCAGACGTAAATAAAATGTAAGAATCATTTTACATGGTTTTGCCCTGGGAATCGAGATTGAGTACTTTCTCCTGACTTTCTCCCGATAAAGAAGAACCAAATAAACACAACATAGACAAAAGGAAAAATCTAAATCAGCTCACCTGTGTAGTTGCACCATTCAGTGGTAAATGGAGGGAGAGTAACAGCAGCAGCATATGAAAGAGAGACAGAAAGAGAGAGGGAGGAGATATTTCTCATTAGAACATTTTCCCATCTCAGACATAGATGACAAATTAGACTGCATACATATCTACTGTAGATTAAATTGCACTTGTTTATTCATAAGTAAATCCCATTTGCATGTGTAAAATGACCATATGCACTGCTATCTCTCATGTGTATATTAGCTTATAGCTTCAGTAGCCTACACCGTCGGGAATAGATGATAGCTTAACATTACATTCCTATCCCAGAATTATCATAAAATCTGTAAAGAATACAATACACTATGGGGTAAGAGGGAGGTGAAAAACTGTGTGAAATAGAGTAAAATGAAACATAAAGAGCACAACATGGCGTGAAACATATTGACATGCGACAGAGATGAGAACCGGGAGGAAAATGCAGTGTTGTGTGTTGTTAAATGTTAGGCTTGTTCTTCACCCTCCCCTGGAGTTGTTTAATGTGTAAATCTATTTTGACTCCCAGAGAGGCTAGTGTGAATACCCTCTTTGTTTGTTGGTTTAAGGCACAAGATAATTCCTTACGCAATTTGCATTGTTTTTGTGGAGTGTTGTAGAGTGTCCTACCTTTCCTACAGTACCTAGCAATTCCAATGACATTGACAAAGGATGTCAATATAAGGTATGTTGCATGATTTGCACTGACTCAATGTCATGTGTGTGTATATCATTGAGATACAGTGCCTTGCAAAAGTATTCATCCCCCTTGGCGTTTTTCCTATTTTGTTACATTACAACCTGTAATTTAAATGGATTTTATTTGGATTTTATGTAATGGACATACACAAAATAGTCCAAATTGGTGAAGTGAAATTAAAAAAATTACTTAAATAACGGAAAAGTGTTGCGTGCATATGTATTCACCCCCTTTTCTATGAAGCCCCTAAAGAACATCTGGTGCAACCAATTACCTTCAGAAGTCACATAATTAGTTAAATAAAGTCCACCTGTGTGCAATCTAAGTGTCACATGATCTCAGTATATATACACCTGTTCTGAAAGGCCCCATAGTCTGCAACACCACTAAGCAAGGGGCACCACCAAGCAAGCGGCACAATGAAGACCAAGGAGCTCTCCAAACAGGTCAGGGACAAAGTTGTGGAAAAGTACAGATCAGGGTTGGGTTATAAAAAAATATCAGAAACTTTGAACATCCCACAGAGCACCATTAAATCCATTATAAAAAAATGAAAGAATATGGCACCACAACAAACCTGCCAAGAGAGGGCCGCCCACCAAAACTCATGGACCAGGCAAGCAGGGCATTAATCAGAGAGGCAACAAAGAGACCAAAGATAACCCTGAAGGAGCTGCAAAGCTCCACAGCAGAGATTGGAGTATCTGTCCATAGGACCACTTTAAGCCGTACACTCCACAGAGCTGGGCTTTACGGAAGAGTGGCCAGAAAAAAGCCATTGCTTAAAGAAAATAATAAGCAAACAAGTTTGGTGTTCGCCAAAAGGCATGTGGGAGACTCCCCAAACATATGAAAGAAGGTACTCTGGTCAGATGAGACTAAAATTGAGCTTTTTGGCCATCAAGGAAAACGCTATGTCTGGCGCAAACCCAACACCTCTCATCACCCCGAGAACACCATCCCCACAGTGAAGCATGGTGTGGCAGCATCATGCTGTGGGAATGTTTTTCATCGGCAGGGACTGGGAAACTGGTCAGAATTGAAGGAATGATGGATGGCGCTAAATACAGGGAAATTCTTGAGGGAAACCTGTTTCAGTCTTCCAGAGATTTGAGACTGGGACGGAGGTTCACCTTCCAGCAGGACAATGACCCTAAGCATACTGCTAAAGCAAAACTTGAGTGGTTTAAGGGGAAACATTTAAATGTCTTGGAATGGCCTAGTCAAAGCCCAGACCTCAATCCAATTGAGAATCTGTGGTATGACTTAAAGATTAATGTACACCAGCAGAACCCATCAAACTTGAAGGAGCTGGAGCAGTTTTGCCTTGAAGAATGGGCATAAATCCCAGTGGCTAGATGTGCCAAGCTTATAGAGATATACCCCAAGAGACTTGCAGCTGTAATTGCTGCAAAAGGTGGCTCTACAAAGTATTGACTTTGGGGGGTGAATAGTTATGCACGATCAAGTTTTTAGTTTTTTTGTCTTATTTCTTGTTTGTTTCACAAAAAAATATATTTTGCATCTTCAACCGCATGTTTTGTAAATCAAATGATACAAACCCCCGAAAAATCTGTTTTAATTCCAGGTTGTAAGGCAACAAAATAGGAAAAATGCCAAGGGGGGTGAATACATTCGCAAGCCACTGTATATACACAGGTGTATAGTCTCTCTCTCTAACCTCCTTATGACAGGTGTTATGATGTTAGCCTGAGGGAGGGTTAAAGGTCCAAACTGGCCTGGTCTATCTGTTTTAAAGGGAGCCGATGATGAGTCACTACCCCGGGGCGGTTACTGCATCTCTCAGACAGAGAGACAGGCAGACAGACAGAACCAGAGAGTACCAGTTTACATCCTCTGTTCTGATAGATCCTGTTACCTGTCTGCCTCCCACTATACGGAATTAAGTAAGCACAACATGTCCTCTGTGTGTGAGTTCTGCCTGGGAGCAGAGCCTGCTGCAAGGTCACTCATCCGCTGGAGGGGGGACAGTCACATAACCCCTCTCTCTGCAGTCTGCTAGTGAGGTTATGTTCATTCTGATCTTAACCACACCTGAGAGATCTGTTGTTTTTCATCAGGCAGCGGCCTGTCAGACCAATCGTCTCATATCTACCTCCAGCAGAGCAATTACACCCAAATGGGAGCAGAGATTTAGAGGGGACTTGGATAGGCGCTGAAAGCATCACAATCTGCCACACACAATCTAGTGCTCTGTATCTTCGGAATGGAACACATTCTCAGTCACCCAAAAAAGATTTTGTCAAACAAACAACATAATCAATTCTGAAGAAATCAAAACTGTGGCAATTCCATTGCACGCTTTCCAGACTGAATAGCATTTTGTCAATTGCTAAGATAATGAGGGAATGTTATGGAATATGACCATAATGGTGATCATGAACCTGATATCGACGTCCATGAGGAGGATAGGATGCTCACTGTCATCCCATATCCAAAACATGTGTCTGTGGATAAGGGAGGTGTTGCACAAGGCTGTATGTGAAGATAATCAGCTGGTTCTGAGAGTTCCTCATTCATCTCCTGAACAGAAACTCAGTGGGAGACCTAATGCAGTGAAACACTGGCTTTGTATGGGAATCACTGCTGAGGATCCTCTACTCAACATACCGTATTATGATCCTGAACTGAAATGTAATTGGCAGCAGTGTGTTTTATTTTATTTTTCCCCATAGAAATAGAATTAGCATCGGGGATAACTGTATAATCATAATTGGATATATGGACTTATATGAGACGTAGCTACTGCTGACAAAACATTTGTATTGTCTCAGCTCTTTGATTGGCCTTGTGTGTTTTTAATGGTTATTTCTGATGCTCTGTCACGCCCTGGCTCTGGGGACTCTTGTATGTTGAGCCAGGGTGTGAGTTTCTATGTTGTGTTCTAGTTTGGTATTTCTATGTTGGCCAGGGTGGTTCCCAATCGGAGACGGCTGTAGCTCGTTGTCTCTGATTGGGAGCCATACTTAGGTAGCCGTTTGGCATTGTTTTGGTGTGGTATCTTGTGCCGTTTGGTTTGTGTAACCGTAGGACTTCACATTTCGTATCGTTTGTTGTTTTGTACATTCAATAAATATTATGTACGCATATCACGCTGCGCCTTGGCCCGCTTCTTCTCAAGACGATCGTGACATGCTCCAGAGCACAGCGCTTTGATATCCTGTTTTACATGCAGTGCACGAGGCCACAGAAACAGCCTTGACCTGTCGATTGGTCTGTAAAAGTGTCAGCTGAGTATTTAAGTTTGGTTGTATACAGTGCATGAGCTACCTTTACAGATAAAATAATCCATCTGGTTGGAGAGAGAGAGTTTAGGGAGTGCTCATGTTTTTAGTTGGGAGATAAGAGATGAAGTGATGACCCTGAGACATTAAGGCGATTGGCAGACAAGTTTTATTGCTCAGAAAAGGTCAATGTTGCCATAAAAGCAACTCGGAAGCCCCTTGGCAAGGACTGTTGATTAGAACTCTGCGTTTGGATCATAACGTGTCCAAGCACTCAGCAATGACACACAACATCCTGTCCTATACCTTCATAGTACCTCTTCCAATCAGCTGATCTCTTGATATGGAAAAATCTAAGACATTTAAGGGATTACTGTAAATAAAAAGTGTGGAGGTCAGTAATACAAAAAAGTAATAAAGCAAGCTGGAAGGCCACTGTGGACAAGCTGGACAAATATTGTATCTAGAGCAGGGATCCCCAACTGGCGGCCCATGGGCCTGATTTTATTTGGCCCCCAAAATTTTCTGAGCAACAATAAATACATTTTGGGGTTGGACATAAGACTGTACAAAACACCAGCAAATCAGCTCCAAGTGATTTTAATTTTGAAAATCTGTTCCAAAGTATTCCCACACATAATAGAGAGATAGTCCCGTGTAGCTCAGTTGGTAGAGCATGGCGTTTGCAACGCAAGGGTTGTGGGTTCGTTTCCCACGGGGGACCAGTATGAAAAAAAAAAAAATGCATAAACTCTGTAAATCGCTCTGGATAAGAGCATCTGCTAAATTACAAAATTTTAAAAAAAAAAAAGATATATATATACACTGAGTGTACAAAACATTAGGAACACCTTCCTAATATTGAGTTGCACCCCCTACAAGGTGTCGAAAGCGTTCCACAGGGTTGCTGGCCCATGTTGACTCCAATACTTCCCACAATTGTGTCAAGTTGGCTGGATATCCTTTGGGTGGTGGACCATTCATGATACACACGGGAAACTGTTGAGCGTGAAAAACCCAGCAGGGTTGCAGTTCTTGACACACTCAAAACGTTGCGTCTGGCAACTACTACCATACCCTGTTCAAAGGCACTTAAATATTTTGTCTTGCCCATTCACCCTCTGAATGGCACACATACAGTTGAAGTCGGAAGTTTACATACACCTTAGCCAAATACATTTAAACTCAGTTTTTCACAATTCCTGACATTTAATCCTAGTCAAAATTCCCTGTCTTAGGTCAGTTAGGATCACCACTTTATTTGAAGAATGTGAAATGTCAGAATAATAATAATAATAATAATAATAATAATAATAATAATAATAAATAATAATAGTAGAGAGAATGATTTATTTCAGCTTTTATTTATTTCATCACATTCCCAGTGGGTCAGAAGTTTACATACACTCAATTAGTATTTGGTAGCATTGCCTTTAAATTGTTTAATTTGGGTCAAACGTTTCGGGTAGCCTTCCACAAGCTTCCCACAATAAGTTGGGTGAATTTTGTCCCATTCCTCCTGACAGAGCTGGTGTAACTGAGTCAGGTTTGTAGGCCTCCTTGCTCGCACACACTTTTTCAGTTCTGCCCACACATTTTCTATAGGATTGAGGTCGGGGCTTTGTGATGGCCACTCCAATACCTTGACTTTGTTGTCCTTAAGCCATTTTGTCACAACTTTGGAAGTATGCTTGGGGTCATTGTCCATTTGGAAGACCCATTTGCGACCAAGCTTTAACTTCCTGACTGACGTCTTGAGATATTGCTTCAATTTATCCACATAATTTTCCTTCCTCATGATACCATCTATTTTGTGAAGTGCACCAGTCCCTCCTGCAGCAAAGCACCCCCACCCAGCATGATGCTGCCACCCCGTGCTTCACGGTTGGGATGGTGTTCTTCGGCTTGCAAGCAACCCCCTTTTTCCTCCAAACATAACGATGGTCATTATGGCAAAACAGTTCTATTTTTATTTTCATATAATATGCCATTTAGCAGACGCTTTTATCTAAAGCGACTTACAGTCATGCGTGCATACATTTTTGTGTATGGGTGGTCCCGGGGATTGAACCCACTACCTTGGCGTTACAAGCGCCGTGCTCTACCAGCTGAGCTACAGAGGACCACAAGGGTGTCACATCTGCTCCTGCAACGCCCTCTACTGCTCATCCTGTGTCTCCTTGACCTGCCGACACTCCCCCAGTACTCTCTCCCTCTCCCTCTCTCTCTCTCTCTGTGTGTGTGTGTGATTGTGTGGGCGGAGACAGGTGTGCTGGAGTCAGAGCAGATCCCCACCAGTTGCAACCTGTTCCATAATCAAGGCCTCTACAAATACTCAGTCCTGCCACTTCCACACTGCCAGATCGTAATCTCTGCTCAGTCAGTCTACGGTTGTAGCCGTTTGTTACTATTCAGATCCTGTTGTGCCTGTTTTCCTTGCCTGATGCTGTTTTCCTCTCCGCTACAGTTCTGCCCACTCTGACTCTGGTCCCTGTCTCCAGTCCCACGTCTCGTCATCCTGCTACTCTGTCCTGGATCCCCCACTCTACTACTCCCTTGGATTCCTCTCCGGACCTGCTCACCCTGTCTCAACCCCCCTCGCTCCAGCCGTAGCCTCCGCACCTGGTTTCCAGCAGTTTCCCCTGACCTGCACTCCATCTCCCCCCTGTGTCTCAATAAATACCTTGGTTACTTCAACCCAGTCTCCTCGTCTGAGTCTGCTCTTGGGTTCCCCTGTTCCACTCCGCGTAACAGTACGATCTGGCCAAAGAGATGAACCCAGCAGACTCTGCTACTCTCCACCAAACCCTCGTCGGCCAAGGCGCCCTGCTTGAGCAACATGACCAAGCCCTGAAGACCCTTCTGGAACACATCAAGGAGTTTTCACAGAGCCTGTCTGACCTACAGGGCCGACCCTTCGCCCAGAGCTCACAACCAGTTCCAAGTCCTTCTCCTCCGCTCCGGGAGCCGTTTGTTCTGACTCCTGAGCGTTACGATGGCAACCTCGGAGCCTGCAGAGCGTTTTTGGTACAATGTTCACTAGTATTTGAGCAACAGCCCTACTCTTATGCTAGCGAATGGGCCAAGATTTCCTTTCTGATTGGCTGCGTCCGTGGAGCAGCGCTTTCCTGGGCCACAGCGGTTTGGAAGAGACAGTCCACCATCTGCTTCTCCTACTCCAGATTCACGGAGGAGATGAAGAAAGTCTTCGACCACCCGGTCTGCGGTAAGAATGCCGCTAAATGACTCCTGTCCCTCCGTCAAGGCCCCCATAGTGTTGCTGAGATGGCATGTGAGTTCCGCACCCTCGCCGCTGAGAGCAGCTGGAATGAGGAGGCCCTTCAGGGAGCATTCCGGAATGCGCTCACTGAGACCCTCAAGGACGAGTTGGTGTCCAGGGATGAGCCTGATGGACTTGATGAACTCATCTCTCTCGCTATCCGCATCGACAACCGTCTCCGGGAGCGTCGGAGGGAGAGGGTAGGTAGGGTTGCATGTCCCAAAACATCTGCTTCAGTGCCTTGTCCTCCTTCCCCGACTGCATCCCATCCCCAGGCTCGTCCACATCCTTAACCCATGCATCTCGGCTGAGCCCGTCTCTCTCCAGAGGAGAGGCAACGATGAATCGGCGCTAGGAGCTGCCTATACTGTGGCCAGGTTGCTCACTTTGTCTCCACTTGTTCCCTGCGTCCAGCAAAAGAGGGGGGCTCGGCAGTAGTGGGGGATATACTGTTGAGCCAAATCGCCTGCCCATCTTCCCCCAGACCCCTGCTTGAAAGCAACCTTGTGTGGCAGAGCCAGGCTTTTCCTGTCTGCTATCATCGATTCGGGCGCCGACGAGAGCTTCCTGGACCGAGGTGTCGTTACCCAGTTGGGCCTGGACACTGTCCCACTCAATTCACCCCTCGATGCCAATGCTCTCAATAGACAGCTCCTCACCCGTGTCTATGAGAGAACCGTCCCAGTCATCCTGCGTCTCTCTGGAAATCACCAGGAAAAGATCAGTTTCCACATAATTGACTGTCCTTACTCTCCCCTGGTTCTTGGCCATCCATGGTTAAAGCTACACAACCCACAGATTGACTGGACCGCCGGAAAGGTAACCACTTGGAGTTCATTTTGTCACTAATTGTTTACATTCTGCCCTTCCCCCTGCCTTGTCTGTTCCCCAGTTCATTCCAGAACCTCAGGACCTGTCATCAGTTCCTCCCGAGTATCATGATCTAGCTCACTTTGTTCAGCAAGCACCACGCCCTGTCGCTGCCGCCTCATCAGCCGTACGACTGTGCTATTGACCTCCAGCCTGGAGCTCCTCTCCCCAGTAGCCGGTTGTTTAACCTCTCTCGTCCCAAGCAAGAGGCTATGGAGAGGTACATCCAGGATTCTCTGGCTGCAGGACTTATCAAGCCATCTTCCTCCCCGATGGGTGCTGGGTTTTTCTTTGTCAAGAAGAATGATGGGTCACTGAGGCCGTGCATAGACTTCCGTGGGCTGAATAATATCCCTGTTAAGAACAAGTACCCCTTGTACATTCTTTTCCCGTAAGCTCTCACCTGCAGAGAGGAATTTTGACATTGGAAACCGGGAACTCCTGGCAGTTAAGCTGGCTCTGGGGGAATGGTGTCACTGGCTGGAGGGCTCTGTAACACCCTTCATCGTGTGGACTGACCATAAAAACCTGTCCTACATCCAGACCGCCAAACGTCTGAACTCCCGGCAGCCAGGTGGGCCTTGTTCTTCGGTAGATTCAATTTCACACTCACTTATCGCCCCGGTTCGAAGAATACCAAGCCTGATGGCCTCTCTCGCCAGTTCACCACTGACAACACGGGTACCGAGCCAGAACCATTGTGCCATCCACCTGCATCGTTGCCTCCATCACCTGGGAGATCGAGTCCCGTATCCACCAGGCTCAGCAGAACCAGCCTGACCTGGGTAACGGTCCTAGTAATGCTCTGTTTGTCCCAGATTGTGTTCGCTCTGATGTTCTTCAGTGGGGCCATTCTACCCACCTCACCTGTCACCCTGGTATGAACCGGACCCTCGCCTTCCTGCATCAGTGCTTTTGGTGGCCCACCATGGAGAGAGATGTACAGGAGATTGTCTCAGCCTGTTCGGTTTGTGCCCGGAACAAAACCTCCACTAAACCCACTTCCGGTCTGCTCCGCCCTCTTCCCATACCCAGTTGCCCCTGGTCACACATAGATCTGGACTTCATCACTGGCCTTCCCCTATCTAACGGTAACTCCGTCATCCTCACCATTATTGACAGGGTTTCCAAAATGGCTCACTTCATTCCCCTCTCCAAGCTCCCGTCCTCCAGGGATACTAACAGGTCCGCAGTCTCCCATGTCATGTATGTCACCCTTCGAGTGTGTGCTGGGTTACCAACCCCACTTGTTCCCCGCCCAAGAGGTTGAGGTTGCGGTTCCCTCTGTCCAGGACCATCTGCACCGTTGTCACCGTACCTGGAGGAAGTCCCGGGCTGCCCTTCTTCGTGCCTCCGACGGGACCCAGTCACAAGCCAACCGTCGCCGGGCCTCAGCTCCAGTCTACACCCCGGGTCAAAAGGTATGGCACTCATCGAAGGACCTGCCATTGAAGATGGCATCGAAGAAACTTTCCCCCCGATTCATTGGTCCCTTTGAAATTGACCGTGCCATTAACCCCTCTGCGGTGCGCCTGAAACTCCCAGCCTCTCTCAGGATCCATCCTACCTTCCATGTCTCCCTGATTAAACCTGTCTGCTCCAGTCCCCTGTCTCCTCCTGCAACAGCTCCTCCACCTCCTCGATGACCATCCTACCTATACCGTCCGGCGGCTTCTGGACGTGCGGCGTCAGGGTCGTGGCTGGCAGTACCTGGTGGACTGGGAGGGATATGGGCCTGAGGAGCGCTGCTGGGTGCCCCGCCTTCACATTCTGGACCCCTCCCTCTTACGGGATTTCTATACCTCATACCCAGATAAGCCTGGTAGAGGTGGGGGTACTGTCACATCTACTCCTGCAATGCCGTCTACTGCTCATCCTGTATCTCCTTGACCTGCTGCCACTCCCCCAGCTCTCTCTCTCTCTCTCTCTCTCTCTCTCTCTCTCTCTCTCTCTCTCTCTCTCTCTCTCTCTCTCTCTCTCTCTCTCTCTCTCTCTCTCTCTCTCTCTCTCTCTCTCTCTCTCTCTCTCTCTCTCTCTCTCTCTCTCTCTCTCTCTCTCTCTCTCTCTCTCTCTCTCTCTCTCTCTCTCTCTGTGTGTGTGTGATTGTGTGGGCGGAGACAGGTGTGCTGGTGGAGTCAGAGCAGTTCCCCACCAGCAACCTGTTCCATAATGAAGACCTCTACAAATACTCAGTCCTGCCACTTCCACACTGCCAGATTGTAATCTCTGCTCAGTCAGTCTATGGTTGTAGCCATTTGTTACTATTCAGATCCTGTTATCCTGTTGTGCCTGTTTTCCTTGCCTGGCGCTGTTTTCCTCTCCGCTACAGTTCTGCCCGCTCTGACTCTGGTCCCTGTCCCCAGTCCCACGTCTCGTCATCCTGCTACTCTGTCCTGGATTCCCCACTCTACTACTCCCTTGGATTCCCCTCCGGACCTGCTCACCCTGTCTCAACCCCCCTCGCTCCAGCCGCAGCCTCCGCACCTGGTTTCCAGCAGTTTACCCTGACCTGCACTCCATCTCCCCCCTGTGTCTCAATAAATACCTTGGTTACTTCATCCCAGTCTCCTCGTCTGAGGCTGCTCTTGGGTTCCCCTGTTCCACTCCGCGTAACGAGGAAATTTCTCCAAGAAGTATGATCTTGCTGAGCGGCCTTTCAGGTTATGTCGATATAGGACTCATTTTACTGTGGATATAGATACTTTTGTACCTGTTTCCTCCGGCATCTTCACAAGGTCCATTGCTGTTGTTCTGGGATTGATTTGCACTTTTCGCACCAAAGTACGTTCATCTCTAGGAGACAGAACGCGTCTCCTTCCTGAGCGGCATGTCAGCTGCGTGGTCCCATGGTGTTTATACTTGTGTACTATTGTTTGTAAAGATGAACGTGGTACCTTCAGGTGTTTGGAAATTGCTCCCAATGATAAACCAGACTTGTGGAGGTCAAAAAAAAAAAAACTGAGGTCTTGGCTGATTTATTTAGATTTTCCCATGATGTCAAGCAAAGAGGCACTGAGTTTGAAGGTAGGCCTTGAAATACATCCACAGGTACACCTCAAATTGATTCAAATGATGTCAATTAGCCTATCAGAAGCTTCTAAAGCCATGACATCAATTTTCCAAGCTGTTTAAAGGCACAGTCAACTTAGTGTATGTAAACTTCTGACCCACTGGAATTGTGATACAGTGAAATAATCTGTCTGTAAACAATTGTTGGACAAATTACTTGTGTCATGCACAAAGTAGATGTCCTAACCGACTTGCCAAAACTATAGTTTGTTAACAAGAAATTTGTGGAGTGGTTGAAAAACGAGTTTTAATGACTCCAACCTAAGTGTATGTAAACTTCCGACTTCAACTGTACACGATCCATGTCTCAATTATCTCAAGGCTTAAAAATCCTTCTTTAACCTGTCTCCTCCCCTTCATCTACACTGATTGAAGTGTATTTAACAGGTGACATCCATAAGAGATCATAACTTTCACCTGGATTCACCTGGGCAGTCTGTCATGGAAAGAGCATTAGTGTTCCTAATGTTTTGTACAGTCAGTGTATGTGATTGTATACAAATGTAAGCAAGGTTTGACATGACTGTTTTAATCAAATGTTATATCTGTTCGGGCTTCTTGCAGTCAATTTGCAGTCTACAAATTATTAGAAATTATGTTCTGGCCCCCCTCAAACCATCCGCTAAATAAATAAATCGGCCCGCGGCTGAATCTAGTTGATGATCCCTGCTCTAGAGGAAGGGCCATTGCAAACCAGTTACCATAGAGAAGTTGGTGCGCTGCTGTTCTCCAATAGATTGGAAAACTTCACTTCTCTATTTTCTGTACTTTTTGCTCTACAGTCATTTACAGCTCTCCAGCAGCCTTGATCTGTGAAACACCTCACTTCAAATATCAATGAAACTGTACCGAGAGTTTGTTGTCACCTGCAGAGCCAATGTAAGACAATGACTGGTTAGAAACAGCAACATCAATGAGAGTCGGTTTTTGAAGAGAGATTGTGTGTGCTGGTGGTGGTAGCAGGGGCAGACTGTTATGTGCAACTGAGCATGCCTACCCTCCTGCTGTGGGTGACCACATGCAGAGGCGTCATGCCCTTAGGGGGCACAGGGGCACGTGTCCCCTCATATTTGTCCAGTTTTTTTAAGTTGGCTTTAGCTAGCGCAGATTGGTTGGGAGATTGGGAACCTCATAACTAGCTACCAATAACCTATTTCAGGCTATCAATCAAGTTAGAGTAGATAGCTTGTCTAATTATCTTAGCTGGCATGCCTGCTGGCAAAGCTAGCAATAACTAAATGTACTGAATAAGACACATTCCTATCAATCTTTTACCCATATTTTAGCAAGATGCAGAGAAGCATAGTAAAAAAAAAAAAGAAGCGACAGTCAGGAGGATACAGACAGCTCAAGAGGTATGCTTAGATATTTAGAAAAATTGACATATTTTTTACATAGAATTAAGCATAATCATTATGGTTCTAGATTGCAGGAAAAGCAGTTTCTGGTGTTTCAAAAATGCTACATTCTCCAATTTACGGACCACCCTCAAGCCATCCTCACGTACTGTGTGCCCCCTCAGATTTTTGGGGTGCATGACGCCCCTGACCATATGTCCCGGATTGTGCGGGGCAATCCCACATTTTGGCCCTTTGTCCCGCGTCCCGCAACCAAACAATCATGTCCCGCATTTTATCAACAAATTCAAACACCACTAATTTAGGAAAAAAAGTTGATTTGTCTGGTATTTCAGTCAGACGGTCTCTTGCAGTCACATTGCGCTTATGAAAAAATATATATATATCATAAGGATGTGGCACTGGTGATGTTAAACACTTCTCCAATCATTGCTGAGATCTGATATTCAATGCAGTGTAAGGCATAGGCCAATGTCGTAGGCCTATTGTCAACCAATCACATTCCTCGAATCCTTTCGGGCTAAATTCCATCTTAATTGGGTGAGGACAGTTGCCTAACTACTTACAAAAGGTGTGCTTCTGACGAAGAGCTACAAAAGTAAGTAAATAGCCGTATTAGACTCAAATGTATATGGTAATTTCATAATTCAACAGATTTGCTGCATTTAAAAAATCTCCCTTCCCAACTGTTTAACATTCCCTGAGACCAACCAGAAATGTTTCCTAGGCCAAATATTCCCAGATCTTCCTAAAACAGCCACACATGTGGTCTCTCGTTTCTGCATCACCACTAGGCAAAAGAGTAGGATACGTGCGCTTCAATTAGCTCATTCGGTGCAATGGGAGTGGGGTGTTGTCGCTCTGCCACTTCTCACAATGGTACTTGTTTAGTAAAGTTAGATCAAAGCTGAATCAATGTCTTAGTATTCTACATAACAGAACCAAATATAATAGCCTAGTATAACGTTAATGTTGTTACACCAAAAACACCACCTTAGTCATTTCTTATAAGATTTTAGGATGGTTAGCTGAATAGTCCCAAAAAAATAATAATGCGGCCAAAATTCAATAGCATGCCCCACTAGGCTGACTTTGAAATTGAAACTAAATGCAGGAAGCCTTCAGAAAAGTATTCACACCTATTGACTTTTTACACATTTTGTTATGTTACAGCCTGACTTTAAAAGTTATTAAATTGAGATTTTTGGTCACTGGCCTACACACAATACCCCATAACGTCAAAGTTGAATTATGTTTTTCAAAATGTTTACAAATTATTTACAAATGAAAAGCTGAAATGTCTTGAGTCAATAAGTATTTAACCCCTTTGTTATGGCAAGCCTAAATAAGTTCAGGACAAAAAATTTGCTTAGCAAGTCACATAATAAGTTACATGGACTCATTCTGTGTACAATAATAGTGTTTAACATGTTTTGAATGACTACCTCATCTCTGTACCCCTCACATACAGTTATCTGTAAGGTCCCTCAGTCGAGCAGTGAATTTCAAACACAGATTCAATCACAAAGACCAGGGAGCTTTTCCAGTGGCTCACAAAGAACGACACCTATTCTTTTTTTTTGTTGCAGGCATTGAACATCCCTTTGAGCATGGTCAAGTTATTAATTACACCCAGTCACTACAAAGATACAGGCGTCTTCCTAACTCAGTTGCCGGAGAGGAAGGAAACCGCTCAGGGATTTCACCATAATGCCAATGGTGACTTTAAAACAGTTACAGAGTTTAATGGCTCTGATAGAAAACTGAGGATGGATCAACAACATTGTAGTACCTCCACAATGCTAATTTAAATGACAGAGTAAAAAGAAGGAAGCATGTACAGAATAGACTAAAGTAGGCACTAAAGTATAATATTCCAAAACATGCATCCTGTTTGCAATAAGGCACTAAAGAAAAACTGCAAGAAATATGGCAAAGAAATGAATAAAAAGCGTTATGTTTGGAGCAAATCCAACACAACACATTACTGAGTACCACTCTTCATATTTTCAAGCATGGCGGTGGCTGCATCATATTATGGGTATACTTGTCATCGGCAAGGACTACAGAGTTTTTTATGACAAAAATATACGGAAAATAGTTAGGCACAGGCAAAATCCCTGGCTCAGTCTGCTTTCCAACAGACACTGGGAGACAAATTCACCTTCAGCAGGACAATAACCCAAATCACAATGCCAAATATAAACTGGAGTTGCTTACCAAGAAGACTTTGAATGTTCCTGAGTGGCCTAGTTACAGTTTTGACTTAAATTGGCTTGAAAATCTATTGCAAGACTTGAAAATGGCTGTCTAGCAATGATTAACAACCAACTTGACAGAGCTTGAAGAATTTTCAAAAGCATAATGTGCAAATATTGTATCAGTGTTTTGTTACTTGTTGTGTTTTATGTTTTTGTGTGTACCCCAGGAAGAATAGCTGCTGCTTTGGCAAAAGTTATAAGGGATTTTAATAAAACAATAAACTCTAAGGTGTGCCTTCCTTTGTCTGAGGTGCAGAATGTAGACAGAGTTACCTCAGTGTTCTATAAAGAATGAGAATGAGTCAGACAATACAAACAGAAAACAGACCTGTCTTTAGAGAAACTTGTCAGATCGTCCCTTAGAAAGGCTGTGTGATAATTCATTCATTCACAACTGTGTATCAACAATTATATTTATTATTGTCTTGACAAAAATGATCAGTAATTGCAGTACTGAATGTGAATCCGTCTGACTCCTTTCATGCCTAATTACCACAAAAGCGGTAAGTCTTTTCACTCAAAAAGCTATCAGCTATAACTGCCATCTATTACTGGCTTTGAGAAATTAATTAGAAACATTGTGATGTTTGAATAACTTTACTTGATTTTTAACAAAGCAGCAACTTCAGTCTCACTGAAGCAATGTTACTTTGTATTACAAGTCAATTACAGTTTAAAACTCAGCAACTACTGGAGTGAGAAATTACTCCTACCAAAAAGACAGCACATGTCAATCCTACACTGTCAGTTTCACTTTTCAGAAAACTTTTCAGAAAACCTTGTTCATCCCAATGTCATTTAGAAATGTCAAACAAATGTGAGTGTCTATTGCAGTTTACCAATGTTTCCAACTCAAAGTGGTTGGTTGATGAGTTCAGGTTGGAAGCAACAGAACAGGTCAACTCATTAGAACACATGAAAGGCATGTTTTGTGCACTGAAGGTTTTACATTAACTTCAGGTAAAGGCTTGTGACCTAAGTGATAAACAGATAGTTAGGTAAATAGGCCTAGTGACCCAGTCTACCTGGAGGTTTGTGCCTCCAACACAGGGACAATCATTCTGATGCCTGGTTGTTTGAGGAACTGGCCATAAAAAGGAACCCCAGGTGCCATGTGTGGTATTTCCTTTGTGTGGTTTGGGCTGAACCATGAAATGGCTCTTATTGGGAGAGGGGTGTAAAGTAATTTGCCATGCTGACTCATTCATCTGTTGACCTTTAACAGGTTAAATGTATCTGAATGTGGATTGTACAATACAGTGGGGAAAAAAAGTATTTAGTCAGCCACCAATTGTGCAAGTTCTCCCACTTAAAAAGATGAGAGAGGCCTGTAATTTTCATCATAGGTACACGTCAACTATGACAGACAAATTACGGAAAAAAATTCTAGAAAATCACATTGTGGGATTTTTAATGAATTTATTTGCAAATTATGGTGGAAAATAAGTATTTGGTCACCTACAAACAAGCAAGATTTCTGGCTCTCACAGATCTGTAACTTCTTCTTTAAGAGGCTCCTCTGTCCTCCACTCGTTACCTGTATTAATGGCACCTGTTTGAACTTGTTATCAGTATAAAAGACACCTGTCCACAACCTCAAACAGTCACACTCCAAACTCCACTATGGCCAAGACCAAAGAGCTGTCAAAGGACACCAGAAACAAAATTGTAGACCTGTAACAGGCTGGGAAGACTGAATCTGCAATAGGTAAGCAGCTTGGTTTGAAGAAATCAACTGTGGGAGCAATTATTAGGAAATGGAAGACATACAAGACCAGTGATAATCTACCTCGATCTGGGGCTCCACGCAAGATCTCACCCCGTGGGGTCAAAATGATCACAAGAACGGTGAGCAAAAATCCCAGAACCACACGGGGGGACCTACTGAATGACCTGCAGAGAGCTGGGACCAAAGTAACAAAGCATACCATCAGTAACACACTACGCCGCCAGGGACTCAAATCCTGCAGTGCAGACGTGTCCCCCTGCTTAAGCCAGTACATGTCCAGGCCCGTCTGAAGTTTGCTAGAGTGCATTTGGATGATCCAGAAGAGGATTGGGAGAATGTCATATGGTCAGATGAAACCAAAATAGAACTTTTTGGTAAAAACTCAACTCGTCGTGTTTGGAGGACAAAGAATGCTGAGTTGCATCCAAAGAACACCATACCTACTGTGAAGCATGGGGGTGGAAACATCATGCTTTGGGGCTGTTTTTCTGCAAAGGGACCAGGACGACTGATCCGTGTAAAGGAAAGAATGAATGGGGCCATGTATCGTGAGATTTTGAGTGAAAACCTCCTTCCATCAGCAAGGGCATTGAAGATGAAACGTGGCTGGGTCTTTCAGCATGACAATGATCCCAAACACACCGCCCGAGCAAGATCTCCAGATCTCAACCCCATAGAAAATCTTTGGAGGGAGTTGAAAGTCCGTGTTGCCCAGTGACAGCCCCAAAACATCACTGCTCTAGAGGAGATATGCATGGAGGAATGGGCCAAAATACCAGCAACAGTGTGTGAAAACCTTGTGAAGACTTACAGAAAACGTTTGACCTGTGTCATTGCCAACAAAGGGTATATAACAAAGTATTGAGAAACTTTTGTTATTGACCAAATACTTATTTTCCACCATAATTTGCAAATAAATTCATTAAAAATCCTACAATGTGATTTTCTGGGGAAAAAAATTCTCATTTTGTCTGTCATAGTTGCCGTGTACCTATGATGAACATTGCAGGCCTCTCTCATCTATTTAAATTGGAGAACTTGCACAATTGGTGGCTGACTAAATACTTTTTTTCCCCACTGTATGTAAAGGTCAATCAAATCAAATCAAATTGTATTTGTCACATGCACCGAATAACCATCAATGCAGTTTTAAGAAAGAATACCAATTTAAATACAATATAAGATAATACGAAATAAAAGTAAGAAATAATTAAAGAGCAGTAGTAAAAATAACAATAGCGAGGCTATATACATTTTACATTTTAGTCATTTAGCAGACGCTCTTATCCAGAGCGACTTACAGTTAGTGAGTGCATACATTTTTAAAATTATTTATTTCATACTGGCCCCCCGTGGGAATCGAACCCACAACTCTGGCATTGCAAGCGCCATGCTCTACCAACTGAGCTACACGGGGCTCATTGACAAGGTGTTCATTATGATTGCCTAAGGTACAGTAGGTCTTTGTTGGGCCACACAATGTAAAGAAGAACAGCATACACAGTATGGAGGAATACAGGTGTATTGGAATAAACTGCACCTGGTGAGTCTCATTATAAAATTACTGGCTGTTGGGGGGAAATTTAGTGTGAACTCCTCTCCTGAATGCGGTGGCATGGTATAGCATCTGAAGCACAGTAATTATACATCAAGGCTAATCAGAGTGCAGTAACGGATTGTGTAACACTGTTTGTTTATCCTACAGGGATGTGAGATCCCAGCAGGGAGACATCACAGGAAGATGGCTGTTGTGACTGGAGTGTGTCTGTGTGATCTCAGTTAGGATGACAAACACAAACAAACAGGTTATGGTGTTGAATGTCATTTCCTCTGAATGATTATTACATAATGATATGGGGTGAGGGTGGGTCAGAGGGAGCTCGTCTTTCATGAGTATACCTGCTGAGTTTAAAGGGGTTTGAAGAACTCCTCATAGTCTCAGGGCAGTTTGGCAGGAGTGAACAGAAAGGGAACAGAACAGCACGGTGGAGTTCTGAGGGTTGGTAAATAAAAAGAGAGAGGCTTGCCCTTTCCACAGAGCTCTTTGTGTTGTGGGTGTGTAGTACCTGACCTTGCAATAACGTTCCTCTGGATGTCTTGGCATTTCTATCATTTCTAAGCAGGAAAAAGGACCGCAGATCATCTTTATTATTTCTCAGGAAGTGATCTCTGATCCCTGCTGTGTGCCGAGACCAAACCACATATCATTTACTGGACGCAACCAGCCAGCCTCCTCGCTTCCCTGCCCGGCGCTCGCCTGCTTCCTCGCTTTGTTGATTTGCTGTTTTTATACTGTCCCCCCGTGGGAAACGAACCCACAACCCTGGCATTGCAAACGCCATGCTCTACCAACTGAGCTACATCACTGCCGGCCATTCCCTCCCCTACCCTGGACGACGCTGGGCCAATTGTGCGCCGCCCCATGGGTCTCCCGGTCACGGCCGGCTACGACAGAGCCTGGATTCGAACCAGGATCTCTAGTGGCACAGCTAGCACTGCAATGCAGTGCCTTAGACCACTGCGCCACTCGGGAGGCCTATACAGGGGGTACCGGTACCGAGTCAATGTGCGGGGGCACCGGTTAGTTGAGGTAAATGGGGTAATATGTACATGTAGATAGAGTTATTAAAGTGACTATGCATAGATAATAAACAGAGAGTAGCAGCAGCGTAAAAGAAGGGTGGGGGGGCAATGCAAATAGTCTGGGTAGCCATTTGATTAGATGTTCAGGAGTGTTTTGGCTTGCGGGTAGAAGCTGTTTAGAAGCCTCTTGGACCTAGACTTGGCGCTCCGGTACCGCTTGCCGTGCGGTAGCAGAGAGAACAATCTATGACTAGGGTGGCTGGAGTCTTTGACAATTTTTAGGGCCTTCCTCTGACACCGCCTGGTATAGAGGTCCTGGATGGCAGGAAGCTTGGCCCCAGTGATGTACTGGGCCGTACGCACTACCCTCTGTAGTGCCTTGCTGTCGGAGGCCGAGCAGTTGCCATACCAGGCAGTGATGCAACCAGTCAGGATGCTCTCGATGGTGCAGCTGTAGAACCTTTTGAGGATCTGAGGACCCATGCCAAATCTTTTCAGTCTCCTTAGGGTGAATAGGTTTTGTCGTGCCCTCTTCATGACTGTCTTGGTGTGCTTGGACCATGTTAGTTTGTTGATGATGTGGACACCTATGAACTTGAAGCTCTCAACCTGCTCCACTACAGCCTCGTCGATGAGAATGGTCCTCTTCTTATCCTGTAGTCCACAATCATCTCCTTTGTCTTGATCACGTTGAGGGAGAGGTTGTTGTCCTGGCACCACACGGCCAGGTCTCTGACCTCCTCCCTATAGGCTGTCTCGTCGTTGTCGGTGATCAGGCCTACCACTGTTGTGTCATCGGCAAACTTAATGATGGTGTTGGAGTCGTGCCTGGCCATGCAGTCATGAATGAACAGGGAGTACAGGAGGGGACTGAGCACGCACCCCTGACGGGCCCCCGTGTTGAGGATCCGCGTGGCAGATGTGTTGATACCTACCCTTACCACCTGGGGGCGGCCAGTCAGGAAGTCCAGGATTCAGTTGCAGAGGGAGGTGTTTAGTCCCAGGGTCCTTAGCTTAGTGATGAGCTTTGAGGGCACTATGGTGTTGAACGCTGAGCTGCAGTCAATGAATAGCATTCTCACATAGGTGTTCCTTTTGTCCAGGTGTGAAAGGGCAGTGTGGAGCGCAAAAGAGATTGCATCATCTGTGGATCTGTTGGGGTGTTATGCAAATTGGAGTGGGTCTAGGATTTCTGGGATAATGGTGTTGATGTGAGCCATGACCAGCCTTTGAAAGCACTTCATGGCTACAGACGTGAGTGATACAGGTCGGTAGTCATTTAGGCAGGTTACCTTAGTGTTCTTAGGCACAGGGACTATGGTGGTCTGCTTGAAACATGTTGGTATTACAGACTCAGACAGGTAGAGGTTGAAAATGTCAGTGAAGACACTTGCCAGTTGGTCAGGGCATGCTCGGAGTACACGTCCTGGTAATCCGTCTGGCTCTGTAATCCATGGCTTCTGGTTGGGGTATGTACGTACAGTCACTGTGGGGACGACGTCATCGATACACTTATTGATGAAGACAGTTACTGATGTGGTGTACTCCTCAATGCCATCGGAAGAATCCCGGAACATATTCCAGTCTGTGCTAGCAAAACAGTCCTGTAGCTTAGCATCTGCTTCATCTGACCACTTTTTTTATTGACCGAGTCACTGGTGCTTCCTCCTTTAGTTTTTGCTTGTAAGCAGGAATCAGGACGATAGAATTATGGTCAAATTTGCCAAATGGAGGGCGAGGGAGAGCTTTGTACGCGTCTCTCTGTGTGGAGTAAAGGTGGTCTAGAGTTTTTTTCCCTCTGGTTGCACATTTAACATGCTGGTAGAAATGAGGTCAAGAAGGATAAGGCACCCAATAACCTTTCGAGCAGTACGCAGCGCGGCTGTGGAAACTCTTTTATTAATATTCTGGCCAAGAAACCCCATCACGTGACAATGACATGCTACGGACAATGCTAACACGCAACTCAGGCTCCCACATGCAGATAAAACATTCCAAGGAATTGTTGGATAGGCCACTAATATTGAATCTAGGAAGGATATCCTAACCAGACATGTTCCGTTTTATCTAACTATGTTATTATTAAACAGCACATTACACAGTGTACTCACTGCAAAGAATGGGAAGTGTAGTGAAAACTTGTTGGGATTTGGGGAGGGGCCGTGACCCCAGATATTTCTGAAAAGGTGTAGACTCTTACACTCCCAGTCAATGTACTGCCGTCACAGGACGGGTCATCTAGCATCTTAAACTAGACAGAGCAAATGTTTCAGACTTGAATAGGACTCGTCAGTCCCTGGTGGCGGCCGCATCCATGCCTCTCTCCAGCAACCAGACAGGCCAAGCTACAGTGCTCAGATATATTTATATTTGTTGAACTCTAATTCGTGAACCGTTCCTTTTTTTAAAACATGAATAGCAAGTTTTAACTGACAACGAGATCACTGGACAGACCGTAGTGTTTTTTGGAAACATGGGCGTTTATTATGCTGTGGTTGTCTTGGTTGCGCATAGGACAGATTTCAACTAGCAATTACAATCTATAGACAACCTCTCAATGCGTGGTTTGAGCGGGTAATTATAGAGCTACTTACCCTGCAAAAAACCTGTCATTCTAACATAGCTGGGTAGGCAGAGACATTGTAGTCTCAAGCATACATGTATGTTTATAACATTTAACTATTTTAATCTTGTGTAGTAATCAGTTGTGTTCAATTTCTGAGTGTGATTTCGTTGAATAGTTTGTGTTCCTATGCGTATTGTGCATATGGCCAAATCCATCTGAGATGTGAATACGTGTGTGAGTTATGAGTTTTGTCTCACCCCTCTGCTAGCCAGTGGCTGGCCAGGTGGCTGTTTATTTATAGGCTACATAGGATGGTCTAAGGTAATGGATAGGAGTTGCCTATGTTTACATATGTTTGCTTGTTGTTATAATGATGATTGACTATTTTCCCTTACACGGTAAAGATTACTTTGATTTCAGATTTTAACTTTTTCTGACTCAACCTATTGCTGTTATGTACTTTTCGAGCATTTTAGCTAATCACTGACACTATGAAAAGCTGAGTCCTTGGATGAATTTCTTAGCTTCGGCTCAACGTCCCTTTTATGTGCATGATAAAAGAGAATCACGTCGGCCTGGCTGGTTTTTCATACCAAACTCAGCTCTCAATATGAAACAGTGGATTTTAATGTGTTTTTAGTGGGAGATTATGATATTCCCCCTTTTGAGCTGACTTTGATAGAAGTCCTTGATCAAATCAAATCAAATCAATTTGTCACATACATGTGTTTAGCAGATGTTATAGCGGGTGTAGCAAAATGCTTGTGCTTCTAGCTTCAACAGTGCAGTAATATCTAACAAGTAATATCTAACAATTTCACAACATATACCCAATACACACAAAATTAGTAAGGAATGGGATTTAAGAATATGTACATATATGGACAAGCAATGACAGAGTGGCATTGACTAAGATACAGTAGAATATTATGGAATAGAATGCAGTATATACATATGAGATGAGTAGTGCAAGATATGTAAACATTATTGAAGTGACAAAGCAACTCCTTCACTTTGTCCCATATATAGGCCTACGTTTGTCTACATTATATATTCCATGTACGTTATATGTTACATTTCTTACTTGTTGAATGTTTCTGTCCTGTCTTGAGAATAACCAGAATTTTTGCTCAAGAATTATACTTACATGCTTACTAACACACTGCTAACATGTCTTGTTTTAGGTTATGCCGAAACAATTTCAACCCTTGTGCGGTGGTCACATTAAATTGAACTGTTCTCCCTTTGTCGTCACACACAATGCTTGACAAAATGGCTTACAGTGCCTTCAGAAAGTATTCATACACCTTGACTTATTCCACATTCTGTTGTGTTACAGCCTGGATTCACAATTGATTAAAAAAAACACAATAACCCATAATGGCAAAGTGAAAACATGTTTTTAGACATTTTTGCAAATTTATTGAAAATGAAGAACATAAATATCTCATTTACATAAGCATTCACACCCCTGAGTCAATACATGTTAGAATCCCATTTGGCAGCGATTACAGCTGTGACTCTTTCTAGGTAAGTCTCTATGTCACGATCGTCGACAGATGAAGACTCAGACCAAGGCGCAGCGTGATAAGCGTACATTCTTTATTCAGTGTACACAACACGAACCAAAACAATAAACAAACGATACGTGAAGTCCTAGGTTACAACACAAACCTTTCGGAACAAGATCCCACAATAAACTAGTGAAAACAGGCTGCCTAAGTATGGTCCCCAATCAGAGACAACGAGCTACAGCTGCCTCTGA
The DNA here is from genome assembly GCF_964263955.1 of Coregonus lavaretus. Lineage (NCBI taxonomy): Eukaryota > Metazoa > Chordata > Actinopteri > Salmoniformes > Salmonidae > Coregonus > Coregonus lavaretus. The sequence continues at coordinate 41,742,546 of NC_139997.1, read as the reverse complement.
TTGGGAACCACCCTGGCCAACATAGATCTAAACGATCTAGAACGAAAACATAGAAAATGTAACAGAAACTCCACACCCTGGCTCAACATTTAAGAGTCCTCCGAGCCAGGGCGTGACAGTACCCCCCCCCAAAGGCGTGGACTGCGACCGCGCCACACCAACACCACGGGGTAGGGGCCGGGTGGGCATTCCGCCTCGGAGGCGGATCCGGCTCCGGGCGTGACCACCACTCTCTCTCTACCCCCCCGTAGCGCCCCTGGTCTGGTCTGGCCCCGCTGGCCGGAGCTGGACTGGACACCGGTGGAGCGGATTGCTCTGGCTCCGGTGTGGAGCAGCTGACCGGTGCCGGACCAGGCACCGGTGGAACAGGCACGGACCGTGCCGGACTGACGACGCGCACCACTGGCTTGGTGCGGGGAGCAGGAATGGGCCAGACCGGGCTGACGACGCGCACCACTGGATTGGTGCGGGGAGCAGGAACGGGCCGGACCGGGCTGACGACGCGCACCACTGGCTTGGTGCGGGGAGCAGGTACGGGCCGGACCGGGCTGGCGACGCGCACCACTGGCTTGGTGCGGGGAGCAGGAACAGGCCGGACCGGGCTGGCGACGCGCACCACTGGCTTGGTGCGGGGAGCAGGAACAGGCCGGACCAGGCTGGCGACGCGCACCACTGGCTTGGTGTGGGGAGCAGGAACAGGCCGGACCGGGCTGGCGACACGCACCACTGGCTTGGTGCAGGGAGTAGGAACAGGCCGGACCGGGCTGACGACGCGCACCACTGGCTTGGTGCGAGGGACAGGAACAGGCCGGGCTGGACTGTGGAGACGGACTGGAGGTCTGGAGCGGAGAGCTGACACAACCCGTCCTGGCTGAATGCCTACTTCCACACAATCTGTGTGAGGCATCAGCACAGGACGTACAGGGCTGTGCACTCGTACTGGCACTACAGCACGTGGCACTGGCGCAGGATATCCAGGACCGAGGAGGGGTACTGGAGGCCACGAGCGTTGAGCCGGCACACTCCGTCCTGGCTGCATGCCCACCTTAGCACGACACGTGCGTGGTGCTAGCACAGGACGTACAGGACTGTGCCGGAACACTCGCGGCACAGTACGTGGCTCCGCATAACACGGAACCTGCCCAGTCTCACGCTGCCTAGCCTGAGTACGGGGAGTTGGCTCTGCTCTACCTCTAGGCTCCGCCAACCACCCTTCCAGCCCCCCAAACCTGATGGCCTCCTCTCCTAGTCCGCCGATTCGCCCTGTAGCTGCCTCCAGCAGCCCCGTCGTCCACGCCGTGTGCCCCCCCAAAAAATGTATTGGGGTTGCCTCTCGCGTGTCCGTCGTCGGCACAGTTGGCGCCGTTTCTCCTCTCCTGCCTGGGCATTTACTTTTGCCCATGGCCCTCTGCCCGCGAATATGTCCTCCCATGACCACCATTCGCCCACCTGGGACATCGCCAACTTCTCCTCCTGGGCACGCTGCTTGGTCCTCTGGTGGTGGGATCTTCTGTCACGATCGTCGACAGATGAAGACTCGGACCAAGGCGCAGCGTGATAAGCGTACATTCTTTATTCAGTGTACACAACACGAACCAAAACAATAAACAAACGATACGTGAAGTCCTAGGTTACAACACAAACCTTTCGGAACAAGATCCCACAATAAACTAGTGAAAACAGGCTGCCTAAGTATGGTCCCCAATCAGAGACAACGAGCTACAGCTGTCTCTGATTGGGAACCACCCTGGCCAACATAGATCTAAACGATCTAGAACGAAAACATAGAAAATGTAACAGAAACTCCACACCCTGGCTCAACATTTAAGAGTCTCCCGAGCCAGGTTGTGACACTCTAACAGCTTTGCACACCTGAATTGTACAATATTTGCACATTATTATTTTTAACATTCTTCAAGCTCTGTCAATGTGGTTGTTGATCATTGCAAGACAGACCATTTCTAGTCATGCCACAGATTTTGAAGCTGATTTAAGTCAAAACTGTAACTAGGCCATTCAGGAACATTCAATATTGTCTTGGTAAGCGTTTGTGTTTTGGGTTATTGCCCTGCTGAAAGGTGAATTTGTCTCCCAGTGTCTGTTGGAAAGCAGAATGAACCAGGAGTTTGCCTGTGCTTAGCTCTATTCTGTTTATTTTTATCCAAAAAAAACCTCCCTAGTCCTTGCCGATGACAAGCATACCCATAACATAATGCAGCCACCATGCTTGAAAATATGAAGAGTGGTACTCAGTGATGTGTTGTGTTGGATTTGCCTCAAACATAATCCTTTCATTCAAGACATAAAGTTAATTTCTTTGCCACATTTTTTGCAGTTTTACTTTAGTGCCTTATTGCAAACAGGATGCATGTTTTGTAATCATTTGTATTCTGTAAAGGCTTCCTTCTTTTCACTCTGTCATTTAGGTTAGCATTGTGGAGTAACTACAAAGTTGTTGATCCATCCTCAGTTTTCTCCTATCACAGCCATTCAACTCTGTAACTGTTTTAAAGTCACCATTGTTCTCATAGCAAAATCCCTGAGCGGTTTCCTTCCTCTCCGGCAACTGGGTTAAAAAAGGACGCCTGTATCTTTGTAGTGACTGGGTGTATTGATACACCATCGAAAGTGTAATGAATAACTTCACCATGGTTAAAGGGATTTTCAATGTCTGGTCTTTGTGGTTGAATCTGTGTTTGAAAGTCACTGCTCGACTGAGGGACCTTACAGATAATTGTATGTGTGGGGTACAGAGATGAGGTAGTCATTCAAAAATCATGTTAAACACTATTATCCATGCAACTTATAAAATGACTTAAGTTTGTACTCCTGAACTTATTTAGGCTGGTCATAACAAAGGGGTTGAATACTTATTGGCTCAAGACATTTCAGCTTTTCATTTTTAATTAATTTGTAAAAATAGAATTCATTTTGACATTATAGGGTATTGGGTGTAGCCAAGTGACACAAAATCTCTAAATCCAGGCGCTAAGACAACAAAATGTGGAAAAAGTCAAGAGGTGTGAATACTTTCTGAAGGCACTGTACTGTATGTGGATGTGCATATGATGCCTATGGTTAAATCTTCCTGTTGACCACACCCACCTTGATGTGTGTGTTCAAGAGGAGGGGGTCATCTTATATCCTTCACTAAGTGGCCTTATACCTAAAACCCCGCACCTTGGGATAACAAACTGCTGAATTATCCATATTTGATTCAAACAAACAGTGGGTGATCTTTGGATTTCACTCTCAAGTTGTATTTAGAATGTTGCTATCATCCTCATTTGATAGAAGTTGACTTGCTAAAGATAGCATTGTTTTTTATTAATATTTGAATGTTATTTTGTAAGGTGTGAAATTAATTTTGTTACATACGACAGCTCTGTCTCCAGAGACAGAACAGTGACTTAGTCAGATACCATGTAGCCGATTCCTGCAGTCAAATGACCTAGTGGCCCCATGTGTGAAATGTTTTTCATATGTTTCATAATTTCATAATTAACAATTTTGTTTTTTTAGATAAACACAGAAAATCCGTTGTTTCTATGTTAAACAGTTTTGTTATATTTCAGTCTTCTGTGATGTATATAAAGAGTAATATTGGGATACAAATTCAAATTGTAATACATTTCACCTCTATATCTGACATGGTACAGGTGTCTTATTTTTTTAAGCCCATAACCATGTGTGTGAGGTGTATACTTTTGTTTCAAAGTAGATTTGTTTAAGACTACCAAGAAACACTCTGTGACCCTGATTTAGTCCACTGCAGTAAAAGGTTAATCCATGTTTAAAGATGAAGTCATTACTTCCTGATTGGGTCTAAACACATTTCAACACATTTACTTTGCAGACCCTCTTCTGGTTTAGAAATTGCAATTCCTCGTATGACCTGTCGGCGGAGAACATGGAGATAATTTAGCAACCAAATACATTTGTTTTAAAAATTCTAATATTGATTAATAGTAATTCTCACTACACATAGACATACGTGTTACCACCTTTAATGTTGTTATCCATCTGTTTCACAGAACATTTTATTGCTTTGTGCTTTTAACATGATGTGTTATTTTTATGTTCTGTTTCTATTAATCTAAACTCACGAATTGAGATGATTTGTAATGTTTTTTATATTTTCAAGACAAATTCTTCCTGAGGGGAACGCTATTTCAATTTGAACATTCTCTCTTTCTCAGAAAAAAAGTACAATTGAACACTTATGATAGAGTGTAACATTAATTATGCATTTAATGGCCTTTCATTCCATGTTATATCCATCTGATTCATACTTGATAAACTTTGAGGATACCATCGACCAGACCAACCAATCTGACCATCAAATGTTGAGAACTGATTGAACTGATGTAATCTCTCTGCCCTTAACAAAGAATGACGTTTTATTGAGTTTGTTTGAAGGAATGTGTACCTACGGACATTTGCATGTCTACAGCGCATTGTCAACGGTCCACCGGAAGACACTTCTGATGCCATGGGCCCAAGGACTAGAGGTTGGGTTCCATAAACTGTATTGAAGACTCAAGAATGAACTCTCATGTGGTGCGGGCCGTTTATTCCTGTATTGGACACAGGCTATCCATGTACAGCTTCTGTCCAGGGGGGATTTGTATGCTCAGCCCCAATTTATGTGCTCTCTGTCACCTCCGGCCGCATGGCAAATGGCCCAAGACAATGCCCAATGACCAGTACACCCTTCCCCCCTCTCAGGGGCCAAAATGTAACTCTCCCTCTACAGGATCCAGATGACTGACTATTGAATGTGTGATAGAATAATCCTACAGCAGTCATGTTTGGTATCTATCTGAAACTTGTCCTCTGAATAGAACTTTGAAGCTATCTATATGGATGTATGATCTCTTTGGTTACTTGTAGTTGTTCAGAGTAAACTCTGATGACACTGTATGCAAATGTCCTACCCAGCCCACCCCCTCAGATCATCACACATAGATGTGACCCCCTCTCAACCAGCTTCATGAGGTAGTCACCTGGAATGCATTTCAATTAACAGGTGTGCCTTGTTAAAAGTTAATTTGTGGAATTTCTTTCCTTCTTAATGCGTTTTAGCCAATCATTTGTGTTGTGGCAAGGTGGGGGTGGTATACAGAAGATAGCCCTATTTGGTAAAAGACCAAGTCCATATTATGGCAAGAATAGCTCAAATAAGCAAAGAGAAATGACAGTCCATCATTACTTTAAGACATGAAGGTCAGTCAATACGGAACATTTCAAGAACCTTGAAAGTTTCTTCAAGTGCAGTCGCAAAAACTGTCAAGCGCTATGATGAAACTGGCTCTCACGAGGACCGCCACAGGAATGGAAGTCCCAGAGAAATTACCAGCCTTAGAAATTGCAGCCCAAATAAATGCTTTACAGAGTTCAAGTCACAGACACATCTCAACCTCAACTGTTCAGAGGAAACTGTGTGAATATGTTAGGCCTACTGCTGCTAGGTAGCTCTCTCTCTGCTCTCCCCCTCCCCTCTGTCTGTCCTTGATTGCAGGAGTGAAGTCTGGTGTGCGGGAGTCAGGGTTCCAGCTGCAGCTCATTCACCATAATCACCTCAGCCTTTAAGACCCGGTCAAACTTGCCACTCATCGTCAGATCATAGTCAAGACGACCATGTTAGTTTCGCTGTTGACTCAACCTGCTTGTTTTCGCCCTTTGTGTTTTTGGCCTGTTCTATTTACTTTTCTCCTGTGCCACAGATTATTGGAACCTGACTCCTGCCTCCGCTTCACTCCTGCCACCACCATCCTGCTTTCCACTACCGGACCTCCCTTTTGGACTCACCACGGACACTAGGACATTACGGTACCACACCTGCTCTGAACCTGGATCTGTTACCCTCCCTGTAAACCTGGACTTGCTCTTCCCTATTATTGGAAACCTGGACAAATTGAACTTTGTAAATAAACCTGTTAAACCTTCTCTGGCTCGGTGTAGTTGTCTGCATTTGGGTTCAAATCCAGTTAAATCATGACAGAATCAGGCCTTCATGGTTGAATTGCTGCACCGAAACAACTACTAAAGGACACCAATAAGAAGAAGAGACCTGCTTGGGCCAAGAAACACGAGCAATGGACATTAGACCGGTGGAAATTTGTCCTTTGGTCTGGAGTCCAAATGTGAGATTTTTGGTTCCAATCGGCGTGTGAGATGTGGTGTGGGTGAACGGAGGATCTCTGCATGTGTATTTCCCACAAGTAAAGCATGGAGGAGGAGGTGTTATGGTGTGGGGGTGCTTTGCTGGTGACACTGTCTGTGATTTAATTAGAATTCAAGGCACACTTAACCAGCATGGCTACCACAGCATTCTGCAGCAATATGCAATCCCATCTGGTTTGGGCTTAGTGAGACTATCATTTGTTTTTCAACAGGACAATGACCCAACACACCTCCAGGCTGTGTAAGGGCTATTTTACCAAGACGGAGAGTGATGGAGTGCTTCATCAGATGACCTGGCCTCCACAATCCCCTGATCTCAACAAAATTGAGATGGTTTGGGATGAGTCGGACCACGGAGTAAAGGAAAAGCAGCCAACAAGTGCTCAGCATATGTGGGAACTCCTTCAAGACTGTTGGAAAAGCATTCCAGGTGAAGCTGGTTGAGAGAATGCCAAGAGTGTGCAAAGCTGTCATCAAGGCAAAGGGTGGCTATTTGAAGAATCTCAAATATAAAATATATTTTGATTTGTTTAACACTTTGTTGGTTACTACATGATTCCATATGTGTTATTTCATAGTTTTGATGTTTTCACTATTATTCTACAATGTAGAAAATAGTTAAAAAAAATTAAGAAAAACCCTTGAATGAGTAGTTGTTCTAAAACTTTTGACCGGGAGTGTATATGCCTAGGATTATATTTTGTTAATGTCAGTATTTCCTTTTATCTTAAGCTTTATGCCTTGTATTTGAATCCATTCAAATGAAATAATACTTGCTTTGATTTTCACTTCTCGTGACCATTCCTTGATCTTAGTCAGCTAAACACATAATACTAGATTGCACATAATGTTAAATGGAGTCAGATATACTTTTACATTTTTATAGACTTTGTCCATTAATTGCATAGTCTTATCATGTGTCACGTGTGAGGTATATAATCAACAAGCTCTCACAGTCTTATTTCAGAATTAGATGTTCATCCATGTTTCTCAAACGTCAAATTTTGAAGTTGTTCCAAAGTCAAATTTTGAAGTGTTTAAGGTTAAGTTTAGGCATTAACTCTCCATTTTTAAGGATAGGCTTAAGTTTAGGCATTAACTCCAAAATGTTAAGGTTAGACATTAACTCCGAATGGTTAAGGTAAGGATTAAGGTTTGGGATAGGCTTAAAACCTAGTTAAATATAGGTTAACTAAAAAAATAAAAAATAATAGGTCTCTAAAACAATTTTCTATCACTGGATTCGAACATGCAACCTTTGGCTCACTGTTGCCCCTAGTGGCTGATTTCCACATCATCTCCCGACATCCTCAGACATTGATGGACGTCGAGTACTGACTTGTCACAGGTGACCTGGCTGTGTATAATATGCATACATATCAAATATTACCCCACTACACAATGTTCACTAAAGCTCAGGGTTAGGCAACATCATGAGGTTTCAGACTTCACCATTACCATTCACCTTCAAAACAGCACTAAAAGTCAGACCCCCATAGTGAAAATGCTCTCTTATTCTTTAGCCAATGAAATCACACTACAGCAAGAACATATAACTTACTCAGATCATTTATAGTAAAGTTTTAACATTATAAGATGTTATTCCTTCAGAAGTCAGAACATAACATCTCCATAAAATAATCCACTTTAAATCAAAGTTTTTGAGAAAATGTTCAGTCAAAGAATTTCAATTTCTGGAGCTTAATTCATATTTCAAGGGAACAGCACTCATTGCCATAATCCCCATACCAGTGATAAGATACAGTTTCATAGACATGGTGTGCTTTTATTTTCAGAACAGTCCCCGTTATTCCTTTTCTCCCCCAGTCTATCATCCCTTCAGATAATACATAGTCCTCCACTCCATATCAGATCTGAAAATTGTTGTAAGTAGTTTAAAACTACAATCAGAGAGAGCGAGAGAGAGACTCTGCATGCAGAAATTGAGATTCTGCAAAAATATCCTCTGTGTACAACGTAAAACACCAAATAATGCATGCAGAGCAGAATTAGGCCGATACCCGCTAATTATCATAATCCAGAAAAGAGCTGTTAAATTCTACAACCACCTAAAAGGAAGTGATTCCCAAACCTTCCATAACAAAGCCATAACCTACAGAGAGATGAACCTGGAGAAGAGTCCCCTAAGCAAGCTGGTCCTGGGGCTCTGTTCACAAACACAAACAGACCTCACAGAGCCCCAGGACAGCAACACAGTTAGACCCAACCAAATCATGAGAAAACACAAATATAATGCCTTGACACATTGGAAAGAATTTATAAAGAAACAGAGCAAACTAGAATGCTATTTGGCCCCAAACAGAGAGTACACAGTAGCAGAATACCTGACCACTGTGACTGACCAAAATGTAAGGAAAGTTTTGACTATGTACAGACTCAGTGAGCATAGCCTTGTTATTGAGAAAGGCCGCCGTAGGCAGACCTGGCTCTCAAGAGGAGACAGGCTATGTGCACACTGCCCACAAGATGAGGTGGAAACTGAGTTGCACTTCCTAACCTCCTGCCAAATGTATGACCATATTAGAGACACATATTTCCTTCAGATTACACAGATCCACAAAGAATTAGAAAACAAACCCAATTTTGATAAAGTCCCATATCTATTGGGTGAAATACCACAGTATGCCATCACAGCAGCAAGATTTGTGACCTGTTGCCACAAGAAAAGGCCAAGCAGTGAAGAACAAACACCGTTGTAAATACAACCCATATTTATGTTTATTTATTTTCCCTTTTGTACTTTAACTATTTGCACATAATATGACATTTGAAATGTCTTCTTTTGGAAACTTTTGTGAGTGTAATGTTTACTGTTAATTTTTATTGTTTATTTCACTTTTGTTTATTATCTACTTCACTTGACAATGTTAACATATGTTTCCCATGCCAATAAAGCCCTTAAATTGAATTGAAATTGAACTGAGAGAGGGGGGAGAGAGAGAGAAGGAGGGTGGGGGGGGGGGGGAACAGGGAAAAGAGGAGAATGCCTGGTCACGGAGCTACAGAACAGTTTTAATTACTGTGGCTCCACTTCTCCCAAACTAATCCCTTCCACTGTTAAATTTACTGGCATTACTGACACTGACAAAATGATCGCTCAGGGAGAGATAAAACAATAAAAAAGGAGCTAGAAGAAAACGGATATGAAATAACTCCCACTCTGGTCTCAAAACATCCGGGTTTGGCCGATGTAGGCCGTCATTGTAAATAAGAATTTGGTCTTAACTGACTTGCCTAGTTAAATAAAGGTAAAATAAAAAAAATTAAAATAAATAAAAATGGGTAAAGTACTTCTACATAAATCCTTAATCTTCACTCTCATACGATACATATACATTTTCTTCCATATTTGACAAGCTCACATGTTGGACATCACATTGAGCCTAGTCTGAATACCTCCTGTGTAAGACTCCTCTTTGCCTCGACTCTCCAGTGACATACCCAGCAGTAACTTATGTTTTTTTTTTTAAGTGCTTCAAGGCACAATCTCACAGCCTTTCTCCTCTCCTCTGTGTATTTGTGAAACTCGTCTGAAATAACAGGGGTTTTGGCCTCTCCAATTCACTGTCATGCTCAACTTCTATAAATATTCAGATGGAAAGGTACAGAGGCTAATGCAGTCTTACGGGCAATTTTAGGAGAGCAGAGATAATGATGAATTGCATGCCAGCAGTGATTTTTAAACCCTGCAGTGAGGAAGAGAAAAGCAACCTCCTCTTCCCTCCTCTCCTCTCCTCTCCTCTCCTCTCCTCTCCTCTCCTCTCCTCTCCTCTCCTCTCCTCTCCTCTCCTCTCCTCTCCTCTCCTCTCCTCTCCTGTTCCCTCCCCCCTCTTCCCTCCTCTCCTCTCCCCCCTTCCCTCCTCTCCTCTTCCCTCCCCCCTCCTCTTCTCTCCCCTCCTCTTCCCTCCCCCTCTTTCCTCCTCTCCTCTCCTCTTCCCTCCTCTCCTCTTCCCTCCCCTCCTCTTCCCTCCCCCTCTTCCCTCCTCTCCTCTTCCCTCCCCCCTCTTCCCTCCCCTCCTCTTCCCTCCTCTCCTCTTTCCTCCTCTCCTCTTCCCTCCCCCCTCTTCCCTCCGCTCCTCTTCCCTCCCCCTCTTCCCTCCTCTCCTCTTCCCTCCCCTCCTCTTCCCTCCTCTCCTCTTCCCTCCCCACTCTTCCCTCCTCTCCTCTTCCCTCCCCCCTCTTCCCTCCCCTCTTCTTCCCTCCCCTCCACTTCCCTCCCCTCTTCTTCCCTCCCCCCCTTCCCTTCCCTCCTCTCCTCTTCCCTCCCCCCACTTCCCTCCTCTCCTCTCCTCTTCCCTCCCCCCTCTTCCCTCCTCTCCTCTTCCCTCCCCCCTCTTCCCTCCCCTCTTCTTCCCTCCCCTCCTCTTCCCTCCTCTTCCCTCCCCCCTCCCCTTCCCTCCTCTCCTCTTCCCTCCCCCTCCTCTTCCCTCCCCTCCTCTTCCCTCCTCTCCTCTTCCCTCCCCCCTCTTCCCTCCCCTCCTCTTCCCTCCTCTCCTCTTCCCTCCCCCTCCTCTTCCCTCCCCTCCTCTTCCCTCCCCCCTCTTCCCTCCCCTCCTCTTCCCTCCTCTCCTCTTCCCTCCTCTCCTCTTCCCTCCCCCCTCTTCCCTCCTCTCCTCTTCCCTCCCCCCTCTTCCCTCCCCTCCCTTCCCTCCCCCTCTTCCCTCCTCTCCTCTTCCCTCCCCTCCTCTTCCCTCCTCTCCTCTCCTCTTCCCTCCCCCCTCTTCCCTCCTCTCCTCTTTCCTCCCCCCTCTTCCCTCCCCTCTTCTTCCCTCCCCTCCTCTTCCCTCCCCTCCTCTTCCCTCCTCTTCCCTTCCCTCCTCTCCTCTTCCCTCCTCTTCCCTTCCCTCCTCTCCTCTTCCCTCCTCTTCCCTTCCCTCCTCTCCTCTCCTCTCCTCTCCTCTCCTCTCCTCTCCTCTCCTCTCCTCTCCTCTCCTCTCCTCTCCTCTCCTCTCCTCTCCTCTTCCCTCCCCCCTCTTCCCTCCCCTTCCCTCCCCTCCTCTTCCCTCCTCTTCCCTCCCCCCTCCCCTTCCCTCCTCTCCTCTTCCCTCCCCCTCCTCTTCCCTTCTCTCCTCTTCCCTCCTCTCCTCTTCCCTCCCCCCTCTTCCCTCCTCTCTTCCCTCCCCCCTCTTTATCCCCCCCTCTTCCCTCCCCTCTTCTTCCCTCCCCTCCTCTTCCCTCCCCTCTTCTTCCCTCCCCTCCTCTTCCCTCCTCTTCCCTCCCCCCTTCCCTTCCCTTCCCTTCCCTCCTCTCCTCTTCCCTCCCCCCTCTTCCCTCCCCTCCTCTTCCCTCCTCTTCCCTCCCCCCTTCCCTCCTCTCCTCTTCCCTCCCCTCCACTTCCCTCCCCCTCTTCCCTCCCACCTCTTCCCTGACATTTATATTAAAGAGGGGCAGCTACTCCAGTAAGGCAGGCTGCTGCCACCAGGCCCTACCCACTCCTACCCGCTCTAAGTTTTTCCTCCTGACATTTCAGTAGCCCACTCACCTTTTATATTTAATCCAATCAAGATGGGGGGTATCAGTATGGGGGCTCATTGTAGATTTGGGGAGCAGAGAGTCCTGTTTTTATTGTTTATGATCCATTATTCATGCATTTTCTTCTAATTTTCCTGTCCTATGTAATGGAAGTTTACTTAATTGATCCTGATGTTCCTGACTGAGGAGGGATTGATGAGAGATCTGAGCGAGGAGAGAGAAAGCTCCTAATGAACACAAAACTCAGACATTTCTGTCTGATGGGGCTTTGTGCAGTGCAGCCTATATGTCTGCATAGTGTCACACCACATCAGACTAGGGATGTAGAGAAGATCATAGTCATGTATTTAGAAATATATGGCTCTGGAGAAGATTATTAAAGGCACTAATTGAATTACCGCATTGGTACGCACGTGTGCGTCCCCCCCCCCCCCCAAATAACAAGAGCAATCACCTCAGCGGGTGTTGTGTTTAATTTCACAGCCTGCGGTTGATGTGGGAGAGGGAATAGATTAAAACCCAACGCTACGTGTGGTCAATCTGTTGCAGTGGTTCCCTTTCCACTTTCCACCTTTTACAGAAATATAATTTCCTCTATTATAGACAATCCCTACCCTCCACCACTTCATCCACCCAGCGGCTTCACTCTAAAGGCCCAGAGTAGCGTTCTTCAAAGCCTATTGGCAAAATAGACATTTCATCATTACTGGAAGGCTTTCTTCCTGTCTGGTCCATGTGAAACTGAGAGTCCCCCCAGGGCCCATAATAGAATAAAACAACAACAACTAAAATGCCTTGTAAACTGAGTGTAGTGATGCAAATAAGTAAGCATTTCACGGTAAGGTCTACACCAGTTGTATTCGGCAGATGTGACAAATAAAATCGGATTTGATTGGATTTGAAATCCAAATAAACGTATTTTAAGGTATTACTCAGTCCAACTCACTAAGTCATCTACCTAGCTAGGCTACATTTACATTTACATTTTAGTCATTTAGCAGACGCTCTTATCCAGAGCAACTTACAGTTAGTGCATACATTTTTATTTTTTATTTTTCATACCCCCTGTGGGAATCAAACCCACAACCCTGGCGTTGCAAACGCCATGCTCTATCAACTGAGCTACATCCCTGCCGGTCATTCCCTCCCCTACCCTGGACGACGCTGGGCCAATTGCGCGCCGCCCCATGGGTCTCCCGGTCGCGGCCGGCTACGACAGAGCCTGGATGTTGAACATCACACAATATCAAGATAGAAAGGGAGAGAAACAGAGGTTAAATAGATAGAGAGAAAGTGGGAGGGAGGGGAGTTTGGCATCCATGATAGTTTCCTCCCCAGTATATTTATCTAATATCGCAAGTGTCCCAGCAGCATGTTAGTATTGCATTGATTCACAGCTCCTCTTCTCCAGTATGGAGGGCTCCTAATCCGTTTGAAGGGCAAGGACACTGCTGCATTCACAGACAGACACACAGAGCAACTAACAGACTCACAGACTGACAGAGGAAGTCAATGTTGACCTTTAGTCTGCTTATCTTCTGAGCCAGTCCATCTACAGCCATAGAGTGTGGATAACTCTCTTCACACTTACTACATGTAATAGCAACTCAGTCAGGAGACATTTTTAAAAGGTGATTTGGCAGGTGTTCGGTGCCCACTCTCTCAGGTCAATGCAGGGGACTGTCTGGGAGCCTCATACTGAGTCTTGCCCACCTCGCCTTCCATAACCCTGCCATGCTAATCGGTATCACCTGGTGGCGGCCCAGCTGCTATTTATGGTTATGTGCAATACAGACAGAAAGTCTACTCTGGTGCATAGATTTGAAAAAGGAATTTGGCATAATAACTTTCTATATGTGATGTCCTGAGGCTATGTGTGGATTTCCTTGCCCCAGCCCAGTGTAAAAACCTTGGAGCCTCTCCGAGACCATGTGTGTGCCTGATGAAACACTTATATTCAGCCATCACCACAAATCACATACAACATCGAGAGGCGAGAGGAGAGCAATTTAGATGAGTTGTTGTTGTGTGGCGGTTTGAGATGCAGAAACAAAGCTGCCTGCCTATATTGGGCTGTTGTGGGAGGGGTGGAGCACAATCCCATAAAGAATAGGATTTAATGTGGAAAAATATGTTCAGTAAAACAATTCATATTGTGTGTGAACGCCTGGCTTCGCTCCTCCAACTTAGATGTGATAAGCTGCAACTGTAGTACGTAAGTGGCCAAGTCAGTGGAGTAATGTAGACAGCCTCATCTGTCCAGAGCAGTCGCCTATGGCATTTTCCACCTGCCAACCTGTTTTCTCCCATCTCCAAACTTCACTGCCCCCTGGGAGCGTGGTCAACACTTTCCATTCAGCTGAATCCGATTGAATTAAGCGCCACACAAGTGGATTCTCAGCGCTCACCCTCGTAGACACTTAAATGCATTATTGACATGGTTTGAGCCCTGGCCGCTCGGACACTTGTCTGAGACAGGATTTGACCAGGATAAGGAAGCAGCCTGATAACTCACATCAATGACAGGATAAACACACTCGTTCAGCTACATCAAATATCACAGGGCTGATTGTAAAGTATGATGACAGTAAACCCAGTAAAGTCAGTGAGGGCTCTCAAAGGCAGTGTGAGAGGTCTCTTGTTTCTGCTTCACAGTCAGGGAGGTGTTAACAGTTAGCCATAGGTCATACATTCCTGTCTCCTTGGAGTTTAATGTATCTTCTTCTCCATCACAATATAATAAAGTGTATATGTTGGATCACACTCCACAGAAGTGTAACATAAACACTTTGGAATAAAAACAGATGGTCAGGTCAGCCTGTGGTGTGCAGTGCTCAGCACATAGAAGTCTATAGCACCAGGGGAATAAACTGACTTCTTCTCTCAGACGGAATCAAGCCCATGGGTTACCTGGAGGACTGATCTGCCCTCTCTGTCACATGCTAATTGCTTTTTGTTGTTCATAGTCTGAGCTGCTGTCTGGACCATTAACCATCTAGCCAATATCCTCAGATCTCTCTGACCTAGCAAGGAAAAGCATGGGTGAACTAGCAGGGGTGTATCCCCACCCAGGGGATGGTGGGTCCCATTGATTTCCCATAGTCCAGCAAGAGGCTTGCTTTAAGGGTACAAGCACACATGTAGCTGTTCCCTTCTGCCACCTGCTGTCTCCAGAACAGCCCCCCAAGGCAGGGGGCCTTGAATGGCCTTGTCCAACATACAGATGGTTCATTCAGGTGGGCCTGGTCCCTCTGGGAGGAGGGCTGGGCTGGGAACCAGATGTTGACAGCCACAGTGTCTTTGGTGTGATGGGAGGAGCCGCAGAGCGATCAGTGGCAGCATAGGGCAGTTAGGGCTCCCGAGTGGCGCAGCGGTCTAAGGCACTGCATCTCAGTGCTTGAGGCGTCACTACAGACCCCCTGGTTCGATTCCAGGCTGTATCACAACCGGCCGTGATTGGGAGTCCCATAGGGTGGCGCACAATTGGCCCAGTGTCGTCCGGGTTTGGCCGGTGTAGGCCGTCATTGTAAATAACAATTTGTTCTTAACTGAATAGATACAACAATGTGTGATGGCGGTCTGCTATCGGGTAGGCAGTAGGAACATGATTGATAAAGCGGGAGAAAACCCAACAGCGTCAACAGCCATGTGTCTACTGTGCAATCTGTCTCATGTAAGGGACATGATGATGGCAAGATTGGCAACAACAATATTTACTGCGCATGATATGGGGAAAAATCTGCACTCGCCACATACAGTGGGGAGAACAAGTATTTGATACACTGCCGATTTTGCAGGTTTTCCTACTTACAAAGCATGTAGAGGTCTGTAATTTTTATCATAGGTACACTTCAACTGTGAGAGACGGAATCTAAAACAAAAATCCTGAAAATCACATTGTATGATTTTTAAGTAATTAATTTGCATTTTATTGCATGACATAATTATTTGATACATCAGAAAAGCAGAACTTAATATTTGGTACAGAAACCTTTGTTTGCAATTACAGAGATCATATGTTTCCTGTAGGTCTTGACCAGGTTTGCACACACTGCAGCAGGGATTTTGGCCCACTCCTCCATACAGACCTTCTCCAGATCCTTCAGGTTTCAGGGCTGTCGCTGGGCAATACGGACTTTAAGCTCCCTCCAAAGATTTTCTATTGGGTTCAGGTCTGGAGACTGGCTAGGCCACTCCAGGACCTTGAGATGCTTCTTACGGAGCCACTCCTTAGTTGCCCTGGCTGTGTGTTTTGGGTCGTTGTCATGCTGGAAGACCCAGCCACGACCCATCTTCAATGCTCTTACTGAGGGAAGGAGGTTGTTGACCA
>NC_139997.1:40956537-41121537 GCF_964263955.1 Coregonus lavaretus | reverse complement strand
CAAATTTCGACTTGATTGAATGACTTGATTGACTTGATTATACAATGTTTTTTCCCCTCCTTAAGGAATCCTGAAACACTTGGAGACAAACAAATCAGTCTGATTGAAAGAGTCGCTCTGTGTGTGTGTGTGCTTATGTGTGTGCGTGAAATCAGAGTAGTTAACCTAGGTTTTTAAGAAGGGGAGGGGGGCAGGAAGTGGCTTGTCTCTCCTGCCTTCCTGCCTGTCTGGGGGTGTCTGTGTATGTCCCTCTGCATCCTCTCTGTCACATATATCCCACCATTTATTAAATAACCTGGCTGTCCAATGCAACCCGCCATTATCGCCACACGCACCGCGCTCTGAGAAGTCGCCCGGAGAGGGAAAACCAATTCATTTAGTTTCTCCTCCACAGAAGGATGGAGAAGGGAAGGATGGGGGTTATGGCCCACCTCAGTGGCAGCAGGGCTTGTCATTCAGATGTCTGGGATGTACATGTTTAGAATGCTTTAGTAAGGAGAGAGCAAGAGAGAGAGAGAGAGAGAAGGAGGGAGAGAGAGCTAAAGAGAGAGAGAGGGAGATTCTCCTCTGTACCACTGCAGCTCAGGACTCAGGTAAACACACTGCTAGGATAGCTACCTGGGAATTCTCTTTAGGTGCGGCTGTGTGTGTGTGTGTCTGGGTAAGGTGCCTTGTGTGTGTGTGTGTGTGTGTGTGGGCCAAGTGTGTGTTCAGGTCTAGGTGACATAAGCCAAATAGCAGGATGTGGGCAGGCAGGCAGCGGAGGTGGCGGTTGTAGTGGGGATCAGGAGGGGAAACAGGTGGTGTGGTCACACCAGGGTTACTGCAATATCTCTCTCTCTTCTTTCTGTCTCTCCTCTCATCTCCTCTCCTCTCCTCTCCTCTCCTCTCCTCTCCTCTCCTCTCCTCTCCTCTCCTCTCCTCTCCTCTCCTCTCCTCTCCTCTCCTCTCCTCTCCTCTCCTCTCCTCTCTCAGCCTCTGACAGAGTAGGATACAGGGAGAGGAAGGGAACTGACAGCTCCAAATGACATCACTCACTCCCACTTGTCATCATTAGTAAAAGTGCTCATATCTAAACCCCCAGTACAACTTCTGCTCTACAGAGTATTACGGAGTTATCCACAGTACACTGAATACGTCCGGGTAATGTGCCGCTGACAGCCAGATGAATGGGCTTGAAGGACAGTATCAATGTGTAATGACTGATTCTCATGCATCCCAATACCAGCATGACTGACAACGACAAGATCTCTCCTCTCAGTTCCTCTGAGGCAGCACATTTCTACTGTCTTGTCTGTATACTGTACTGTGTCTTCATGTGGGACTGATGCATTAGGTTCACCTAAGGCCCAGTAATAGGCATGTCTGTATCCTGTGGAAACATGTAGGGGTGAATATGTGCCAAATAAACACTTGTCTCCTGGTGGAATACCATTATGTGAGAGCTCTGCATCGTCAGATTTGTAATCGTTCTTACATGGCATACAGCTGTTAAAAAACACTTACCATCAAGAAACAACAAACTGGTAGGCGACCTTGATTAAATAAGGGGGCCAGTGGTAACCCTCATATTGAATTACAGCCTGACATAACAATAGAACTAGAGACCAGGCCAGAAAATAGGTCCTAACCACAGTGAAGGGCCTAACCACAGTGAAGAGCCTAACCACAGTGAAGAGCCTAACCAGAGTGAAGAGCCTAACCACAGTGAAGGGCCTAACTGCAGTGAAGAGCCTAACCACAGTGAAGAGCCTAACCACAGTGAAGGGCCGAACCACAGTGAAGAGCCTAACAACAGTGAAGAGCCTAACCACAGTGAAGGGCCTAACCACAGTGAAGAGCCTAACCACAGTGAAGGCCCTAACCACAGTGAAGAGCCTAACCACAGTGAAGAGCCTAACCACTGTGAAGAGCCTAACCACAGTGAAGAGCCTAACCACAGTGAAGGGCCTAACCACAGTGAAGAGCCTAACCGCAGTGAAAGTCCTAACCACGATAAAAGTCCTAACTACAGTGATGGGCCTAACCACAGTGAAAGTCCTAACCACAGTGAAGGCCCTAACCACAGTGAAGAGCCTAACCACAGTGAAGAGCCTAACCACAGTGAAGAGCCTAACCACTGTGAAGAGCCTAACCACAGTGAAGGGCCTAACCACAGTGAAGAGCCTAACCACAGTGAAGGCCCTAACCACAGTGAAGAGCCTAACCACAGTGAAGAGCCTAACCACTGTGAAGAGCCTAACCACAGTGAAGAGCCTAACCACAGTGAAGGGCCTAACCACAGTGAAGAGCCTAACCGCAGTGAAAGTCCTAACCACGATAAAAGTCCTAACTACAGTGATGGGCCTAACCACAGTGAAAGTCCTAACCACAGTGAAAGTCCTAACCACAGTGAAGGGCCTAACGACAGTGAAGAGCCTAACCACAGTGAAGTGACTAATTATCTGGGATGGTTTATGCTTAGTCATTGGTTTACTGTAATCGGCTTGAAGTGCGTCTCAAAACAAAGTGCCCTTATTTGGCTAAGCTGAAACAACTCCTGGACACTTTGCTACTCCTGGCCTGCACTGTGTTCTGTGCTGTGGTGGGTTGGGAGCCGGTGCTGGGCTGTAGCTGTGCCGGGGTTTGGTTTCATCAGCCCCGGCCTGCAGTTTCTTTCCAAGTCAGTGGGCCGCCACAATTGGCCCTTTATGTCCTCCTCTGCCCCGGTTCCCATGTCCTACTGGGTGGGAGCCAGCTACTGTAGTACCAGGAGGAGGACTCTGGACTCTTAACCTGCTCACTGCCACTGAGCTGAAGGGGCTGCAGGGGGAGGGGAAGGGGGAGTACAGGGTCACAGTGGGGACACTGGGGAGCAGAGAGGTAGGGGCCCTGGGGCCTCAGAACCTTCTCTGGTACTTTCTATAAAATAATCCTCCATTGTCCTCCAGGAGTGGATTAATATCTCTTTATATCTTGTGATCCCCTTACTTACTTACTTACTTAGACTCTTAACCTGCTCACTGCCACTGAGCTGATGGGTCTGCAGGAGGGTTGGGTGGGGTCACAGGGTCAGGCTCATTTGAACCTGAGATCTCTGTCAGAAACATTTTCCATTGTCTGTTCTCTAAGAGTAACTGAATATCTCTCCACACATCCTGTGGTACTGCTCCCCTAGGACAGGGACTGGAACTCACACATTGAGGGGAGAAAGGGTACAATTACTGTAGGTGAACAGGAGGGCACAACACTATGAAACCCTGTGGTTTGTGCCATCTCTCTGTTCCTCAGTGAAGCACTAGGTCTTCTTCTCACCACATTGACTTCCCCTGAGAGGAAGCAGATGAGAGAAGAAATGCAAAGATAAAAGAATGAAAAAAGGATGCCTTGGTGAGGTGACAGGAAATTTGTTCTGGTGCTCCGTTAATCTAATATCATGGCTGGCATTTCGTTGTGCATTGAAATTTTGTCAATGGCAGAAAAAAACAATAGTGCGTGACTGTCCGTAACGGCAGCTTCCAGGACTCCATATTAGTTCATTTAGCATACCTGCCCAAACGCTTACATTTAATAACAACATTTGAGTTTTTCAGGCGTACCAAATAAAAACAGTGCTGATGTCCATTAGTGCATTGCCAAACTTCCTGTCCCAGTGAACACAAACAGCCAAATTTAGATCCCTCTTCTCAACCAGTAAATATAGGATGCACTGGAGGATATCTTTGTTTGGGATTTTACGAGTTATTGTTTGTTTGCCAAAATGCTTTAGATGAAAACAGCAATGTACTTTCCCAGATCATGCATTCATTAAATGCGTTTTCTATATCTATGAAATCCTTCAATCCTACCGTGTTGATGGCTTTGATATTGCAGTATTACAACATGAAAGACATTTAAAATCCTGGATTTGCCTTTATTAAGTTCTAAACTGGTTTGCTCTCAACCCACTGGGCACAGACGTCAGTTCAACATCTAGTTTTGATTTACATTTGGTTGAGTTGTCAAGTAACATGAATTCAACAAGAAATCAACAAAACATTTCACCATGTCATTGGATTTAGGTTGAAAGTAAAAAATAAAAATGAAATGCCCTTATGTTGATGACTTTTTGCAAATCCAACCAGTTTTCCACGTTGATTCAACGTCATCACATTGATTTTGTTTGGTTGAAAGACGTGGAAACAACGTTGATTCAACCAATTTTTTCCCTGTGTGAAGGCTTTGATATGGAGGGGACATTATACAGTACCTGTATCTCTTCAGAGATATCACAGTAGCTCACTCCTCTTCAGTCACACACCATATTGTAAATATGGTATTGGCACTGACCCTGGAACTGACCCTGTATATAGCTTACTTACTTTCTCGTGTTATTCTTATTTCTTATTTCTATTTCTCATGTGTTTTTCTTCTACTTGACTTTTTTTATAGATTTGTTAGAGTACTACTGATATTGATTACTGCATTGTTGGGAAAGAGCAAGCAAGAAAGGCATTTCACTGTACTTGTGCACGTGGCATTAAAAACTTGAAACTTGAAACACCAGCAGGTGGACATTTGCATTACATTTCTATGCCCCACTGCATCTCATCTCACCTCTGAGTGTGTAGTCAAAGATTTGCCTACAGTATGTGGTATAAACTCTCCATTAGGCATTTTTGTTGGATTTATCCCTCCAGACCAGGCTGTGGTCCTTATAGTAGGTTGTCTGTAGGACACAGCTCCAGTGTTAGTGCTGGTCAGAGCTGGGTTGGTATAAGGCAGCATCAGGTCCATAGGAGCTCTCCTATGCAGCATGCAATGCTTGACTGAGACTATTTAATCTCCCTGTAGTCACTTGTAGTTAGGGCCTGAGACAGACGAGAGCAATGGAAATGAACAGACAGACAGACAGACAAATTATTTAATATCCCCTCTGACCTTCATTTGCCCAGTAACTTGTTTAAACAACCACAGGATAATTTATTTTCACTACTATTCTTCCTGTGTTTCAGCTCGTTTTTATTTCTGTGAGGATAGCGATCAGTGATACAACGGGGGGTGTTAAGCCTTCAAATCCCTCACTATGGATATTATCACTATCTATAGGCCCTAGATACCTATCTCTTGTTTCTAATGGAGCTCTGTGGTGTCTCCTACTCTTGGAGCAGTGCATCATGGGGGATTGACACACGGTGGCAGTGCGTGAGTGTAGACTGTCCACCGGCTCCCCTGGATAAGCTGGGATTGCCTTGATTGCGTTACAGTGCCTCATTGGGTCATTGGCTGATGGAACTGAGAGGCCCCAGTTGTGCTGCTTAAAGAACAATCTGTTTTTAAAAAATATTGACTGTGATTGGATGGGATTCCCAGCACCTGCTCACTGGGGTAAATCTGGTAAAGGCAGAAAGCAGCAGCAGCAATCTTCCCTGTGCTATTGTGACATGAAGGAGGAAATGGGTGTGTGAGGCGGGAGGGAGGCTACAGCAGCTTTTCAGACGGCCCGTGGGTTGAGCACGTTGTCAAAGGAGCTGTCAGAACTCATTTGCCACTCAGCATCCCCCCCTTCTCAGGGCTCTCAGAGCTCCTAAACAACCAGGCAATGTACAAGCTGCTCTCTGCTCTGCACTGTATGGAGCTGTATCCCAGGTGGGAAAATGCACCCATATAAACATTCTCAGGAAGCGATTAGGCCTGAAAAAGGCCTATTTCCTCAGATATATGGGATTTCACAGGCATGAATGCAGTGCATTAACCTGTAAGCACAAGCCCAGGGGCGCTAATAACTTTCCACTCTGGGGCCACTTGTGATCTTTAAACGAGGGAGGCACTTGCCAAGTTCACGCTCAGAAATTAATACATCTCCCGAAAAGGGCTCCTTTGCTGCAGTGGTAGAGTATGTTTTCCTGCCTTGGTGGAGCGTGTGTGTGTTTAGAGAGGGGGCTGCCGGTGACAGGTGATATTTAGAGAGGGTCGTCGAGGGCCACATAGGCAGGCGCTGGCCTCTGAGTGACAGACCCCGCATTGCCGCAGCAGCCACAGCCAAGGGAGAGCCAAATGAGAAACAAAATGACGGTGTCATATTTCTCCTCACATCTGACAGGCTTCTGAAGAGATGTGAAACCACCTCTTTACCACCGCTATTAAGTAGTTCTGTGCTGAAAAATGCATTTTGTTTTCTATCATGAGACGTCTTTCCCTAAAAGAGGGTTGTCAAAGGCAAAATTCCATTCCAGTGCTGGAGTGCTTTAGGAAATGACTGAGTCAGGCGATTTACACACTGAACAACCAGCCGTAAAGGAGGAAGTGGAAACTGGAGGCTTCACATGAAACACATTGTGATGTATCTGCCTGGGCCTTGAGAACCACTGTGCATTTATGCTTGTGACATTTTCAGCGGAGTCCTGTGTATTTTACCCTCCTATCCTCTAACAGCAAGGTGGCGTTATCAAAAAGCTTTCTTCATATTCCAAAGCTGCTGATGGAAGGTTTAAGCTGCTGCAGCTTTAGAGGGAAACTCCTCACTGTACACAGGGCACGCTGAATAAGCACAGTCCCATTGGTCTACTACCTCTCTCTCGCTCTCTCTCTCTTTCACTTTCTCTTTCTCTTTCTATCTCTCTCTCTCGCTCTCACTCTCACTTTCTCTCTCTTGCTCGCTCTGTCTCTCTCTCTCTCTCTCTCTCTCTCTCTCTCTCTCTCTGTCTCTCTCTCTCTCTCTCTCTCTCTCTCTCTCTCTCTCTCTCTCTCTCTCTCTCTCTCTCTCTGGCTCTCTCTCTCTACACGACTTCAGGCTGCCTCCTGGGATGATTACCTCCCACACACAGCTCTGGTAAAAGCACTGGGTAAATGTCCTTGTTGTTTTTTCTCCTTGCATGGAAAGGTACAGTGTGTCTCTGTCTGTCCGTCTGTCCGTCTGTTTCTCTGTCTGTCTATAGCTACCGTGGTTTGATGCAAAAGCCTAATGAAGCCTCTGAGGTATTACACATCTGAAGCAGTGACTGCCCTTACACTAGAGCGGTTTGTGCATGTGTGCGTTAAAATGTGTGTGTGTGTGTGTTTGTGTGTGTGCGCGCATGTCATGTGTGTGTGTGTGTATGTGTGTGTGTGTCTGCAGCTACCACAGCTGCGTCTCAGGAGCCTACATGGAACTGTGTCAGGGGAAAGAGACCAGCGTTTTAGAGTAGATATGTCAACAACATCCTTTAGAGGTACCAAAGGGATTTTGTGTCCCTGGGAAGGATTCAGTCCTCATTTACTACTATACACTCGGGCCTATAGGAGTTGACTAAAGGGTAATGGAAAAAAGCTATTTTGATTATGAAAGCCATTTAAAATAGTAACACTATACAGTGCAAAATCCACCTTTTAATATTTTCAAAGACAGCTGTATAGAATTGAATGGACATGATTACCGTGGCACATTAGTAAAATGGTCAGGTAGATTTGGATGAATGTGTTTGTGTGCCTCTCGGTACAGTGATTTGGCACAGTCAAGCCAGG
The DNA here is from genome assembly GCF_964263955.1 of Coregonus lavaretus. Taxonomy (NCBI): domain Eukaryota; kingdom Metazoa; phylum Chordata; class Actinopteri; order Salmoniformes; family Salmonidae; genus Coregonus; species Coregonus lavaretus. Next base: position 41,114,076 of record NC_139997.1, on the reverse strand, counting down.
GTTAAGCCAAGGTTTCTGTGGTAAGAGCCAGGGTCACCATCAAAGGATAATATAAATTGTGCTCTTTCCTGAACTTTAAGAGAGAGAAAAAATTAGTTATTTTTATATTTCCCAGTGCTGAAATACATTTTTAAAGGAAAAGGCGCGAAGAGAAAGTGAATGTTCAGAATGGCCATGCTCTAATGAACAGAAAGTGAACGTTCACAATTGTCATGCTGTCATTGAAATGACTTAGATCTAAACTGAGCACACAATAAAGAGATAACTGACAAGGTAGGGCGGACGCTCAAAGACTGAGTGTTTCAAATTAATATCAAGGCAGGCAGGGGCATTCAACTCCAGCCCTGACAGACTGGGTCGTTAATAGAATCATTGGGCCATGAGAGAGTGTTTGAAGACACACCTGCAGATTCCTCACATTCCAGGGCTACAGTGGCAGGATGTTGCCGGATCAGACAAGGGAAGGAGGTATGTGAAATATGAATGTACTGTACTGTATTTATGTCCTGAATGTTAGGGAAACTAATTAAAATGCATTTTTGGACCATGGCATCTTCCAATGGAATGACGCTTCCACATAAAGGTCTTCTATCTGGCCTTCAATATCAATGCTTCCGATTCACCAGAACAGACTTAAACTGTAACCATCAGGACAAAAGCTCTGAAGATGGAAGAGAATGAAGGGGAGGAGGAGGGACTTGAGATGATTTAGTGGCTCCACCACTCCACCTTTAGAGCCTGTAGCAGCCCATCAGTTTTAATCAACACTGGTATTTTGAGTTATGTGCTCTGTGTGAAATTAGCTCTGGATGAAGAGAATCCACTGTTTGTGTGTGTGTGTGTGTGTGTGTGTGTGTGTGTGTGTGTGTGTAGAGCGAGAGAATACAGTTGGTGTGAGGGAAAATAAAGATAGATAGGGAGTGAGAGAGACTATGGCGAATACAAACACATGAATGAGTCTCTCAGAACTCAGCTTCCTGTCTGGTGTGGGCCGGATCCCAATGATTCTTCAGGTCTAATGGGTAAATACTCCTGCTGGGTTGTGGGTTGAAACTATGGACCCTGATCCTCCTCCTCCTCTCCTCTCCTATTTTAATCAGGGCCACATTAAGCAACACAGCAGGAGCACTGGGAGCTCTGGAAGACACACGCAGGGCTCCAGGTTGGCTAACTTTGAACCATACATGGGGCTTCCAAATCCTATCCCGGGGTAATTATTTCAGATGGGGAATGAACCAGAAGGATGGCTCTCTCCCCTTCCTTCATTACTGGAGGGTGAAACTCAAATTATTTTGGATACGCCTCCTCCCGGGCTCGTCGTTGCTGTCTTCCAGTAGGCCGGCCAGCCTGGGATCAACCCTACCAGGGAGTCAGGAAGCACCGGCCCTTTATGTCCACAGGCTTCCTCTTCTCTGGCAACGTACACTATGGGCTCCCAGGGTTTGTGTTTGAGGGAGGTGTGTATAGTCCCATGTGTGTGTGCGTTATGTACAGTTGAAGTCGGAAGTTTACATACACCTTAGCCAAATACATTTAAACTCAGTTTTTCACAATTCCTGACATTTAATCCTAGTAAAAATGCCCTGTCTTAGGTCAGTTAGGATCACCACTTTATTTTAAGAATGTGAAATGTCAGAATAATAGTAGAGAGAATTATTTATTTCAGATTGTATTTCTTTCATCACATTCCTGGGTCAGAAGTTTACATACACTCAATTAGTATTTGGTAGCATTGCCTTTAAGTTGTTTAACTTGGGTCAAATGTTTCGGGTAGCCTTCCACAAGCTTCCCACAATAAGTTGTGTGAGTTTTGGCCCAATACTCCTGACAGAGCTGGTGTAACTGAGTCAGGTTTGTAGGCTTCCTTGCTTGCACACGCTATTTTCAGTTCTACCCACACATGTTCTATAGGATTGAGGTCAGGGCTTTGTGATGGCCACTCCAATACCTTGACTTTGTTCTTAAGCCATTTTGCCACAACTTTGGAAGTAGGCTTGGGGTCATTGTCCATTTGGAAGACCCATTTGCGACCAAGCTTTAACTTCCTGACTGATGTCTTGAGATGTTGCTTCAATATATCCACATAATTTTCCTTCCTCATGATGCCATCTATTTTGTGAAGTGCACCAATCCCTCCTGCAGCAAACCACCCCCACAGCATGATGCTGCCACCCCCGTGCTTCACGGTTGGGAAGGTGTACTTCGGCTTGCAAGACCCCCCTTTTTCCTCCAGACATAACGATGGTCATTATGGCCAAACAGTTCTATTTTTGTTTCATCAGACCAGAGGACATTTCTCCAAAAAGTACGATCTTTGTCCCCATGTGCAGTTGCAAACCGTAGTCTGGCTTTTTTATGGTGGTTTTGGAGCAGTGGCTTCTTCCTTGCTGAGCGGCCTTTCAGGTTATGTCGATATAGGACTTGTTTTACTGTGGATATAGATACTTTTGTACCTGTTTCCTTCACAAGGTCCTTTGCTGTTGTTCTGGGATTAATTTGCACTTTTCACACCAAAGTACGTTCATCTCTAGGAGACAGAACGCGTCTCCTTCCTGAGCGGTATGACGGCTGCGTGGTCCCATGGTGTTTATACTTGCGTTTGTACAGATGAACGTGGAACCTTCAGGCGTTTGGAAATTGCTCCCAAGGATGAACCAGACTTGTGGAGGTCTACATTTTTTTTACTGAGGTCTTGGCTGATTTCTTTTGATTTTCCCATGATGTCAAGCAAAGAGGCACTGAGTTTGATGGTAGGCCTTGAAATACATCCACAGATACACCTCCAATTGACTCAAATTATGTCAATTAGCCTATCAGAAGCTTCTAAAGCCATGACATAATTTTATGGAATTTTCCAAGCTGTTTAAAGGCACAGTCAACTTAGTGTAAACTTCTGACCCACTGTAATTGTGATACAGTGAATTGTAAGTGAAAAATTACTTGTGTCATGCACAAAGTAGATGTCCTAACCGACTTACCAAAACTATAGTTTGTTAACAAGAATTTTGTGGAGAGGTTGAGAAACGAGTTTTAATGACTCCAACCTAACTGTATGTAAACTTCCGACTTCAACTGTATGTGTATGCCTATACATATGTGTTTTGGGGCAGTTAACAGAGTGTGTATCAGTGACCCAGCGTCACCCAGGGCATCATGATTAATGTGGCGTCCCAGCTGGGTGAGCCACCGGACCCAACCGGGGCCTAACCATCTTAAACACCAGGTGACTTTATCTAACAGCACCACAGTGCTGTATGGATTCATCCTAACACTGTGCTTGTGTTCAGAACGGCCCCTCTGCATCAGCCAGCCGCAACCCTGCACACTATTTCACTGCCCAGCAGGAGACCGTTATCTAGACGCAGACTCTCGGTGGGGAGGTGGTACACCTATTTTGTCTCTTGTTTTGTTTCTTTCTTGTTACGTTTTCAAAGCGGAAGTAAGTCTACTGCTTTCTTACTTGACCTTACTGCAATTTAGTATGTTCAACTTATTTACAAAATGGTGTTGAAAATCCCCCTAAGCTTTCTAATCCCTCCTCTGAGTTACTGTGGCAAACTGAAGACCGTGATTAGTCATATCATTATATCACTATCTCTGTGAAAATGTGATTGGTGTGTTCATGCTGAAGGATTACTGGGATTACAACACTAATGCAGGACATAATAACAGTTATATGTACAGATGGATGGGTGTGCATCAAATGATTCTCCTCTAGCTTAACGTTACTTAACGTTACTGGAAAATGATCCAAACATGTAGTAATTAATAATGTTTAATTAGACTTCTTCTTTGTACATAGTGGAACACAAACGTGTATACAATCGCTTAAATTAGTTGTTTGTATTTTATGATTTGGACATTGGCTTATGTTGTATGTGCATTTTTTAAATATATGGCCATAGCTAGCTCATCATCATTGACTCATCACTGCACACAAACATTTCATAAAAAATTACCAAAAACTGTGCTTTTTCAAAAGAGACCTATTACTCAAGGGGTTAATGCCAATCACCTAACCTGTATCATCACAGTAATTTTCAGCCTTCAGATTCGCTTTCACTTTAGCAGTCAGGGAGGTAATCGGCCTGACAGCTTGTTGGTGAGGACTTGTGTGTGCGTTCGTGTGTGTGTGTATGTGTATGTGTGTGTATGTGTGTAACCAGAGGTTCTGTGTGTTTGCTGGTGCTACTCCTTGCCTAATCCTCTACCGACCCAGAAGATAGAGACTTCCCACATAGCCACAGAGAGGTCAAAGCTTGACCAGAGTAGTCCAATACCATGGTAAATGCTAGTCTGTTTGTAGGCGTATGTATTCCTTGTGTGGGAGCCTACGGCAATTTCCCATGGCATGATCACAAAATGCATATTAACTGTATTTGTTTTCTATATGATGTGATAAAAAGAGCTGTTGGAGAACGAGTTTACTGCATGTCGTTGGGTATAGTAACTGGCCGCTGTATCATTGGGTCTGTGTACTGGGTCTTTATGGCAGAGTCTGTGTGCCTGGTCTCAGGAGCACCACAGTCCATTGGACAGGCCAGTGAAGCAGCTGGGCCGAACACACACCAACCCAAATGTACCATTCCATCCAGATTCTCAGCCCGCCCTGCCAGCCCACAGCCCAGAGAGAGAGCCCAGGGTCTGGCTCCAGCTGTGTGTTAGCCTGCAGTTTTGCTAATGTGAGTTAGCCCAGACCCATCATGCCTAATGCATGTGTCAGCAACACACATTCACGCCAATGCGTGTTAGCATGCACACTCAGCATTGTGAATTCTCTTAGAAACTCACTAAATGTGTCCGTCCAGCTTCATGATCTTGCATTCTAGCTAACACATGCACATAGTAATTATGTATGTCTGAGAAGATATCTGCTTGGAGGTGTCCTTTCAGATTTATGTGATAACATGTTTGTGATAACAGCTTTAAATGTAAATGTTGAAGCCTTAGATCCATGGAAATCCTTGCCAACACTCTCACCCATTCTCCCGCGTTGGCTGGCTCCCAAATGCCTTTTATTGTATGTAGTAACCCGTTGGCAGCTCTGTGGCTGTGGCCAAAATATAAATCAGATAACGACCTTCCTTCAAGAGCTCCAGTCGGGGAACTTAACTGCTCTTTATTCTGACTTTGTGGAAGTTCTTTAGAGAGAGAAAAAGAAGGACAGAAGTAGAATGACACCAGAGTTCACAAAAAGAAGAGAGAATGCCTCACCTCTGATAAAATCACACTTCATGACATTTCACATAATTCATGCATTTTAGATACACTCCGATTTGAGGCTGTGTAACCTTTAAATATGCATACGAAGTTATCCGCAATTGAAGTGTGCTCATGTAACTGCTCAGTGATTTTTAACACTCCAGTCCCAAGTCAGATAAGATGTTCCATATAGCTAGCTGATGCTCAGTGTCCAATGGGCAGTGCCTGTTCCACTGAGAGTTGAGCCTGTGTTTTGGTCTTTGTGTTCCATTGCTGCTTCTGAAAGGAGAGCTTGACAGGGCTCATGCTGTTCCATTACTCTCCCCATCCCTCCTTTCCTCCCTCCACCGCTCCCTCCCTCCTTTCCTAGCCTAGCGTTGGTGACAGACTTGTTGGAAAGTGTTTTAATCGGGCACCAGGGGAGCTATTCCATAAGCAATCATTCCACTCCTTGGGAGGGAGTGGGCAGGAGGTGCCAGCGTCACAGCTAACCTTTGCAAGAGTGTAGGCAGGGCCTGGGGACCAAGTGACTCACCAGAGCCATAGAAAAACCAGGATCAACTGAACTCAGACAGACGGTAGTAGGCACCTGAAAGAGCACAGATCCAAGGCTAAGTTTATAGGAAAACTGTAAAAAAGTATATTTCTTAAATGTGGAGTTTACATATTTGTTTTAATTTTTCCTGTCCGTCAAAGTGTTCATCATAAGAAAATGTGTGTGTGTTGTGTCAACCTGCTGTGCGCCCTGACACAGTGGTATGATGGAGGTGTGAGTGGGTGCGTGTGTGTGTTGTAGGGAGGTGAGCAGGTAGATGACGAGTGCTAATCACCATTAGCAGCGACAGACTGCTTCATTAGCCAGACTGACCTCTGGGGCGTCTCTTTACTGCCTGGTTATTAAGCAAAGCCTGTGAAAGTGACTTTGGGGAGATTTTTGGGAGGAAAGCAGAAGGGCGACACAGCAGTTTCCTAACTGAGAGAGAAAAAGTGAGAGACTGTCAAGTGCATCACCTCGTCACCAGCAACACTAACACAGCCTTGAGATTATTCACTACTGTGTGTGATTACTGTGGATGGAGTGCCTCAGCTCAGACTCTGTGTTTAAGGTGACGCTAAGCTGATAGCCACTGAAAGAAGACACCCACTGGTGATGTCATAAGCTGAGCTTCCCATCATTCCAGGCAGCATTTGGGCTATCGGGGGAGTCCAACCTATCCCCATACCTAAACCCAATTACATGCTTAATCTTACATACACATATACACTAATATCATAGTGTATGTTTTTATACTACAATCTAGGCTGTTGCATGCTGCGCCATTGACAGATTAACAGCCATTACAAGTGAACAGGCTGTCTGGTCTGTCCTGACTTGGGTTAGTTAGCTGTGCTGTCAAGCCCAGACTCAGCATTAGTCCTAATGAATGAATAATAGATTGTTAATAGACTCAGCGACCTGTTTGTGCCCTGGCCTAAAGGATAGAGGTATACATAGCCCAGTGTTAGGTAGGGAGGAGCAGTGTGCTGCAGCACAGACCCCTGAGACAGGCTGATAGATTAGTCACTGATGGCTCTGAGGAGCTCTCCCTCCGTCTGCAGGTAAGGACTGACCTCCAACAAACCACATATTATCCACTGGCCGTGCCAACAAAACCACTCACACATTGGACCTGATTAATCCTAGAACACTCCCTGTCAATGAGAAATAAGTCCTTCTAAATTTTTGCTGTAGGGCTGTCAGATATTTGGTCATCGGTTCAATAATCTTGGCAGGCTGGCTGCTAAATAATGTATATACAGAGCCTTCGGAAAGTATTCAGACCCCTTGACTTTTCCCAAATGTTGTTAGGTTACAGCCTTATTCTAAAATTGATTTTTTTTTTATTCTCATCAATCTACACACAATACCCCATAATGACAATGCAAAAACAGGTTTTTAGAAATGTTAGCTAATAAATAAATAAATATATATATCACATTTACATAAGTATTCAGACCCTTTACTCAGTACTTTGTTGAAGGACCTTTGGCAGCGATTACAGCCTCGAGTCTTCTTGGGTATGACGCTACAAGCTTGGCACACCTGTATTTGGGGAGTTTCTCCCATTTTTCTCTGCAGGGCTTGAAAACTATTACAGACTACAAAGGGAAGCACAGCCGCGAGCTGCCCAGTGACACAAGACTTCCAGACGAGCTAAACCACTTCTATGCTCGCTTCGAGGCAAGCAACACTGAAGCATGAATGAGAGCACCAGCTGTTCCGGATGACTATGGGATCACGCTCTCCGTAGCCGATGTGAGTAAGACTTTTAAGCAGGTCAACATTCACAAGGCCGCAGGGCCAGACGGATTACCAGGACGTGTACTCCGAGCATGTGCTGACCAACTGGCAAGTGTCTTCACTGACATTTTCAACATGTCCCTGACTGAGTCTGTAATACCAACATGTTTCAAGCAGACCACCATAGTCCCCGTGCCCAAGGACACTAAGATAACCTGCCTAAATGACTACCGACCCATAGCACTGATGTCTGTAGCCATGAAGTGCTTTGAAAGGCTGGTCATGGCTCACATCAACACCATTATCCCAGAAACCCTAGACCCACTCCAATTTGCATACCGCCCCAACAGATCCACAGATGATGCAATCTCTATTGCACTCCACACTGCCCTTTCCCACCTGGACAAAAGGAACACCTACGTGAGAATGCTATTCATTGACTACAGCTCAGCATTCAACACCATAGTGCCCTCAAAGCTCATCACTAAGCTAAGGATCCTGGGACTAAACACCTCCCTCTGCAACTGGATCCTGGACATCCTGACGGGCCGCCCCCAGCTGGTAAGGGTAGGTAACAACACATCTGCCACACTGATCCTCAACACGGGGGCCCCTCAGGGGTGCGTGCTCAGTCCCCTCCTGTACTCCCTGTTCACCCATGACTGCATGGCCAGGCACGACTCCAACACCATCATTAAGTTTGCCGACGACACAACAGTGGTAGGCCTGATCACCGACAACGATGAGACAGCCTATAGGGAGGAGGTCAGAGACCTGGCCGTGTGGTGCCAGGATAACAACCTCTCCCTCAACGTGACCAAGACAAAGGAGATGATTGTGGACTACAGGGGAAAAAAAGAGGACTGAGCACGCCCCCATTCTCATCGACGGGGCTGTAGTGGAACAGGTTGAGAGCTTCAAGTTCCTTGGTGTCCACATCACCAACGAACTCTCATGGTCCAAACACACCAAGACAGTCGTGAAGAGGGCACGACAAAGCCTATTCCCCCTCAGGACACTGAAAAGATTTGGCATGGGTCCTCAGATCCTCAAAAAATTATACAGCTGCACCATCGAGAGCATCCTGACTGGTTGCATCACCGCCTGGTATGGCAACTGCTTGGCCTCCGACCGCAAGGCACTACAGAGGGTAGTGCGTACGGCCCAGTACATCACTGGGGCCAAGCTTCCTGCCATCCAGGACCTCTATACCAGGCTCCAGCCACCCTAGTCATAGACTGTTCTCTCTGCTACCACACGGCAAGCGGTACCGGAGTGCCAATTCTAGGTCCAAAAGACTTCTCAACAGCTTCTACCCCCAAGCCATAAGACTCCTGAACAGCTAATCATGGCTACCCGGACTATTTGCACTGCCCCCCCCCCCCCCCCCCACCCCCCACCCCATCTTTTTACGCTGCTGCTACTCTGTTAATTATTTATGCATAGTCACTTTAACTCTACCCACATGTACATATTACTTCAACTACCTCAACTAGCCGGTGCCCCCGCACATTGACTCTGCACCGGCACCCCCCTGTATATATAGCCTCCCTACTGTTATTTTTTTTTTACTTCTGCTCTTTTTTTCTCAACACTTTTTTGTTGTTTTTTTATTTTTTTTATTAAAAATAAATGCACTGTTGGTTAAGGGCTGTAAGTAAGCATTTCACTGTAATGTCTGCACCTGTTGTATTCTGCGCATGTGGCCAATAAAATTTGATTTGAGATCGTCTCTAGCTCTGTCAGGTTTACATTTTTACATTTGAGTAATTTAGCAGACGCTCTTATCCAGAGCGACTTACAGTTAGTGAGTGCATACATTTTTCATACTGGCCCCCCATGGGAATCGAACCCACAACCCTGGCGTTGCAAGCGCCATGCTCTACCAACTGAGCTACAGGTTGGCTGGGGAGCGTTTCTGCACAGCTATTTTCAGGTCTCTCCAGAGATGTTCGACCGGGTTAAAATCCGGGCTCTGGCTGGGCCACCCAAGTACATTCATAGCCACTCCTGCGTTGTCTTGGCTGTGTGCTTAAGGTCGTTGTCCTGTTGGAAGGTGAAACTTTGGCCCAGTCTGAGGTCCTGAGCACTCTGGAGCAGGTTTTCATTAAGGATCTCGCTGTACTTTGCTCCGTTCATCTTTGCCTCGATCCTGACTAGTCTCCCAGTCCCTGCCGCTGAAAAACATCCCACCACAGCATGATGCTGCCACCACCATTCTTCACCGTAGAGATGGTGCCAGTTTTCCTCCAGACGTGACCCTTGGCATTCAGGCCAAAGAGTTCAAGCCTGGTTTCAACAGACCAGAGAATCTTGTTTCTCATGGTCTGAGAGTCTTTAGGTGCCTTTTGGCAAACTCCAAGCGGGCTGTCTTGTGCCTTTTACTGAGGAGTGGCTTCCGTCTGGCCACTCTACAATAAAGGCCTGATTTGGTGGAGTGCTGCAGAGATGGTTGTTCTTCTGGAAGGTTCTCCCCTCTCCACAGAGGAACTTGACCAAGGCCCTTCTCCCCCGATTACTCAGTTTGGCCGGGCGGCCAGCTCTATGAGAGTCTTGGTGGTTCCGAACTTCTTTCATTTAAGAATGACTGAGGCCACTGTGTTCTTGGGGACCTTCAATGCTGCAGAAATGTTTTGGTACCCTTCCCCAGATCTGTGCCTCGACACAATCCTGTCTCGGAGCTCTACGGACAATTCCTTCGACCTCATGGCTTGGTTTTTGCTCTGACATGCACTGTCAACTGTGGGACCTTATATAGCCATGTGTGTGCCTTTCCAAATCATGTCCAATCAATTGAATGTACCACAGGTGGACTCCAATCCAGTTGTAGAAACATCTCAAGGATGATCAATAGAAACAGGATGCACCTGAGCTCAATTTCGAGTCTCATAGCAAAGGGTCTGAATACTTATGTAAATAAGGTTTTCAGTTTTCTATTTTTAATAAATTTGCATAAAGTTCTAAAAACCTGTTTTCGCTTTGTCATTATGGGGTATTGTGTGTAGATTGCTGAGCATTTTAAAAAATGTAATCCATTTTAGAATAAGGCTGTAACATAACAAAATGTGGAAAAAGTCAAGGGGTCTGAATACTTTCCGAAGGTACTGTAGCTGCAAATAGCTAAAGAATAAGAAACATCATACATGATAGAAAATGGTTGCATAATCAGTGCACTGTTGAAACTCTTCACCCTCCTCGTCCTCCTCCAGCTGACAGCCTGTGGTTTGGAGGCTGTGTGTGATGTAGGGATGAGGGTGGGTCAGTTTGACCTCTGGGTTGACCTTCCTCTTCAGGTTCAAGGGGTGTGTGGTAGGGCTGGCAGTCAGAGGTCTCTCTCTGCCCAAGCCTCAGACAGCTGTCGTCTCCCCCCTCCCTCTCCTCCCTCCCCCCTTCCTCCCCCCTCTCAGCCACAGTGCCCCGCCTTTGGCACAGCCTGGTGGAAGTGTGTCATTATCTGTCATGGCAGGCGTGTTGTCATGGCAACATTAGAAGTGAAGGCAACTCCAGAAAGGAAAGGTCAACCTGTGAGTGGTTTAACAGACTGGTGCTATGAGGGGATTCACAGCACAACACACCAGAGGGTCCAATGGCCTGTCAGTGAGGCTGTGATTTTTACACAGATGAGAATCTGTCTGAACGACCTTAAAAATAGTCCTTCAAGTTGGACTCACTTCTGCCTTAACACCCACTCAGAAATTGGCTGTCTTGGTGGTGCATGGCAGGCAGCAAATGTGTTGCTGGTGGTTAGTTGGTCGTTCTCTAACAGGCAGCTAGCCTACATAGTTCTGTCTCTGTGTGAGGAAAATGTAAAAGGCCTCCTGCCATGAGGCCGTTACTGCACGGCAACACAGAGACCTCGTCTGATTGGCTTAATTCAATCAGACATCCTCTTAGGCAGCAGTTGTTCGCAGGGAAACTTGATTAACGGTGTCATGAAAGCTAAGACTGTTTCCTCTATTTATCCCCCCTTTCTCTGTTTGCTCAATAAATGATATGCAATGCCATTTCGTGGCAATGGCACATTATCATTTTAAACGTTAGGTGGCGTGTTGGAGATTGTTGGTCTGTGATTCCACTTCTCCCCTTCTCTAATCAAATCAAAATCAAATGTTATTTGTCACATGCTTCGTAAACAACAGGTGTAGACTAACAGTGAAATGCTTACTTACGGGCCGTTCCCAACAATAAAGAGAAAACAAAGAGAAATTATCGAAAAAATATAACACGAGGAATAAATACACAATGAGTAACGATAACTTGGCTATGTACACGGGGTACCAGTACCGAGTCGATGTGCAGGGGTACGAGGTTATTGAGGTAGATATGTAAATATAGGTAGGGATAAAGTGACTTGGCAACAGGATAGATAATAAACAGTAACAACAGCGTATGTGATGAGTAAAAAGAGTTAGTGCAAAAAGGGTGAATGCAGATTGTCCAGGTAGCTGTTTGGTTAACTATTTAACTAACTAGTTAGCAGTCTTATGGCTTGGAGGTAGAAGCTGTTCAGGGTCCTGTTCAATGTTCCCTCTAAGCTGCGCGTGGGCCGGGGCACCGAGACTGCCGCACAGCTCCCCCAGGACTGCCACGCAGAATAAATATCAGCCCGCAGAGAGAAGCACGAGATTGAACTTCACTCAACTTTCTAGAGCAGTGGTCACCAAGGTATTCCTAGTCGATCGCCAAACATTTATGTAAAAAACCCAACGATAAAGCCTTGTGTTCCACTTTTTTTTTTGTCTCGTGCTATTGGCGGTAGGTGCACCCGATTCAGCTGCCCTGCACGCCCGGGTAAGCAACTGTTGCCATTTTGAACCATTTCATGTGTCTGAAGGTACAAACTCTGCCTTCCCGGCGGGCCCGGAGAGCAAATCATGTGCACTATAAGCCTACCGCTGGCCAATTGGATGGTTCAGATTACCGTGTCTGCAGTAATGCAGCAGGCGTAAAAGAAAGCGACAGCAAAATTGATACTGTGAGATTTCAAAACGTTTAAAACCATGACTAGAGAGAGACTGTCAACGAATACAGCAAAGAGCTGCTGTTTTTATGATTGAGTGTTTAAGTTCTTACTCAGCACTGTCAGCACTTTGTATTCAACACTTTTATAAGCCATAAAATGCGCGTTCTTCCTATTTCCACTCAGTGCTACAACAAGCACTGCAGCAGTAATGAATGAGTAGGAAAGTGTATCTATAGGCTTGCGTTGTTGTTATTATTAGTGGCTTGGGTGTTTTTTAATAGAGAGGAATATTTCACTTTCTCTGTTCATAGGAGTAACAACATGCATTTGTGCATGAGGCAGAAATAATGTGGTGCGACTCGAGTTTCGCCATCAGCTGGAAGACGGTGTCCCTATTTGGTCAGTGTCAGTGGAGGAAAGGGAGAGCAGAGGGATGTTGAGAGGCGGACCCGCAGTCTGCTGCTCTCTCCCTCCACTGAGACTGACCATCATATGCAGGCACCATCAGCCCAGTAAAATAAAAATAAAAAGCAAATGATTTAAATGTATTCTCACTCAGCTGTGCCTCAAAAGTAATACAACAACGGATCTATTACCGGTGTGATCATATAGTCTACCTTAAATGTTGAAATATAATTTTAAAAAATGGCCCGAACAACAATGCATTGGCAGGGCAATTCAAGCAAAGCCAATATGTGGTGATAATGTATTGGGCCTATAAATTACTGCACAAACCTCATTGCTACATTAATGTTTTTCATTGGTTAATGTTGCATAGGTTTACGTTTTTTAAGTCATGTTAAAAAAAGTCTGAGCGGTAGATCTCGGCTTGCATTTTGAATCAGAAAGTGATCTTGACTCAGAAAAGGTTGGTGACCACTGTTCTAGAGTTTTCCCTGTTAACACTATCAACGTTTCCCTTTAATGTGGCAATTGTGATGGAATCAACGCAATATTAGCCACTTTCAATGCAACATACCGAAACAAAACGAACTATGCAAGATTTTGTTGTATGCAGAACGCATCGGAGTAGGATTCTATTGCATTGACATGCATGACTCAGCCCGTACTCTACACAGACCGGTGTGGCATAAACAATCAGAGCTGCAGTAGGCCTATATGCAAATAGAATATTGCCATATATGGGTCTGTGCCATTTACTTTGAACTGGACTATTTTTACAACATGAGCGGTTGTGAGTAGATGTGCTTGTTTTGAGATCAAAGCAAGAGCTGCATGTAGCCACATGTGCAAATTCTTTTCATATCCTTTGCTAGTTAGTGAGTTATTAGCCCAGTTACAGATCATTTGTAGTCAGCAATAGGGGAGTGATTGCTTCCTACAAGAGCACAAAACGTGAACATTTCTAGACATCTTTGAAAATAGCTTTTTTTGTCTTAAAGGGGCAGTGTTGTATTTTGAGACAGGCTTGAATAAGTAGCCAATGGGCCAATAGGCAGAGGGTAACATAATTTGTCTGATTCTCTGTAATAATGGTATGGGAATAATAATGCATTTTATTTTGTAAAGTGGTTTCTTGTATCAAACAACACAACATTTTCAGTCACCTCAGGTTAATGTCAATCCCTACATGTTTTTTTCAAACGTCTCATGGAATGTAGGCCTACATTGAACACCACACAGTGGCTGCTGCTATATGCTGAATGATAGAACAGCTATTTCCATGTTAAAATGTTAGGGGATGAATTTTCTCCATTGTTTTTGATGGTAGGCCACTCTGGTAGGCCTACATTATGATCAAATACCCACAGTAGCCTACTTGGCCATTGTTAAAACTGTAACTTAAAGCGGGTACAGCCTCAGTGTTCACAGTAAATGTGCGCTGGTAGTTGCACATTTGCGCTGGTAGTTGCAATGTTGAAGTTTGCGCTCAGCAGACCTGAAATTTCCTCAGTGCCTCATTTTTTTGGAGGGAACATTGGTCCTGTTGGTTCCAGACTAGGTGCATCGGTACCACTTGCCGTGGGGTTGCAGTGAGGTCAGTCTGTGACTTGGGTGGCTGGATTCTTCGGCAATTTTTAGGGCCTTACTCTGACACCGCCTGGTATAGAGGTCCTGGATGGCAGGGAGCTCGGCCCCAGCGATTTCCTGGACGTACGCACTACCCTCTGTAGCGCGTTGGGGTTGGATCTCAAGCAGTTGCCACACCAAGTGTTGATGCAGCCAGTTAAGATGCTCTCAATGGTGTAGCTGTAGAACGTTTTGAGGATCTGAGGGCCCATGACGAATATTTTCAGCCTCCTGAGGGAAAGACACGTAATTGTAATCTGTGATAGTTTGCAAGCCCTGCCACATCTGACAAGCGTCAGAACCGGTGTAGTAGGATTCGATCTTGGTCCTGTATTGATGCTTTGTCTCTTTGATGGTTTGTCAGAGTGCGTAGCGGGATTTATTTTTACCCCCCCCTTCTCTCCCCAATTTCGTGATTACGATCTTGTCTCATCGCTGCAACTCCCCAACGGGCTCGGGAGAGGCGAAGGTCGAGTCATGCGTCCTCCGAAACATGACCCGCCAAACCGCGCTTCTTTACACCCGCTCACTTAACCTGGAAGCCAGCTGCACCAATGTGTCGGAGGAAACACTGTCAAACTGACGACCGAGTCAGCCTGCAGGCGCCTGGCCTGCCACAGGGAGTCACTAGAGCACGATCAGCCAAGTAAAGGCCCCCCCGGCCAAACCCTCCCCTAACCCGGACGACGCTGGGCCAATTGTGTGCCGCCCTATGGGACTCCCGGTCACGGCTGGTAATGACACAGCCTGGGATTGAACCCCAGGCTGTAGTGACGCCGCAACACTGTGATGCAGTGCCTTAGACCGCTGCGCCACTCAGGAGGCCCTCTGGATTTCTTATAAGCGTCCGGATTAGTGTCCCGCTCCTTCAAAGCGGCAACTCTAGCCTTTAGCTCAGTGCGGATGTTGCCTGTAATACATGGCTCCTGGTTGGGATATGTACATATGGTCACTGTGGGGACAACATCGTCGACGACACCGATGTGGTAAACTCCTCAATAGCATCGGATGAATACCGGAACATGTTCCAGTCTTTGCTAGTGAAACAGTCCTGTAGCTTAGCATCCGCTTCATCGGACCACTTCTGTATTGAGCACGTCACTGGTACTTCCTGTTTGAGTTTTTGCTTGTAAGCAGGAATCAGGAGGGGGGGCTAGGGAGAGCTTTGTATGCATCTCTGTGTGGAGTAAAGGTGATCTAGAGTTTTTTCGCCTCTAGTTGCACAGGTGACATGCTGGTAGAAATGAGATAAAACGGATTTCAGTTTTCCTGCATTAAAGTCACCGTCCCCTAGGAGCGCCACCTCTGGGTGAGCATTTTCTTGTTTACTTATGGCCCTATACAGCTCGTTGAGTGGGGTCTTAGTGCCAGTATCGGTTTGTGGTGGTAAATAGACAGCTACGAAAAATATAGATGAAAACGCTCTTGGTAAATAGTGTGGTCTACAGCTTATCATGAGGCATTCTAAATCAGGCGAGCAGAACCTCGAGACTACCTTATTTTTAGAGATTGCGCACCAGCTGTTGTTAACAAAGAGACACACACCCCCTCCCCTGAGCTTCTCCGACTCACCGTTCTGTCCTGCCGATGTATAGAAAAAACAGCTAGATTTATATTTACCTTGTTCAGCCACGACTCTGAGAAACATAGAATATTCCAGTTCTTCAGATCACATTTACATTTACATTTTAGTCATTTAGCAGACGCTCTTATCCAGAGCGATTTTACAGTTAGTGAGTGCATAATTATTATTTTTTTCATTGATAGGATAGACTCGAATGGACCTCATCCAGTTTATTATCCAGTGATTGCACGTTCGCCAATAGAACGGAGGGTAGAAGCGTTTTATCCACTCTCCGGTGTAGTCTTGTCAGGTAACCGGCACGTTGGCCTGTATAGCGCTGTCCCCTTCTTCAAGTGTTGGGGATTTGTGCCTGGTCCGGGATAATCAATATGTATTTTGCCTCCAACTCGAGGTTAGTGATAGCTTTTCTGATGTCCAGAAGCTATTTTTGGTCATAGGAAATGATGACGGAAACATTATGTACAAAAAAAGTTAAGATCAGCGCCAAAAAATACACAATTGGTCAGGAGCCTGTAAAATGGCCGCTATTCCCTCCAGCGCTAATCACACTCTCCCTCTCTCTTTGTCATTGCCGTGTCTTTCTCAGCTCCCAGACAGTGGGTTTGAGAATGAGGAGGTTCAACCTTAGCCTCAGACCTCTTATGTGCTCAGGGGCAGTAAAACCCTGTGAAACCACTGTTGAGTAGCATTCATTCTTTATGCTAGGCTTAAAATAGAGGCCCAGCCATTACAATTACACTCACTGCCTGGCCGGAAAGCTGTCATTTAGGAGATATGATCAAACAGGACTCTCGCTCCAGTGCTCCACTGCCTGGTGTTTGTCGTGCCGTTTGAGTCTGGATTGGTTTCAGGCCATTGTGTTTGTTGAAATGATACTGGACTGGATAGGTAGGGATGACTTGAACAGAGACATGAGGAAAATAAACTTGTCAGTGCAACTGCGCTAGCTGTCCTTGGTGAACTTTAATTTACTCTGCATTGAAAGACAATGAGGGTCAGAGGCACATCAATTGAAACGTTTTCTGTTTTTAAGACTGTTAAGAATTCCTGTGTGATACAGTGGGGGAAAAAAGTATTTAGTCAGCCACCAATTGTGCAAGTTCTCCCACTTAAAAAGATGAGAGAGGCCTGTAATTTTCATCATAGGTACACGTCAACTATGACAGACAAATTGAGATTTTTTTTCCAGAAAATCACATTGTAGGATTTTTTATGAATTTATTTGCAAATTATGGTGGAAAATAAGTATTTGGTCAATAACAAAAGTTTCTCAATACTTTGTTATATACCCTTTGTTGGCAATGACACAGGTCAAACGTTTTCTGTAAGTCTTCACAAGGTTTTCACACACTGTTGCTGGTATTTTGGCCCATTCCTCCATGCAGATCTCCTCTAGAGCAGTGATGTTTTGGGGCTGTCGCTGGGCAACACGGACTTTCAACTCCCTCCAAAGATTTTCTATGGGGTTGAGATCTGGAGACTGGCTAGGCCACTCCAGGACCTTGAAATGCTTCTTACGAAGCCACTCCTTCGTTGCCCGGGCGGTGTGTTTGGGATCATTGTCATGCTAAAAGACCCAGCCACGTTTCATCTTCAATGCCCTTGCTGATGGAAGGAGGTTTTCACTCAAAATCTCACGATACATGGCCCCATTCATTCTTTCCTTTACACGGATCAGTCGTCCTGGTCCCTTTGCAGAAAAACAGCCCCAAAGCATGATGTTTCCACCCCCATGCTTCACAGTAGGTATGGTGTTCTTTGGATGCAACTCAGCGTTCTTTGTCCTCCAAACACGACGAGTTGAGTTTTTACCAAAAAGTTCTATTTTGGTTTCATCTGACCATATGACATTCTCCCAATCCTCTTCTGGATCATCCAAATGCACTCTAGCAAACTTCAGACGGGCCTGGACATGTACTGGCTTAAGCAGGGGGACACGTCTGGCACTGCAGGATTTGAGTCCCTGGCGGCGTAGTGTGTTACTGATGGTAGGCTTTGTTACTTTGGTCCCCAGCTCTCTACAGGTCATTCACTAGGTCCCCCCGTGTGGTTCTGGGATTTTTGCTAATAATTGCTCCCACAGTTGATTTCTTCAAACCAAGCTGCTTACCTATTGCAGATTCAGTCTTCCCAGCCTGGTGCAGGTCTACAATTTTGTTTCTGGTGTCCTTTGACAGCTCTTTGGTCTTGGCCATAGTGGAGTTTGGAGTGTGACTGTTTGAGGTTGTGGACAGGTGTCTTTTATACTGATAACAAGTTCAAACAGGTGCCATTAATACAGGTAATGAGTGGAGGACAGAGGAGCCTCTTAAAGAAGAAGTTACAGGTCTGTGAGAGCCAGAAATCTTGCTTGTTTGTAGGTGACCAAATACTTATTTTCATAATTTGCAAATAAATTCATTAAAAATCCTACAATGTGATTTTCTGGGAAAAAAATTCTCAATTTGTCTGTCATAGTTGACGTGTACCTATGATGAAAATTACAGACCTCTCTCATCTTTTTAAGTGGGAGAACTTGCACAATTGGTGGCTGACTAAAGACTTTTTTTCCCCACTGTATATCTTTAGTGGCTTCTTTGTTGCGAGGCGCACTGTGCGTATATCCCTCTCATCTCCAAAGCCGCCATTAGGAATTCATGGCAAGGACTCCATATGCAAGCTTGGAAGTGCTTTGATTAAAATGCTAACGAGCACTCGATGGCTCAGGATATCACATTTCCTTTTGTATTAATGCTCTCCTGTTACGTTCACTCACAGCTAATAAGTCAGAATCAATCTACCTGCTGTATGCACTGTGGCTTTGTGAGCGCTTAACTAGGCCCATGAGAGATGGAAACATTTCACTTCTGAAACAGAGAGATTGTATGTGTAAGTTTGTGTGTGTGTGTGCGAGTGTGCGTCTGCATGCTTTTGTGTGTGTGTGTGTGTGCATGTGTCCGCGCCAAAGATGGAGATAAAAAGATATGAGGCGCTATTCTTCTAACCAAACAGTGCTGCATCTAGTTTGTCTTCTGATGAGGCTTGAAAGAGGGGCTCAGTAGCTTCCTGCTAATATCACATGAGGAGATGACATCACAACCTAGTCTCTCAAATCTCTTGACTTGTACTCTTTCTCTTCTATTCCCAATGTGTACCAATCCATTCCATGGAAGACAGCAGCGCGTCTTGACTCAGTTTTAAAGCAGCACTCCAACACTCCCAATTGTGCACAGAATGAAAACACACAAGGACACACACACACAATATTTCCCCAACATAAAAAACATCAAAGGCTGCTCCAGTATGTCACTGTAGCGCAGGGCTATGACACTGAGGGCTGTTCCCTGTGAATCGTGTCACACTACTTAACTATAATGTCTCTTCTGTGGCATGGTGGGTTTATATGTCTATTTCTCTGGCCTCTCACAGGGAAATATAAACCTCTATGGGAAAATGACTCACCAAATCATTCAGCCACTCATAGAGCTCTCACTGCAGTGGAATGATTGGTTTTCTAGATAAAACCATATAGACAAGGACAATCATTTAAGTTGCATCAAGGTACAATATGTGGTCTATCACAGTGATACCATATTATTGGTATTATTATTCCCACAATAAAATATTTAGAGTTCGCTATTACTCACGTTTCTCAGCAATCAAAAATACAAATCAAAAGAAAAACAACACTTATGTAGAATATGTACAGTACCAGTCAAAAGTTTGGACACACCTACTCATTCAAGGGTTTTTCTTTATTTTTACTATTTTCTACAAACTATGAAATAACACATATGGAATCATATAGTAACCAAAAAAGTGTTAAACAAATCAAAATATATTTTATATTTGAGATTCTTAAAATAGCCACCCTTTGCCTTGATGACAGCTTTGCACACTCTTGGCGTTCTCTCAACCAGCTTCACCTGGAATGCTTTTCCTACAGTCTTGAAGGAGTTCCCACATATGCTGAGCACTTGTTGGCTGCTTTTCCTTTACTCTGCTGTCCGACTCATCCTAAACCATCTCAATTGGGTTGAGGTCGGGAGATTGTGGAGGCCAGGTCATCTGATGCAGCACTCCATCACTCTCCTTCTTGGTAAAATAGCCCTGCAGAATGCTGTGGTAGCCATGCTGGTTAAGTGTGCCTTGAATTCTAAATAAATCACAGACCGTGTCACCAGCAAAGCACCCCCACACCATAACACCTCCTCCTCCATGCTTTACGGTGGGAACTGCACATGCAGAGATCATCCGTTCACCCACATCACGTCTCACAAAGACACAGCGGTTGGAACAAAAAATCTCAAATTTGGACTCCAGACCAAAGGACACATTTCCACCGGTCTAATGACCATTGCTTGTGTTTCGTGGCCCAAGCAGGTATTTTCTTATTATTGTTGTCCTTTAGTAGTGGTTTCTTTGCAGCAATTCGACCATGAAGGCCTGATTCACACAGTCCCCTCTGAACAGTTGATGTTGAGATGTGTCTGTGACTTGAACTCTGTGATGCATTTATTTGGGCTGCAATTTCTGAGGCTGGTAACTCTAATTAACTTATCCTCTGCAGCAGAGGTAACTCTGGGTCTTCCATTCCTGTGGTGGTCCTCATGAGAGCCAGTCTCATCATAGCGCTTGATGGTTTTTGTGACTGCACTTGAGGAAACTTTCAAGGTTCTTCAAATGTTCCGTATTGACTGACCTTCATGTCTTAAAGTAATGATGGACTGTCGTTTCTCTTTGCTTATTTGAGCTGTTCTTGCCATAATATGGACTTGGTCTTTTACCAAATAGGGCTATCTTCTGTATACCCCCCCCCCGCAACATTGTCTCAACACAACTGATTGGTTCAAACGCATTAAGAAGGAAATAAATTCCACAAATTAACTTTTAAGAAGGCACACCTGTTAATTGAAATGCATTCCAGGTGACTACCTCATGAAGCTGGTTTAGAGAATGCCAAGAGTGTGCAGAGTTGTCATCAAGGCAAAGGGTGGCTATTTGAAGAATCTCAAATATAAAATATATTTTGATTTGTTTAACACTTTTTTGGTTACTACATGATTCCATATGTGTTATTTCATAGTTTTGATGTCTTCACTATTATTCTACAATGTAGAAAATAGTAAAAAATAAAGAAAAAACGTTAAATTAGTAAGTGTGTCCAAGCTTTTGACTGGTAGTGTATGTCATTTAAAATGTGCAAATTGTAAGGGACACACTATCATTCAGGTTATGGCATGCAGTTATCTGGTCTACTATCTTGACTACTGTTTGTGTTAATATTGCTGACGCTAAATACATTCATGGCCACATTATGAGCTGCACTGGTGGTGACATGAGAGGAATATCCACAGTATCTCTCTCTCCCCCTGGGTTATGTTCCCATGGACCGTGGGGGGCTCTCTTCTCTCCCTTCTGTGGGCTTGTTACATGTATGGTTCTCTATCGCATCCCTCACCCTGGTGGGTCTCCACAATACACATTATAGATCAACCTGCTCTGGACACGGACTGATCTCTAAAACATTATATTCCAGTCTATGTCCTGTGTAACATGATGATAATGAACACTCCCTCATCTCTCCCAGCCATCTGTGCCTGGCATGTTCACTTTAACTCTCACAGCTCAGAGGCTGTCCCAGGGTTGATACATGAAACCCCACAACACAGTAGTCCGCTCTGGTAATAATGGGGACAGGAGGTCCATAGGCTGTCCCACATATGCCTGAGGGCCCTGGCCCTTAGTTGAGGTCCTGTGACCAGTGAAGCCCTACTTACGTCATCAGAGCCTGTGCTGAGTTGGGCTGGATATGTCGGCGTGGAAACGCTGTCTGCTGGAAATGGCTGTGGATGCTGAGAAGAGTTTGTTTACTGGGAAGCCTTCAGAGAGCCCTTCAGACAGTTTGTTCTCAGCAGAAGAAGTGTGTGGTGGGTGTGTGTGCGTAAGAAGTAGTCTGCAGGATGTTGCTCCTTTGATTCACAGGAAGGGTTTGAGACAGTTTGACTAGACTGGGCCAGAGAAGATGTGGGAGAGGAGACCTCCTCGGTATGACTAACACACCTGGCTGCCTTCCTCTCCTCTCCTCTCCTCTCCTCTCCTCTCCTCTCCTCTCCTCTCCTCTCCTCTCCTCTCCTCTCCTCTCCTCTCCTCTCCTCTCCTCTCCTCTCCTCTCCTCTCCTCTCCTCTCCTCTCCTCTCCTCTCCTAGTGTTCACCATGTTTTTTATTGTATTAGTGGTGGAAGTTAGAGGTAAAGGTGTGTAAGAAATCAAATCAAATCAAATGTTATTTGCCACATGCGCCGAATACAACAGGTGTAGACCTTACAGTGAAATGCTTACTTATAAGCCCTTAACCAACAATGCAGTTTTAATAAAAAATTGCTAATAATTAAAGAGCAGCAGTAAAATAAAATAACAGTAGGGAGGTTATATACAGGGGGTACCGGTACAGAGTCAATGTGCGGGAGCACCGGTTAGTCAAGGTAATTGAGGTAATATGTACAGTCGTGGTCAAACATTTTGAGAATGACACAAGTATTGGTCTTCACAAAGTTTGCTGCTTCAGTGTTTTTAGATATTTTTGTCAGATGTTACTATGGTATAATTACAAGCATTCCATAAGTGTCAAAGGCTTTTATTGACAATTACATTAAGTTTATGCAAAGAGTATATTTGCAGTGTTGACCCTTCTTTTTCAAGACCTCTGCAATCCGTCCTGGCATGCTGTCAATTAACTTCTGGGCCACATCCTGACTGATGGCAGCCCATTCTTGCATAATCAATGCTTGGAGTTTCTCAGAATTTGTGGGTTTTTGTTTGTCCACCCGCCTCTTGAGGATTGACCACAAGTTCTCAATGGGATTAAGGTCTGGGGAGTTTCCTGGCCATGGACCCAAAATGTTGATGGTTTGTTCCTCGAGCCACTTAGTTATCACTTTTGCCTTATGGCAAGGTGCTCCATCATGCTGGAAAAGGCATTGTTCGTCACCAAACTGTTCTTGGATGGTTGGGAGAAGTTGCTCTCGGAGGATGTGTTGGTACCATTCTTTATTCATGGCTGTGTTCTTAGGCAATATTGTGAGTGAGCCCACTCCCTTGGCTGAGAAACAACCCCACACATGAATGGTCTCAGGATGCTTTACTGTTGGCATGACACAGGACTGATGGTAGCGCTCACCTTGTCTTCTCTGGACCAGCTTTTTTCCGGATGCCCCAAACAATCGGAAAGGGGATTAATCAGAGAAAATGACTTTACCCCAGTCCGCAGCAGTCCAATCCCTGTACCTTTTGCAGAACATCAGTCTGTCCCTGATGTTTTTCCTGGAGAGAAGTTGCTTCCTCGCTGCCCTTCTTGACACCAGGCCATCCTCCAAAAGTCTTCGCCTCACTGTGCATGCAGATGCACTCACACCTGCCTGCTGCCATTCCTGAGCAAGCTCTGCACTGGTGGTGCCCCGATCCCGCAGCTGAATCAACTTTAGGAGACGGTCCTGGCGCTTGCTGGACTTTCTTGGGCGCCCTGACACCTTCTTCACAACAATTGAACCTCTCTCCTTGAAGTTCTTGATGATCCGATAAATGGTTGATTTAGGTGCAATCTTACTAGCAGCAATATCCTTGCCTGTGAAGCCCTTTTTGTGCAAAGCAATGATGACGGCACGTGTTTCCTTGCAGGTAACCATGGTTAACAGAGGAAGAACAATGATTTCAAGCACCACCCTCCTTTTAAAGCTTCCAGTCTGTTATTCTAACTCATGAAAAATGCAAATAGTCCGGGTAGCCATGATTAGCTGTTCAGGAGTCTTATGGCTTGGGGGTAGAAGCTGTTAAGAAGCCTTTTGGATCTAGACTTGGCGCTCCGGTACCGCTTGCCGTGTGGTAGCAGAGAGAACAGTCTATGACTAGGGTGGCTGGAGTCTTTGACAATTTTTAGGGCCTTCCTCCGCCTGGAATAGAGGTCCTGGATGGCAGGAAGTTTGGCCCCAGTGATGTACTGGACCGTACGCACTACCCTCTGTAATGCCTTGCGGTCGGAGGCCAAGCAGTTGCCATACCAGGCGGTGATGCAACCAGTCAGGATGCTCTCAATGGTGCAGTTGTAGAACTTTTTGAGGATCTGAGGACCCATGCCAAATCTTTTCAGTCTCCTGAGGGGGAATAGGCTTTGTCGTGCCCTCTTCACGACTGTCTTGGTGTGTTTGGACCATGATAGTTTGTTGGTGATGTGGACACCAAGGAACTTGAAGCTCTCAACCTGTTCCACTACAGCCCTGTCGATGAGAATGGGGGTGTGATCAGTCCTATTTTTTTTTCCTGTAGTCCACAATTATCTCCTTTGTCTTGATCACATTGAGGGAGAGGTTATTATCCTGGCACCACACGGCCAGGTCTCTGACCTCCTCACTATAGGCTCTCTCATCGTTGTCGGTGATCAGGCCTACCACTGTTGTGTCGTCTGCAAACTTAATGATGATGTTGGGGTCGTGCCTGGCCATGCAGTCATGGGTGAATAGGGAGTACAGGAGGGGACTGAGCACGCACCCCTGAGGGGCCCCCGTGTTGAGGATCAGCGTGGCAGATGTGTTGTTACCTACCCTTACCACCGGGGGGCGGCCCGTCAGGAAGTCCAGGATCCAGTTGAAGAGGGAGGTGTTTAGTCCCAGGGTCCTTAGCTTAGTGATGAGCTTTGAGGGCACTATATTGTTGAACACTGAGCTGTAGTCAATGAATAGCATTCTCACATAGGTGTTCCTCTTGTCCAGGTGGGAAAGGGCAGTGTGGATCTGTTGGGGCGGTATGCAACTTGGAGTGGGTTTAGGGTTTCTGGGATAATGGTGTTGATGTGAGCCATGACAAGCCTTTCAAAGCACTTCATGGCTACAGACGTGAGTGCTACGGGTCGGTAGTCATTTAGGCAAGTTATCTTAGTGTTCTTGGGCACAGGGACTATGGTGGTCTGCTTGAAACGTGTTGGTATTACAGACTCAGTCAGGGACATGTTGAAAATGTCAGTGAAGACACTTGTCAGTTGGTCAGCACATGCTCAGAGTACACGTCCTGGTAATCCGTCTGGCCCTGCGGCCTTGTGAATGTTGACCTGCTTAAAAGTCTTACATCGGCTACGGAGAGCGTGATCATATAGTCATCCGGAACAGCTGATGTTCTCATGCATGCTTCAGTGTTGCTTGCCTCGAAGCGAGCATATAAGTGATTTAGCTCGTCGGTATGCTCGTGTCACTGGGAAGCTAACGGCTGTGCTTCCCTTTGTTGTCTGTAATAGTTTTCAAGCCATTCAATCTTAGTCTTGTATTGACTCTTTGCCTGTTTTATGGTTTGTCGGATGGCATAGCGGGATTTCTTTTAAGCGTCCGGGTTAGAGTCCCGCTCCTTGAAAGCGGCAGCTCTACCCTTTAGCTCAGTACGGATGTTGCCTGTAATCTATGGCTTCTGATTGGGGTATGTATGTACGGTCACTGTGGGGACGACGTCATCGATGCACTTATTGATGAAGCCAGTGACTGATGTGGTGTACTCCTCAATGCTATTGGAAGAATCCCGGAACATATTCCAGTCCATGCTAGCAAAACAGTCCTGTAGCTTAGCATCTGCGTCATCTGACCACTTCCGAGTCACTGGTGCTTCCTGCTTTAGTTTTTGCTTATAAGCAGGAATCAGGAGGATAGAGTTATGGTCAGATTTGCCAAATAGAGGGCGAGGGAGAGCTTTGTACGCGTCTCTGTGAGTGGTCAAGAGTTTTTTTTCCTCTGGTTGCACATTTAACATGCTGGTAGAAATGAGGTAGAACGGATTTAAGTTTACCTGCATTAAAGTCCCCGGCCACTTGGAGCGCTGCCTCTGGATGAGCGTTTTCCTGTTTACTTATGGCCTTATACAGCTCATTGAGTGCAATCTTAGTGCCAGCATCTGTTTGTGTTGGTAAATAGACAGCTACGAATAATTTAGAGTAAAACTCTCTTGGTAAGTATTGTGGTCTACAGCTTATCATGAGATACTCTACATCTGGCAAGCAAAACCTCGAGACTTCCTTAGTATTAGATTTTATGCACCAGCTGTTGTTTACAAATATACACAGACCGCCACCCCTTGTCTTACCGGAGTCAGCCATTCTATCCTGCCGATGTAGCGTATGTCCCGCCAGCTGTACGTTATTCATGTCGTCGTTCATCCACGACTCAGTGAAACATAAGATATTACAGTTTTTAATGTCCCGTTGGTAGGATAACCTTAATCTTAGGTCGTCCAATTTATTTTCAAGTGATTGAACATTGGCTAATAGGATTGATGGACGAGGCAGTTTACTTGCTCGCCGTTGGATCCTTACAAGGCACCCCGACCTACATCCACGATATCTCTGTCTCTTTCTCATGCGAATGACGGGGATTTGGGCCTTGTCGGGTGTCTGTAGAATATCCTTCACGTCCGACTCGTTGAAGAAAAAATCTTCGTCCAATACGAGGTGAGTAATCGCTGTCCTGATATCCAGAAGCTCTTTTTGGTCATAAGAGACGGTGGCAGAAACATTATGTACCATTGTGTTTCTCTGCTGGGAGGCTCCTTTCCTCACTGTTATATTCTGATGATGATAGAAAGGCTTTTCAACTAACAGTGCTGTTGAAAGCTTTGGCCTGTCTGCCACTCTGGAAGATGCAGAGTAGAATAGCCACTTGCTGGCTGATAGGATTTGTTGTCTTTATTTGAACTAGTGTGCAGTTATAGAATAACTACCTCACTCATACTTTCAAAGTCTAGGATCTGTAGCATTGTGTAAGAAAACACGGCCCAACACCACTGAAGGACCACAGGGACTGTGGGAATTAGGTTTGTAGGGTCCAGTACATGTTTCTAAGTCACACCTGTCTGAATGGAGACAGAAGGAGTCTACAGTATGCCCAGAGGGCAACTCCAAACCCCATAGCAATCTACACAGTATTCTCCACAAGTGCAGAACAACCTTGTGTGTTATGTTCTGTATTGTACTAGCTGAATGATGCCTAATAAATGGGAGATATAGGGGAAACTGTGCAAATTCTCACAGACAAGAGGTTATTGTTTCTGAGAACTTGTGAGTTTCGGGTTAGAAACATTTGGAGGATTCATAATCATTTTGAGTAAGGAAGAAAGGAAGCCTTTTCTCTGCTTGTGTTCAATGCCGTTTCTGTGCTCCCTTTTAGTGTGCTTTAGCAGAGTGCCTGTGAAAACTGTTCAACGTAATTTTTTTATGTTATAAGAATGCAAGGACAACTGGGAACATACTCTTTCATTCTTGGAGTGGCTAATTAAAATTCTGTGATATCTTTGAATCCTTTGTGTCCGACATTACTTTTAGTCACACATCTCAACATGGCTGGCCTCCTCATCACACTGGAACTATTCAATACACAGTGAACTCTCACACTGTCCCATTTACCTCTTCTTTCTTTCTCTCTCTCACCGTCTGTCTCTCCATTGGTTTTGTCTCCCGGTCTGTCTGTCTCTCTGTGTGTCTGTCTACATGCCACTCACTCGTTTGTTTTTCCTGGCGCCGCTTGATTACTGAAATAATACATTCAAATTTCAAATCATGTTGTATTGCAGCAAATTAATTGTTTGTTTTGACATTTGGTGTTCTTGTCTGTGCTGTTCCTTTCTGTTTTCATTAAAGCCCCTCCTCTCTCTGCGTTGGGTTGTCCCCCAAGACACAACAGGGGTCTTTGTCAAATAAATGTGATTGATTGAAATCTTGCTCTCACCATGGCCCATCCACTCACAAAGCCTGTACATAGATTTAATTAAAGTAGATAGCAAACTCTACCTCCTACATACCTGTGATGTATAGTGACCCTGTCAAATATAATAAACTGCTCTTTCTCTGAAAAGTCAATAAAGCAGACAAACATTTTTCTCTTGTTTGTGTGGTGAAAATGTTTGTTCCCTCTCTCCATCATTCCCATGGCACCCATCAGCCCCTAGCCTGTTTTTCCCCTCTCTATATTTCTCCATATCTCTCCTTCTCTCTCTCTCTCTCTCTCGCTCTCTCTCTCTCACTCTCTCAATTCAATTACATTCAATTCAAATGGCTTTATTGGCACGGGAAACATATGTTTACATTGCCAAAGCAATGTCTCACTAAAGGCGTCAGTCATACAAAAGTTATACTTAAATCCAAACTGGTTCTCTAGAAAATTTGTAAGAATGTCTCACCACATGTTCAAGAATTGCCCTTTTCCCTTTATTCAGATTACAACCTCTCACTTTCGGTTATTTGAAAATGAAATAATCTCCAAAATATAGCTATTTTTAAAGCAAGCCATAGAATGTTGGTTGCAATTTTAGTTTAATCCACCAGAAAAGACAGAACAAATAATGCAACAAATATTGTGGTTAAACTCAAAAATACTAATTGATAAAAAACCATTATTCTTCAAAAAAAAAAAAAAGTATAATCTTTGTAAATTATATAATAAATAGGACTGGTGGAATGCTGAGTTGCATCCAAAGAACACCATACCTACTGTGAAGCATGGTGGTGGAAACATCATGCTTTGGGGCTGTTTTTCAGCAAAGGGACCAGGACGACTGATCCGTGTAAAAGAAAGAATGAATGGGGCCATGTATCGTGAGATTTTGAGTGAAAACCTCCTTCCATCAGTCTCTTAGATTGGAGAATCTTTTATATATTTGATATAATTCGTCTGCACTTATGGCCTGCCCTCTTCAAATCAAACCACAGGTTTGAAAATGGGGTTCAAGTCCGGAGAATTAATGTAGATTTTTTTGGTCAATTAACTATTTCTTTGTGGATTTTGTGCTTGGGGTTATTGTCTTGCTGGAAGATTCACTTGCAGCCAAGTGTCAGCCTCCTGGCAGAGGCAACCAGGTTTTTGGCTAAAATGTCCTGGTACTTTACTGCCTTAATTTTTGCTGGACCCCAGGAAGAGTAGCAGCTGTCTTGGCAGGAGCTATTGGAGATCCATAATAAATACAAATACAAATACTTGGTAAAGTTCATGATGCCGATGACAATAACAAGGGCCCACAGGACCAGTAGAAGATAAATAGCCCCATAACATCAAAGATGCACCACCATATTTTACAGTTGGTATGAGGTACTTTTCTGCATATGCTTTTTGATGCCAAACCTTACCACTGGTGTGCGTGGCCAAAGAGCTTTATTTTCATGTCATCTGACCATAGAACCACCTGGAGTTTGATAAACGGCATTGGCACTTCGATTGGAATCTGTGCATTTTTTTTGCCAAAAGCCTGGTTGCCTCTGCCAGAAGACTGACACTTGGCCGCAAATGTATCTTTCAGCAAGTGAATAACCCCAAGCACTAATCAAAATCGACAAAGAAATGGTTAATTTACCACAATATCTACATTTTGCGAAGGCCATCACTGTCTCCGGACTTGAACCCCATTGTGGTTTGAATTGAAAAGGTCAGTCCATAACCTCCGACGAAACATATCAAAGATCTTAAAAGATTCTGTATGGCGGAATGATCTAAGATCCCTTCCAACGTGTTCTCCAATCTCATAAAATATTTTAGAAAAATGCTCAGTGTCGTTATCCTCGCAAGGGGTGTAAACTGTGGTGCCAATAATTTTGACCCCTATCTTTTTTAGATTTTTTTTGTATTACTTTCGACACCTTGTGGAGTCCATGCCGAATTGAGGCTGTTCTGAGGGCAAAAGGGGGTGCAACTCAATATTAGGAAGGTGTTCCTAATGATTTGTACACTCAGTATAGCTAAGTATTTGTATTATTTGTACAGTCTTTTTTGCTCATCTTTATCAAGGGTGCCAATAATTATGAACCCCACAGTATGTCCTACAGCAACTCAGCCTGACTTCTGTTAGATAGAGCATGCATCATGTTGATAGAGGATTTGGTACATAATACTCCCAGATTATATAACAAGTTAGCTGAAAAATCAGGGATCCTGGTGAGATGAATGTGAGAAGAGAGTGACTATACCATAGAGTATTTGAAGATGTTCCTCCTTTTTAACAATTCTATGGACTCTCCAAATGCACTGTTGGGTGGCAATGTGATCACATTGGAAATGGCTGTGCAGAAATCTTATCTCCCTCCATCTTTCCCATTACTGGGAGATTGAAACCCCTGCAGCAGTGATCCGGCTCCTGCTCCAGCTGCAGCCAAGAACACATTTTAGATTACAATATGACAGCTTTTAAAATGTCACCATTTCTTGTTCAGATGCTCTGCCAAGCACTTCACTCATATAGGCTGTGGGTTTTGCAGCAGTTGGGTTCTAAACTGATGGCAGCTCCCTGGCACTCTGGTTGTATCACCCCTGGCCCTGCCCCTAATGTGTGGCTGCAATAATGACATAATCTGTTCTGGTAAAGTCAACCACATATAGCTACCAATACTGCTGGATTCGATACCATGTTCCAACCAGCACTCCCCACTCATCAATAGACCTGCCACTAAACCAGGTTAGCTCATGGTTTGGACAGTTACTTCAGGTCTCAGGGAAGATGACATCACATGGCTAGCAGCCACTAGCTTACCTCCAATCCACAGACAGTCACTCTGGACAGCGCTGATAATGTCACTCTCCCTGCTCCCGTCCATCAGTTAGTCAGTCACTCCACAGGGCAGATGGGCCAAGGCTACGGCCCAGACAGAGCCCAGGGGCAGTGCTGGAGAGGCACTGGGGAGATGAAGGGGACCCCTGCTGCCCACCATCTGGCCAAATGGCATGCGTAAGTGCCAACCCGATGCCCGCTAAGGGAAGGGGCATTGGGCACAGAGACGTGCTACAGAGAGCTGCTACAGAGACAGGCAGGCAGGGGGGGCATTTGTAGACACAGGCCATCCTTTCTCAGTAAAAGGCCCACTCAGCAACACCTGTGCTCCCGGTCAGACTTGTCCACCCACGCCTGGCCCCACCACATCCTCGTTCTGTCAGAACGGCTGCACTCAGCAGAAAGACAGGCTCCTCCAACAAAGGACTTTGCGGGATAGGAAGTGTACGTGCAGGTGAATAGCGATAACTAGTTATTCAGCTATTCATATATTCATCTGTGCATTCATATTTACCCCTGCTGTGAGTGAGATGAACACTGTTTCGGAGCTGGGGTTCTGACTGTTACAGAGACGGAACACTCGCCTTCATTCACTCCCAATGGCGCTCACAAATACTTTTAATACTCTGCTGTATTCTACATGGGACAGGATGAGTGTCGTTCCCTGGCCCCCTAACCCTAAGCTTGGGGTTAGAATCTCAGGGCAGACACCTACTATAGTACAGTATGTAAGCATACACTTGTTAAATGGTTTGGAGTGGGAAAATAGTGTTGGTATAAGAGAAAGATTTAAAACACATGGAGTGTGTTTGTTATTATTTGTCTCAAATGAGACAACATAAACCTATTCATCACTAGATAAGCACAAATATTAAAGGTGTTAAATCATAGTCCGTATACATTTGTGGGCTTCTTCAGCACGCTCCATTGCTTTGATTTGCAAGCATTCTTTTTCTAGGGTGTAGATACATGTGTTTATAGTCTGTCTGGTCACATGCAGAGGACTAGTTCTGTGCCTTACGGTGTAGTATGGACTAAATGACATTCTCCAGCAGCCAGACACCAGTGTGCCTGCCCAGGGTTATCACTTACCTCTTGTTGAGGCACAGATCATGTAATAATGGCTGTGGGATCCTGGTCTGGAGAAGGTCAATGATGCCCAGTAATGTAGTGTAAATGATGGCTTAAGGACAGGAGAGGCAGAGGGACTGACTGATCCCAGGGGTGGATGTATTACCTGGAGAGGTGTCCTTTCCATCCCACACCAGAATCACTCTCCCACTGGCCCCTCCCCTCCTTCCCTACTCCACTTGGCTGGAGCCTGCTTTAGCCAGAGGCCTTTGTCTGCGGGGCAGCAATCGATTCCTGTAAAGCAGAATGTAAAAAATGTATGTGTTAAGAGAGAACTTGAAAGACACAGAGCAGAGGTTTGAAATGATCGGGTGCTTCAGTGTACATGGATCGAAATGTGTAAGAAGAGCGATAGAGGCCTTTACTTCAGACTCAAGACTAAAGCGTTCAGATATTCCCTTACACAGACCTGTCATTCTCTTTAAGTGCTCGGTGTGAGAGTGATTCACTGCTATCAGCCAAACGCATTAGGCCTCACTGACCACAGAAATAGACCAGACGTCTGTCCATCTCACCACCCAGAGAAGCTATAGCAAATACATAAGAAGTAGATTTGGATTGTAGTATTATTTATTTACTTCCAGCAGTATCTACAGTGTTGATTGTTGCCTGAAATTAAGCAATATTGCTCAACTTATGCCTATCATTAATGTAAATGAAATATGATTAGGTTACCGAATTTAGGGTACAGAATTTGTGATAGGGTACATAATAGGGTACAGGGTAGGGTACAGTAGTCTGTGATCTTCAGTAATGATATGTATGTGTACCTCTGTGTGGTGATCAGAGGGTTAAGGCTGTGTTGTTAGTCTTTCAGCAGGCCTACTGGGGATTGGTGGAGATGTTGTTAGTCTTTCAGCAGGCCTACTGGGGATTGGTGGAGATGTTGTTAGTCTTTCAGCAGGCCTACTGGGGATTGGTGGAGGTGGTGTTAAAACCCACCTAGGTCTGTTAAATGGTTGTTTTCTGTGTCTCCATGTGGGCCGGAGAGCCACACCTGTGTGTGTGTGTGTGTGTGTGTGTGTGTGTGTGTGTGTGTGTGCTA
This sequence comes from Coregonus lavaretus, assembly GCF_964263955.1. Taxonomy (NCBI): domain Eukaryota; kingdom Metazoa; phylum Chordata; class Actinopteri; order Salmoniformes; family Salmonidae; genus Coregonus; species Coregonus lavaretus. The sequence goes on along the minus strand of NC_139997.1, from coordinate 41,081,300 downwards.
TGTGCATGTGCGTGAGTGAATTTGTGTGCGTGCTTGTGCTGGGCCCACGCTGGGGAGTTGTACAGCGCCATGGTAATTGGTGTGGTTTCTGGAGCTAGTGTGAGTTGGCAGGTCAGGTCCAGTGTGGTTATTCCTGCGTGGTCGGTGTGAAAACCTGAGCCAGAGTGACGCAGTCAGAGACAAGTCGTGGTCCTCTGTAGCTCAGCTGGTAGGGCACGGCGCTTGTAACGCCAAGGTAGTGGGTTGGATCCCCGGGACCATACATACACAAAAAAATAAAAAATGTATGCACGCATGACTGTAAGTCGCTTTGGATAAAAGCGTCTGCTAAATGGCATATTATTATTATAAGTCTTACCCAACCACAGGGTGCAGCCGACAGGTCCATCTGATGATACTGCCTCAGTATCTACACAGTTTCACTGCTCACTGCTCAAAAGCAGGTGTCAATATAAAAGTATATGGGTAAGAACTAAGAGAGAGGTGATGATAGAGAAAAAACTCCTAAACAGCACCAGTAGAAAGTAGCACAGCCATCAGCTGTAAAGTCTTCCCTTAAAATGATTTGCTACAGGAATAAAGCCCCTAAGCCAAAGCATTAGAGAGATAGAGAGATCTGGAGAGAGAAAGAGAGAGAGAGAGCAGATGAGCAGATGAGCTCCCCCATTCTTCAGCATGTTTTTACAAAAATATAGATTTAGAGTTAGATAAACTTTGATTTTTCAGCAAGGACATACACAGGATACTACCCTCCACAACATAACCTTCACTCCAAATCAAAAATCCAAACCTACAACCTGATTTTGGACAAAATTACCTGGAAGGATTCCTACTACCAGAGATTCCTACTTCCAATCTATACAGCAAATGCTCGGCCAAACAAACAACAGAAACCTGAAAACACCATCCAACCTGGAACTGAGTGAGTAATGTTTAGTCTGAAGCTACTTTTACAATCAAGAAGAAAAATACACTACAATTATGTATTTTACTTTAGAAGGACTAAATGCTAAGTTAAGGCTACCAAGCTTGCTAGGACAATACATATCTGACTGCAACTTCAGTTAGCACTGAGGTGTGAAGCGAGAGTTGTCAAAGCCCTTTTGAGCCCAACAATGGCAGAAGAGTTCCACAGCCTACCCCACCCAAATGCAGAGGCCTTTGAAACCCCCTCCCGCTGCTCAGAGGTTATTAGCATACAGTACCCTCTGGATGTAAAAAATGATAAGGCACGAAAAGAGTACAAAAATAACCTCCTTATGGAAAATCAAGAAACACGTTTTGCTGACTATTATAAAAATGGGAACATAAGCAACTTAATCTTCCACATAGACCATCACCTGGCATGGCACAGTGCTATATTAACACACTACCCCTCTGTTAAGTGTTAGCGATGGGTGGAAACTCAGGATACTAGACAACGAGGACTCTGGGTCAGCCAATATAAATCTGTACAAGTCTGGAACAGTATTGGTACAGGGCAACCCCAAACAGTTTCAACAGGACTTTCACCTAATTAAAGAAATAGCTCAGCAGGAGAAGCTCTCCCTTGAGATAGATACCCCTACCCCGAGCGGGTCAGACCAGACCTCTTCATTATATACAGTGGGGAAAAAAAGTATTTAGTCAGCCACCAATTGTGCAAGTTCTCCCACTTAAAAAGATGAGAGAGGCCTGTAATTTTCATCATAGGTACACGTCAACTATAACAGACAAATTGAGGAAAACAAATCCAGAAAATCACATTGTTGGATTTTTAATGAATTTATTTGCAAATTATGGTGGAAAATAAGTATTTGGTCACCTACAAACAAGTAAGATTTCTGGCTCTCACAGACCTATAACTTCTTCTTTAAGAGGCTCCTCTGTCCTCCACTCGTTACCTGTATTAATGGCACCTGTTTGAACTTGTTATCAGTATAAAAGACACCTGTCCACAACCTCAAACAGTCACACTCCAAACTCCACTATGGCCAAGACCAAAGAGCTGTCAAAGGACACCAGAAACAAAATTGTAGACCTGCACCAGGCTGGGAAGACTGAATCTGCAATAGGTAAGCAGCTTGGTTTGAAGAAATCAACTGTGGGAGCAATTATTAGGAAATGGAAGACATACAAGACCACTGATAATCTCCCTCGATCTGGGGCTCCACGCAAGATCTCACCCCGTGGGGTCAAAATGATCACAAGAACGGTGAGCAAAAATCCCAGAACCACACGGGGGGACCTAGTGAATGACCTGCAGAGAGCTGGGACCAAAGTAACAAAGCCTACCATCAGTAACACACTACGCCGCCAGGGACTCAAATCCTGCAGTGTTAGACGTGTCCCCCTGCTTAAGCCAGTACATGTCCAGGCCCGTCTGAAGTTTGCTAGAGTGCATTTGGATGATCCAGAAGAGGATTGGGAGAATGTCATATGGTCAGATGAAACCAAAATATAACTTTTTGGTAAAAGCTCAACTCGTCGTGTTTGGAGGACAAAGAATGTTGAGTTGCATCCAAAGAACACCATACCTACTGTGAAGCATGGGGGTGGAAACATCATGCTTTGGGGCTGTTTTTCTGCAAAGGGACCAGGACGACTGATCCGTGTAAAGGAAAGAGTGAATGGGGCCATGTATCGAAACGTGGCTGGGTCTTTTAGCATGACAATGATCCCAAACACACCACCCGGGCAACGAAGGAGTGGCTTCATAAGAAGCATTTCAAGGTCCTGGAGTGGCCTAGCCAGTCTCCAGATCTCAACCCCATAGAAAATCTTTGGAGGGAGTTGAAAGTCTGTGTTGCCCAGCGACAGCCCCAAAACATCACTGCTCTAGAGGAGATCTGCATGGAGGAATGGGCCAAAATACCAGCAACAGTGTGTGAAAACCTTGTGAAGACTTACAGAAAACGTTTGACCTGTGTCATTGCCAACAAAGGGTATATAACAAAGTATTGAGAAACTTTTGTTATTGACCAAATACTTACTTTCCACCATAATTTGCAAATAAATTCATTAAAAATCCTACAATGTGATTTTCAGGAATTTTTTTTCTCATTTTGTCTGTCATAGTTGACGTGTACCTATGATGAAAATTACAGGCCTCTCTCATCTTTTTAAGTGGGAGAACTTGCACAATTGGTGGCTGACTAAATTCTTTTTTTCCCCACTGTAACCTCACAGACAAGCAACCCCAAGCAGAAAGTCAACCTCCCAGCACAAAGTACTACTCCCTCATTGAAATAAAGTATAATTTCACCCAGCTGGAATATGATGACGGGTGACAGAGAACAACCCATTAGAGAGCTGGCCACCCCCGCAGAGAAGCCAGCAGAACAGCCCACCGCAGATCCTGACCAAAGTCTCGACACCACAGCAGAACAGTCCACCCTAGATCCTGACCATAGCCTCGACATCACAGCCGGACAAACAAATAAAGAACCCCAAGTCCAGGGGATCCCACCCACTCTGAGCACCCCCCTGTCAGCCACACTGATAGCCCTCCTGACGACCCCCACACACCCAATGAGGACATACACAAGCCACATATTGTACTCCTTATGGACTCAAACAGGAAATACATACAAGAAAATAAACTTTTTCCCAAACACAAAGTGTCTAAACTCTGGTGTCCAAACACCCAACGTGCCCTAGACCTTCTGTCTGAGGACCAGCTAGGATCACCCAGCCACATAATAATACACACAGGCACAAACGACCTGAGAACACAGCAGGAAAGGATGGCCACAGCACTCAAGGGAGTGATTGAAAAAGCTTCTTCTACTTTCCCCAACGCACAAGTGGTTATCTCCACCCTGCTACCACGAAAATACTTCCACCCTGCTACCATACAGCGGGTAAACGCAAGTATTTCCCGTGACTGTGCCTCAAAACCAAATGTCTACCTGGCCCACCACTCCACCCTGGACTTGAACAGCCTTTACGACCAGATCCACCTATACAAGGCAGCAGTGCCCACCTTTGCCCGGACCCTAAATTACATCGCCCTCAACCACAGCCCCAACACCTCACACAGAAGCAACAGATCAACAGACACCCCGCCCGGCGAGACACTCTCCCAGACCTGCGGACCTAACTCACTCTATTCAATTAATCAAAACAGGAACATTTTACATTTGGCTAGAAATTCAAAAGGAAATTATCTTATCGGAGAAAAATATCCTCCTGTGTGCTACCTATATCCCCCCACTAGAATTCCCACACTTTAATGAAGATAGCTTCTCCATCCTGGAGGGGGAAAACAATCATTTCCAGGCCCAGGGACATGTACTAGTCTGTGGCGACCTAAATGCCAGAACTGGACAAGAACCTGACATTCTCAGCACACAGGGAGACAAACACATACCTGGAGGTGACAGCATTCCCTCCCCCATATGCCCCCCTAGGCACAACTACGACAACATAACCTAAATGGGTCACAACTCCTGCAGCTCTGTCGCAAGCTGGGTATGTACATAGTCAATGGTAGGCTTTGAGGGGACTCCTATGGTAGGTACACCTATAGCTCATCTCTTGGCAGTAGTACTGTAGACCACTGAGCTTAACCCAGAGTCTCTCAGAGCGTTCACAGTCAGCCCACTGACACCCCTATCAGATCACAGCAAAATCACAGTCTACTTGAACAGAGCAATACTCAATCATGAGGCATCAAAGCCAAAGGAACAGAATAATATTAGTGTAAATACAAGTATAAACTTGGCAGTAGAAACCTTAACAGTATATTTGACCTCTCAGCTTCCCTATCAAATCTAAACATTTCAAACAGAAAACCAATGAAAATTAACAACAATGACAAATGGTTTGATGAAGAATGTAAAAACCTAAGAAATAAATTGAGAAACCTATCCAACCAAAAACATAGAGACCCAGAAAACCTGAGCCTACGCCTTCACTATGGTGAATTACTAAAACAATACAGAAATACACTACGGAAAAAGAAGGAACAGCACGTCAGAAATCAGCTCAATGTAATTGAAGAATCCATAGACTCTAACCACTTCTGGGAAAATTGGAAAACACTAAACAAACAACAACACGAAGAGTTATCTATCCAAAATGGAGATATATGGGTAAACCACTTCTCCAATCTTTTTGGCCCTATAACAAAGAATAAATAGCAAAAACAATTAATAATTGCAGCATTACCGCAAAAATGGAAGAGGAAAGTGGAAGGGGGAAAAAGTAAAGAACTTGTCTGTCGGCCCTGCATTAATGAACATAATTGGTTAAAGACAATTATGATAAATAAAAAAGTATACCAGTTTAATTGAAGGACCAAAGGATTGACAGCCATCCCATATAGATTGCAAAGTAGTTGGGAAGAGATTTTTGACATACCGATTCCATGGCATAGTGTTTATGAACTGATATGCAAAACGACCCCGGATTCAAAACTTAGAATTTTTCCATTTAAATTATTATACATAATTCTTGCTACCAATAGAATGTTATTTATATGGGGGATACAATCTTCCCAGCTCTGCAGATTTTGCTGCGAAGAGACAGAATCATTAGATCATTTGTTTTGGTACTGTAAGTATATAGGTTATAGGTTGAGAGTTTTTGTGAAAGAACACAGTTAGAAAGATATGGCATATAGAAGCAAACCAGATGGACTTCATGAAAATGATCGGGGAGTTTGAGGGTAGAGGAAGTTCAGGAGTAAAAACAAACAAAATATAATTATTGTAAGTTGTAGTGTCCATTAAATGTATATAGTATGTATAAGCTGGAAGTAGAGGCCTAAGGGTTGTTGTTCACTAGTTTACTCCAATTAGGGAAGGGGTCGTGGGGTTGGAAAGTAATGAAGGGAAATATATATATATTTAAAGGATATGTATATATATGTATTTATATGTATGTATGTGTATAAGTACAGTTGAAGTCGGAAGTTTACATACACTTAGGTTGGAGTCATTAAAACTTGTTTTTCAACCACTCCACAAATTTCTTGTTAACAAACTATAGTTTTGGCAAGTCGGTTAGGACATCTACTTAGTGCATGACACAAGTAATTTTTCCAACAATTGTTTACAGATAAATTATTTCACTTATAATTCACTGTATCACAATTCCAGTGGGTCAGAATTTTACATACACTAAGTTGACTGTGCCTTTAAACAGCTTGGAAAATTCCAGAAAATGATGTCATGGCTTTAGAAGCTTCTGATAGAGCTTGATTGAGTGAATTGGAGGTGTACCTGTGGATGTATTTCAAGGCCTACATTCAAACTCAGTGCCTCTTTCCTTGACATCATGGGAAATTCCAAATAAATCAGCCAAGACCTCAGAAAGTTCTGTCTCCTAGAGATTAACGTACTTTGGTGCGAAAAGTGCAAATCAATCCCAGAACAACAGCAAAGGACCTTGTGAAGATGCTGGAGGAAACAGGTACAAAAGTATCTATATCCACAGTAAAACGAGTCCTATATCGACATAACCTGAAAGGCCGCTCAGCAAGGAATAAGCCACTGCTCCAAAACCGCCATAAAAAAAGCCAGACTACGGTTTGCAACTGCACATGGGGACAAAGATCTTACTTTTTGGAGAAATGCCCTCTGGTCTGATGAAACAAAAATAGAACTGTTTGGCTATAATGACCATCGTTATGTTTGAAGGAAAAAGGGGGTGCCTTGCAAGCCGAAGAACACCATCCCAACCGTGAAGCACGGGGGTGGTAGCATCATGCTGTGGGGGTGCTTTGCTGCAGGAGGGACTGGTGCACTTCACACAATAGATGGCATCATGAGGAAGGAAAATGATGTGGATTATTGAAGCAACATCTCAAGACATCAGTCAGGAAGTTAAAGCTTGGTCGCAAATGGGTCTTCCAAATGGACAATGACCCCAAGCATACTTCCAAAGTTGTGGCAAAATGTCTGAAGGACAACAAAGTCAAGGTATTGGAGTGGCCATCACAAAGCCCTGACCTCAATCCTATAGAAAATGTGTGGGCAGAACTGAAAAAGCGTGTGCGAGCAAGGAGGCCTACAAACCTGACTCAGTTACATCAGCTCTGTCAGGAGGAATGGACCAAAAGTCACCCAATTTATTGTGGGAAGCTTGTGGAAGGCTACCCGAAACATTTGAACCAAGTTAAACAATTTAAAGGCAATGCTACCAAACACTAATAGAGTGTATGTAAACTTCTGACCCACTGGGAATGTGATGAAAGAAATAAAAGCTGAAAGAAATAATTATCTCTACTCTTATTCTGACATTTTACATTCTTAAAATAGTGGTGATCCTAACTGACTTAAGACAGGGAATTTTTACTAGGATTAAATGTCAGGAATTGTGAAAAACTGAGTTTAAATGTATTTGGCTAAGGTGTATGTAAACTTCAGACTTCAACTGTATATATATATGATGGAAGTTACAATCTATCTAAATAGCAAAAACATATACATGATCAAATACAAATCTTAGAATCAACTATTAAAGACTACCAGAACCCACTGGATTCTCCAATTACATGGAATGAACTACAGGACAAAATACAAACCCTCCAACCCAAAAAGGCATGTGGTGTTGATGGTATCCTCAATGAAATGATCAAATATACAGACCACAAATTCCAATTGGCTATATTTAAACTCGTTAACATCAACGTTAGCTCTGGCATCTTCCCCAATATTTGGAACCAAGGACTGATCACCCCAATCCACAAAAGTGGAGACAAATTTGACCCCAATAACTACCGTGGGATATGCGTCAACAGCAACCTTGGGAAAATCATCTGCATTATCATTAACAGCAGACTCGTACATTTCCTCCAGTGAAAACAATGTACTGAGCAAATGTCAAATTGGCTTTTTACCAAATTACCGTACGACAGACCACGTATTTACCCTGCACACCCTAATTGACAAACAAACAAACCAAAACAGAGGCAAAGTCTTCTTATGTTTTGTTGATTTCAAAAAAGCTTTTGACTCAATTTGGCATGAGGGTCTGCTATACAAATGGATGGAAAGTGGTGTTGGGGGAAGAACATACGGCATTATAAAATCCATGTACACAAACAAGAAGTGTGTGGTAAAGATTGGCAAAAAACACACACATTTCTTTCCACAGGGCCGTGGGGTGAGACAGGGATGCAGCTTAAGCTCCACCCTCTTCAACATATGTATCAACGAATTGGCGAGGGCACTAGAACAGTCTGCAGCACCCGCCCTCACCCTACTAGAATCTGAAGTCAAATGTCTACTGTTTGCTGATGATCTGGTGCTTCTGTCCCCAACCTAGGAGGACCTACAGCAGCACCTAGATCTTCTGCACAGATTCTGTCAGACCTGGGCCCTGAAAGTAAATCTCAGTAAGACAAAAAGAATGGTGTTCTAAAAAAGGTCCAGTTGCCAGGACCACAAATACAAATTCCATCTAGACACCGTTGCCCTGGAGCACACAAAAAACTATACATACCTTGGCCTAAACATCAGCGCCACAGGTAACTTCCACAAAGCTGTGAACGATCTGAGAGACAAGGCAAAAGGAAAATAAAATTCGACATACGGATTAGGATCTGGCAAAAAATATTTGAATCAGTTATAGAACCCATTGCCCTTCATGGTTGTGAGGTGTCGGGTCCCCTCACCAATCAAGAATTCACAAAATGGGACAAACACCAAATTGAGACTGCATGCAGAATTCTGCAAAAATATCCTCAGTGTATAATGTAAACACCAAATAATGCATGCAGAGCAGAATTAGGCCGATACCCGCTAATTATCAAAATCCAGAAAAGAGCCGTTAAATTCTACAACCACCTATGAGGAAGTGATTCCCAAACCTTCCATAACAAAGCTATCACCTACAGAGAGATGAACTTGGAGAAGAGTCCCCTAAGCAAGCTGGTCCTGGGGCTCTGTTCACAAACACAAACAGACCCCACAGAGCCCCAGGACAGCAACACAATTAGACCCAACCAAATCATGAGAAAACAAAAAGATAATTACTTGACACATTGGAAAGAATTGACAAAAAAACTAAGCAAACAAGAATGCTATTTGGCCCTAAACAGAGAGTACAGTGGCAGAATACCTGACCACTGTGACTGACCCAAAATTAAGGAAATCTTTGACTATGTACAGACTCAGTGAGCATAGCCTTGCTATTGAGAAAGGCCGCCATAGGCAGACCTGGCTCTCAAGAGAAGACAGGCTATGTGCCCGCTGCCCACAAAATAAGGTGGAAACTGAGCTGCACTTCCTAACTTCCTGCCAAATGTATGACCATATTAGAGACACATACTTCCCTCAGATTACACAGACCCTCAAAGAATTTGAAAACAAATCCAATTTGGATAAACTCCCATATCTATTGGGTGAAATACCACAGTGTGCAATCACAGCAGCAAGATTTGTGACCTGTTGCCACAAGAAAAGGGCAACCAGTGAAGAACAAACACCATTGTAAATACAACCTATATTTATGTTTATTTATTTTCCTTTTTGTACTTTAACTATTTGCACATCATTACAACACTGTATATAGACACTTGAAATGTCTTTATTCTTTTAGAATTTTTGTGAGTGTGATGTTCACTGTAAATGTTTTTATTGTTTAATTCACTTTTGTTTGTCATCTATTTCACTTGCTTTGGCAATGTAAACATATGTTTCCCATGCCAATAAAGCCCCTTAAATTGAAATTGAAATGAAATATACAGTGGTGTGAAAAAGTGTTTACCCCCTTCCTGATTTCTTATTTGTTTGCATGTTTGTCACACTTAAATGTTTCAGATCATCAAACAAATTTAAATATTAGTCAAAGATAACACAAGTAAACACAAAATGCAGTTTTGAAATGAAGGTTGTTATTATTAAGGGAAAACAAAATCCAAACCCACATGGCCCTGTGTGGAAAAAGTGATTGCCCCCTACAACCTAATAACTGGTTGAGCCACCCTTAGCAGCAACAACTGCAATCAAGCGTTTGCGATAACTTGCAATGAGTCTTTTACAGCGCTGTGGAGGAATTTTGGCCCACTCATCTTTGCAGAATTGTTGTAATTCAGCCACATTGGAGGGTTTTCGAGCATGAACTGCCTTTTTAAGGTTATGCCACAGCATCTCAATAGGATTCAGGTCAGGACTTTGACTAGGCCACTCCAAAGTCTTCATTTTGTTTTTCTTCAGCCATTCAGAGGTGGACTTGTTGGTGTGTTTTGGATCATTGTCCTGCTGCAGAACCCAAGTTCGCTTCAGCTTGAGGTCACGAACAGATGGCCGGACATTCAGGATTTTTTGGTAGACAGCAGAAATCATGGTTCCATTTATCACAGCAAGTCTTCCAGGTCCTGAAGCAGCAAAACGGGCCCAGACCATCACACTACCACCACCATATTTTACTGTTGGTATGATGTTATTTTTCTGAAATGCGGTGTTACTTTTACGCCAGATGTAATGGGACACACAACTTCCAAAAAGTTCAACTCTTGTCTCGTCAGTCCACAGAGTATTTTCCCAAAGGTCTTGGGCATCATCAAGATGTTTTCTGGCAAAAATAAGACGAGCCTTAATGTTCTTTTTGCTCAGCAGTGGTTTTCGTCTTGGAACTCTGCCATGCAGGCCATATTTGCCCAGTCTCTTTCTTATGGTGGAGTCATGAACACTGACCTTAACTGAGGCAAGTGAGGCCTGCAGCTCTTTGGAGGTTGTTGTGGGGTTTTTTGTGACCTCTTGGATGAGTCATTGCTGCGCTCTTGGGGTAATTTTGGTCGGCTGGCCACTCCTGGGAAGGTTCACCACTGTTCCATGTTTTCGCCATTTGTGGATAATGGCTCTCACTGTGGTTCGCTGGAGTCCCAAAGCTTTAAAATGGCTTTATAACCTTTTCCAGACTGATGGATCTCAATTTCTTTCTCATTTGTTCCTGAATTTCTTTGGATCTCGGCATGATGTCTAGCTTTTGAGGATCTTTTGGTCTACTTCAGGCCTGGGTGTGGCTAGGCTAGAGGAATTGAACTCAGGTGTGATAAACCACAGTTGAGTTGTGTTATAACAGGGGGGGCAAACACTTTTTCACACAGGGCCATGTAGGTTTGGATTTTGCTTTCCCTTAATAATAACAACCTTCATTTTGTGTTTACTTGTGTTATCTTTGACTAATACTTAAATTTGTTTGATGATCTGAAACATTTAAGTGTGACAAACATGCAAACAAATAACAAATCAGGAAGGGGGCAAACACTTTTTCACACTACTATATATATAGAGAGAGACAGAGAGAGAAGGGAGACAGAGGAGGGAGACAGAGGCGGATGTAGTTCATCCCCCTCTCTAATGGTATAGAGACCCAGTCCTCTTCTTTGTTCAACTATTAGTCCTTTGTAATGGCTGCCCAGTGAGAGAGTGGCCAGTCAGCCCCATTAGCTGTGGCTGAGCCTGAAAAAGGGAGGTGGTCTGGAGTCTGGAGCCAGCCTCAGTAGGGGTCCTTCCCTCCCACGGCTCCACATTGCAGAGCGAGCTCCAGCCTCCCTGCCCGCCCACCCCCGCAACCTCCCACCCACCCTTGGCCTCTCCACACCTCACGCTCCACTCAGAGAGAAAATGATGGATTTCTCAGTGCATAATGGAGACCTTCCGACTAGTCTTCAAAGCTGCTCTCTAATAACTTTACTGATAAATTAAACAGTGTAGAGACAGTAGGCTGAGTCAGAGGCCGAGCAACAGACAGCCTCGCAGCCAGGCAGGCAGCAGCAGACGTCAGGGTCAGTGTTCATTATGGGACTTTTACATGGAGCTCAGCTTTGCATTAAAATTGTGGATTTAATTAAACAGGGCTGGTATTAAAATAAAGCTGTTAGGGAGGAAGGAATTACTTCAGGTGGAAATGCTAGGGGCTTCAAAGGGAGACATGTGCACAGCATCTGTCATTTTGGTGGAGCTGCAAGCTGTCGTGTGCCACTAGACAGGCCATGAACCCACCGTAGCAGCAGCTCACATCCAATACAGCAGAACACAGAGAGTGTGTGTGGAGAGAGAGAGAGAGAGAGAGAGAGAGAGAGAGATGTCTTTATTATTTTTGAACTTTTGTGAGTGTAATGCTTACTGTTAATTGTGTTGTTGTTTGGCAATGTAAACAAATGTTTCCCATGCCAATAAAGCCCCTTAAATTAAATTGAGAGAGAGAGAGAGAGAGAGCGAGAGATCGAGAGAGAGCGGGGCAGGCACAGTGGAGAGAAAGAGAGGTAGTGTGGCCCCTCCTCTCTCCATAAAATGTCTTAGAAAGTGAAAATAATCATTCAGTAGCTGTTTGGATTGGCTGGAGTGTGTTGACAATCTGGTCAAGTGAGAAAAAATGTTTATTTTCCCTTCTATAGAATTTGACAGTGATAAAAGCTGATTTATAGTCAGGCTGTCCAATAATGGCTTTCGTGGATCGACACTTAGAAACAGTTTACTCTGTTGATGTGATGGGGACATGAATGGGATCCAAAGTCATGTCTCACTGTGGCTGACTGCCAGGACCTTCAGAGGAGCTTTAATAAATGGTGCTGTACCAGTGAAAGGAATCCTTGGCCTGTGTGTGTGTCTGTGTGTCTGTGTGTGTGTGTGTGTGTGTGTGTGTGTGTGTGTGTGTGTGTGTGTGTGTGTGTGTGTGTGTGTGTGTGTGTGTGTGTGAGAGAAAGAGAAAGAGAAAGAGAGTGCGAGAGAGGTGGAGAGAGAGAGAGAGAAAGAGAGAGAGAGAAAGAGAGAGAGAGAGAGAGAGTACATATGCCACAGGAGATTGTAATAAGTAGTAAGTGCATAAGCAGCCCCCCAGTGGATCCAGAGACATGATAACATACAGGACTGCAGTAGGTTCCAGGTGGGGTTGAAGGAACATATGGAAGCAGCCAAGTATATACAATGTATTTATATACAATAAAGCAGTGTACTTACTTAATGTATATTCATATTCACTTTCTCCCTCACTACTTCCCTTCTTCCATCACTCACTCACTCACTCACTCACTCATGCCACTCACTCTCTCTCTCTCTCTCTCTCTCTCTCTCTCTCTCTCTCTCTCCATCACTCTCTCCACCACTCTCTCTAGCTCCTCCCCTCACATCCCCAGGGGTTAGGCAGATATGAATTATTCAACATAATTGAGTTTATTAATGGATAGATAAATTGACAGAAGAAAAATGAGGTGGGGGCTGCACATGACACAGGCAGAGTCTGTTCCTGACATTTCTAATCTGGATCTGGATGTGGTTGAGATTGCGTGTGGCATGCTGCTGTGTTTGGTCGTCTGCAGCCTGTGGCAGCTACACAACCATAGAGCCAGGCTCAGGGCTATGGGCTGAGGACTCCTGGGGGGCTGGAGGTCACATTAGCATACAAAAGCGCCAGCACTGGGTGCCCTTTCCAGCACCCGCTCCCCCCGGGTTGCCCCCGGAAACCCAGCTGCACGCAGGGCAGGGGGCCAGAGGGCCAGGGGGCACACAGGCACTGGGACCCATAGTGTGCAGGAGCTGTGCTACCCCAGAGGTAGAGGGCTGGAGCTGTACCCCTTCCTTTACACCCCCCAAATATACCGGTTTCAAATACCCCCATGTGTCCATGACAGCAGCATCACTGAAGCTCCAACATGAAATATGTGCTTCCTAGGTCTATAAATCACAGCATACAGCCATACAGCAGAACAAATACTTTGATATGGGCCATTGCCTACATAATGCTCACTAAAGGGAAACCTATTCATGCAGAATTTAGATGTGGAACATTTTATCTTTCGCAGCACTCTTCTCCCAAATCAGCGCCTTCTCCCAAATCAGCGCCTTCTCCCAAATCATCTTCGCCGTTGTCTTTTATTTACAGTTTAGTTTGGCTCTGCAATGCAATATGTTAATAGCAGTTAGCGCAAGGGGAGGCTGAGAAAGACATTCACTTTGGCAGGAAGCTCTCCTCTCTGAGCTGACGACTGGGAGAGGATGAAGGAAGGCGGTAGGTAAAGTGGTGGAGGTTGGCTATGGGGTGTATATCCATGGAGGGAGGCGGGGGATTGGGTAGAGGGTGAGGGCTGGTTGTATTTATGAATAGAGGAGAGTGGTTGGGATCTTGGTTGATGATAGCGCTGATGTAGGTTTAGAAATATATTGGTTTCAGTGGGGGGTTATTGAGTGGATGGAGCTGGCTGCTGGGTGGATGGTGGTTTTGGTGGTGGTGGTTGTTCTTGTCTCAGGGGTTTTCCATCAGCTCTGATGCAGAGTGACAGGGTACTCTGGGGGGGGGGGGGGGTTGTGCGCCCCTCAGTTAACACACACCCTGTAATTATATTGATCGCACGGCAGGCAGGCTGCGGTGTATCTGCATACTGGGTTAGAAACAGGCAGGCAGGCCAGAAAGAAAGAAAACTGACTGGATTGTTGACAGCACAGTCGCCGTGACAGTCAACTACATTGTTTATGCCACAATTACCAAGATTGAATTCAATCAGTCAGGCCAATGCACTTTTTCATTGCAATTATGCAAAAGACCTGCAGCTCTGTGTGTGCCTCGCCGTGGTGTGGTGTGCTATCGCCTCAGTTTATATTGATTATTTTATTCGTTAAAATTAAGTCCTTAAGAAGACTCTGTCACTCACTTGTGTCCCCACTGCCATATCACATTCCTGCTCACCCCCCATGAAAAAATAAATGTTAATATAATTGATGTAATATGCCACAAGCAACAATAAGGTATAACATCTAATCATGTTAAGTATTCATCGCCGAGCTGTAATTAAACTGTTGGAGACAAGTGATTACCAAGGCTGATAGAGAACGGGAAAATATAATTGCAACGTTATGCAAATACTAATACACCCTGCTCTAATTACAAGCTTTTGTCTCCTAATATGTATGGCCTTGTGTCTATGTTATTATCGCATTGACCACAATGCATTGGGAACGCAGGTGGATGTGCTGGCAATGGAGATGGAGATTGAGAAGGAGGGGCTCGTACACTTCTACGCGCTCCTGTGCACATCTATGTTAACACCCAGGCCCTGCAGTCTGTCTCTGCTAATGGGGGCTCCACCATCCCATCATGCCATGCTGCCATCCAGAACAGCCAGGGAGATTGTTCACAAACGAGCCTGTTGGCAAATTAGCCAGCACACGTTAAGCTGGAGCATTATGCTAAAGCTGGCTGAATATCACTGCATGCTCACTGACCAGTGAGTGATTCTAGAAACCCATACACTCCTTGCCGCCATGCCGCCACCATACCCCCGGCCTATTGGAGGGGGACAGGAATCACTGATTGGCCCCTCAGACTGAAGGACTAGAGGACTGTGGGATGTTTGATGATGAGGCAGTAGCGTGGCCATGTGTGTGTTGATCAAAAGGAGACAGGCTGCGAGAGGGAGGCCTGGCCTGGGTACGGCCTCCTCCTTCCTGCTTACTTACTGTAAGGCCTCAGCCTGCCTGTGGTTAATGATGCCCTTTTAGCGAACCATCATTGAACTGTAATATTTTGAAAGAACTTCACCAAATAGCTGTCAGAATTGCAATATGAATATATCATAGAGTGCCAGTTGAAGGGTTTAGTGGCGATCAATAAAGGCCAGAGATCTCAGCGGGAGAACGTTTTTTCCCCAGCGTGATCTCTGATATGAGACAGGTTTTCCTGTTTCTATCCTAATTAATTTATCCAGGCGCCCACCGAGACCTCTCAGCACTACCAGCACCCTCCCAGCCTCCCAGCCTCCCCCAACCAACTTCCACTCTTGTTTGGTGTGCATGTCTGCCCCCCGGTCCCACCGGAGCCCCGCTCTGCACTTCCTCAGCCTTTCCTAATATTCACTGTTTGATTAAGGTATTAATGGAATTGATGGATGTGGAATTTCCCCTCTGTAGCCACAGTGCTATTACGTATCTCTCTCAGGCAGCGCTGCTACAATCACTGGGAAAGTTGAGCTGAAGCCTGCGTTGTTCATTCGCAAAGCAGCCACTTCCCATGATGCTCCTCTCTCTCTGCCCCCGCTGGGCTGGCGGTGAGGTTTGATTGGATGCTGGTTGGGGGGCTCCAATCAGGCAAATCCGTGGTCTGTGTGCTGTGATTCTGTGAGGCTGGGCATGTGGGGCTCAGTAGAATCTGTCTCTGGCCTTCTGGAGGCGTCAGAGTGGAGATAGCCATGCCATGTGTCTCAGTCTCACACTTTCAGCAGCACCGCCCCCTCCGCAGGACTCTCTGCCCGGGACACTGCCCTGGTTTAAAGACTCTCCAGGCAGGCATCACGCTGTCGTCACAGCACAGCCATGCTAAAGACCCAAATGCCAGAAAGCACCGGCTTATTTTAAGTAAATGTAGCTGTTTTCTTAATTTTTGTATCCCTCTGGAAAGCTATCTCTTTCTGCCACTCTTGTTCTAGCTCCTAGCTAGACGTCAAAGTGAAAGTGGTGTATTCAGAAGAAGCAGTTCCCTTTGGCTGGTCAGTAAGAATGTACCTTTCTCTGTGAGCAGTCAGCCCCTGTATTTAAGAGTGCAGATCTCACCCCTATGCAGATTTGAGTTTCAGTGCTGGTCTACTTCTTTGTCTATGATCGTGTTGTAAAGCCAGTGCTCTCTAACCCTGGTCTGCTGTGTCTGCTACCAGGGGGCTAACTGATTTTTATCACCTGATTGCTCATCTTATTAAAAGGCCTTATAGTGGCCAGTGTGATGCTGGTGCTGGACTACAACATAAGCATGGAGTATTTCTAACTTAATGCTCTTACCTCACCCAGAACAGTAAATTACTCTACTCTCCCCTGCTCAGATGATGATGCCCAGCAATAATAATGGCCCCTATAATGGAGATTAAGATTCTATTTTGGTGTATAAACCCACACATGCCCTATTGCACCCTTTAAAAAAACACACAGTCCATTTCTTCCCATTACGTTCAGCTTGGAATTATCAGAGGTGGCTGGGCAATTTCTTTTTAAGCGGTGCCAGAATGCAGCGTGATGTGCCCTGGGAGTGCGGGAGCAGACTGAGTAAAGCTTGGCTTTGTTTTGGTTCTTCAAGTGGATGTGAAGTATTCCCACAGGGTGAGGTGGTAGTGGCTACTGCTGTGACTGCACAGCTTTGATCTCAGTTAAGAGAAAGAAAGAAAAAAGAAAAAAACAAAGAAGGAAAACATGTTTTTGTTCATTGTTTGACCTATCAGTCTGGTGGATTTGCTGAGACTCAGTCAGAATAGGCTTTGAAACAAGATATTTGTTTGATTTCTGTGATTTACAGTCAAGCTGTGGGGGCAGGGTTTCCGTTTTCCGCTAATAGCCGCCTTTTGGGCAATAAAAACAATTAAAAGCCCATGAATAAAATTACCACCGGCCAATTGTCCGAAGAAAAAAAAGATCCCATTGCAAAAAATTATACATTTGAGCCTATTCGTTGATTAAAATACAAGTCGCTATAGCGCGAGAGCTGCTGATACAGCTCAAACAGCTGTTTGTTGCTGCTGCTTTAATAAGCCCAATCATTGCGGAACAATTCTAAAGGCAGTCATGTGTAAAAAAAACAATGGTCACGATTTTAAAATAGCTATTTTATTTCTCAACTGGTAATGGAAGCGCGCTTCCCATTTGCCTTTCAAGTGTATAGGCAACTAGGCAGACTTCAGTGCGTAACACACCACTTTGCAATGAGCTGGAAGCAGTATGCATTTTGAAAACATATACTTAATTGTTTGAAATCTGAACATTTTAGTACATATTATGAGGCATGTCTTACCTTGCTTCAACGTAGCCGAGCCAAAATCGAACCTTACGTGCAGGCAATTATTTTATAAAGACTTCTGTATGCAATTGAAACCAGTAGTCTTTTTCTCTCATGATCTATTGGTTTTCAAATCAACTTTCTTTCATTGTCCAGTAGCCAAAGGCCCAATCCTAGTCATATTAGCAAACCATGCTAGTTGTTGCATAGGCCTATTTAGATCTCCCCTCTTTCAAAATTTATACTAGCAAACCATGCTAGTTGTTGCATAGGCCTATTTAGATCTCCCCTCTTTCAAAATTTCTACCAGGTATTTTAATCTCTGTCACATTAAACCGCTCACATTGGTGTTTTCCCGCTAATTGCATTATGGAACAAACATTCGCGCATAACCTACTGCCTTGTGCGCATTGCTGCACTTATGATGTGAATAAATAATAGTTGATCAACATTTTATGCTAAACTTTCCTATCTGTTGCATGAGCCTCATTGCTTTTTAATGTTTTTTGGGGGATGTAGCCTAGGCCTACTGGTTGTATGAATTTGAGATCAATCGTCCCACAAATGTCCCAGAGTCTGTTTGGAGTAGGCTATTTATTTATTGCACAGAACAACAAGCTGACCAATAGAATATGTAAACTTTTCTACTATGGGGGGATAGTAGATTGACATAGGCTAGTGATTTTGCTGTTCGTTACTCGTCTTGTTGGCTGAGGAAAAGTAAATGTGGGCAGTTATTCTAACGTAGGCAGTGCGTGGGTTTCAAGTTTGGGGAAGCTAATTTACACCATAAAAATGTACCTTTATAATAAAGCATTCCATGCATCCTCACATTTGCAGACTTATGTAAGATAGCCTACTATTCCTAATGTGATGATCAGATTGGATAGTCATAATTTAGGCTAATAATATAACTCAATCGCTGTTCGCAAAAAAGACTGTTCAATGCAGTGCATAGTGGCTTAGAGTAGGCCTAGGTTATAGGCTAAATCAGATAGCCTACTCTTTTCTTTACACAGGAAAATGCCTTTTATAAACACTTTTCATGCAATTCTACTACACTTTATATGACTGGAGACATTAACAGAATATTTTTTAATGCAACAAAAATGACCCAATGATAAAGACAGTGAATATGCACACTCACCGTGGATATGGCCGATGCTCTCTACTGGTGCCAATAAGATAGGCTACTTTTTTTAAATATAAAAAAATAAATAACATTTTTAGTCATTTAGCAGACGCTCTTATCCAGAGCGACTTAAGTTGAGAAATTTGATAACTAAAATACAGATTGGAGTATCTTAACAGCAATAGCCATTTGTTTTCCAAACTGTTCTTCCGTGATTGTATTTTTAAATATTGCGATATGGCTGGCTGGTCTCTGTGCTTTTCAATGAGAGTCACAACTCAACAATCATCTATTTGGTATTTCAAATAAAATAAAATAAAATGTTATTTGCCACATGCGCCGAATAACAGTAACAGTCTACATAACAGGTGTAGACATTACAGTGAAATGCTTACTTACAAGCCCTTAAGCAACAATGCAATTTTTAAAGAATAAAACAAATAAAAGTGATTAGTAAAAAAAAAAAAAGCAAACCACTAAAGAGCAGCAGTAAAATAAATTAACAGTAGGGAGGCTATATACAGGGGGTACCGATGCAGAGTCAATGTGCGGGGGGACCGGCTAGTCGAGGTAATTGAGGTAATATGTACATGTGGGTAGAGTTAAAGTGACTATGCATAAATAATAGACAGAGTAGCAGCAGCTTAAAAGAGGGGGGTGGGGGGGCAGTGCAAATAGTCCGGGGAGCAATGATTAGCTGTTCAGGAGTCTTATGGCTTGGGGGTAGAAGCTGTTGAGAAGCCTTTTGGACCTAGACTTGGCGCTCCGGTACCGCTTGCCGTGCGGTAGCAGGGAGAAAAGTCTATGACTAGGGTGGCTGGAGTATTTGACAATTTTGAGGGCCTTCCTCTGACACCGCCTGGTATACATTTACATTTTAGTCATTTAGCAGACACTCTTATCCAGAGCGACTTACAGGAACAATTAGGGTTAAGTGCCTTGCTCAAGGGCACATCAACAGATTTTTCACCTAGTCGGCTCGGGGATAAGAACCAGCGACCTTTCGATTACTGGCACTACGCTCTTAACCACTAAGCTACCTGCCGCCAGAGGTCCTGGATGGCAGGAAGCTTGGCCCCAGTGATGTACTGGGCCGTACGTACTACCCTCTGTAGTGCCTTGCGGTCGGAGGCCGAGCAGTTGCCATACCAGGCGGTGATGCAACCAGTCCTCTTTTTTTTCCTGTAGTCCACAATCATCTCCTTTGTCTTGATCACGTTGACGGAGAGGTTGTTATCCTGGCATCACATGGCCAGGTCTCGGACCTCCTCCCTATAGGCTGTCTCATCTATCACTGTTGTGTCATCAGCAAACTTAATGATGGTGTTGGAGTCGTGCCTGGCCATGCAGTCATGGGTGAACAGGGAGTACAGGAGGGGACTGAGCACATACCCCTGAGGGGGCCCCGTGTTGAGGATCAGCGTGGCAGATGTGTTGTTACCTACCCTTACCACCTGGGGGCGGCCCGTCAGGAAGTCCAGGATCCAGTTGCAGAGGGAGGTGTTTAGTCCCAGGATCATTAGCTTGGTGATGAGCTTTGAGGGCACTATGGTGTTGAACGCTTAGCTGTAGTCAATGAACAGCATTCTCACATAGGTGTTCCTCTTCCTCGTCCAGGTGGGAAAGGGCAGTGTGGAGTGCAATAGAGATTGGAGTGGGTCTAGGGTTTCTGGAATATTGGTGTTGATGTGAGCCATGACAAGCCTTTCAAAGCACTTCATGGCTACAGACGTGAGTGCTACGGGTCGGTAGTCATTTAGGCAGGTTATCTTAGTGTCCTTGGGCACAGGGACTATGGTGGTCTGCTTGAAACATGTTGGTATTACAGACTCAGTCAGGGACATGTTGAAAATGTCAGTGAAGACACTTGCCAGTTGGTCAGCACATGCTCGGAGTACACGTCCTGGTAATCCATCTGGCCCTGCGGCCTTGTGAATGTTGACCTGCTTAAAAGTCTTACTCACATCGGCTACGGAGAGCGTGATCACATAGTCATCCGGAACAGCTGGTGCTCTCATGCATGCTTCAGTGTTGCTTGCCTCGAAGCGAGCATAGAAGTGATTTAGCTCGTCTGGTAGGCTTGTGTTACTGGGCAGCTCGCGGCTGTGCTTCCTTTTGTAGTCTGTAATAGTTTTCAAGCCCTGCCACATCTGACGAGTGTCAGAGCCGGTGTAGTACGATTCAATCTTAGTCCGGTATTGACTCTTTGCCTGTTTGATGGTTCGTCGGAGGGCATAGCGGAATTTCTTATAAGCGTCCGGGTTAGAGTCCCGCTCCTTGAAAGCGGCAGCTCTACCCTTTAGCTCAGTGCGGATGTTGCCTGTAATCCATGGCTTCTGGTTGGGGTATGTACGTACGGTCACTGTGGGGACGACGTCATCGATGCACTTATTGATGAAGCCAGTGACTGATCGGAACATTTTCCAGTCTGTGCTAACGAAACAGTCCTGTAGCTTAGCATCTGCATCATCTGACCACTTTTTTATTAACCAAGTCACTGGTGCTTCCTGCTTTAGTTTTTGCTTATAAGCAGGAATCAGAAGGATAGAGTTATGGTCAGATTTGCCAAATGGAGGGCGAGTGAGAGCTTTGTATGCGTCTCTGTGGTTTGTGGAGTATAGGTGGTCTAGAGTTTTTTCCCCTCTGGTTGCACATTTAACACGCTGGTAGAAATGAGGTAGAACGGATTTAAGTTTCCCTGCATTAAAAACACCGGCCACTAGGAGCGCTGCCTCTGGATGAGCATTTTCCTGTTTACTTATGGCCTTATACAGCTCATTGAGTGCAATCTTAATTCCAGTATCGGTTTGTGGTGGTAGATAGACAGCTACGAAAAATATAGGCGTTCTTCGGAACAAGGACTATGGTGGTCTGCTTGAAACATGTAGGTATTACAGACTGGGTCAGGGAGTGGTTGAAAATGTCAGTGAAGTTACTTGCCAGCTGGTCAGTGCATGCTCTGAGTACCTGGTAATCCTTCTGGCCTGCGGCCTTGTGAATGTTAACCTGTTTAAAGGTCTTAATTGTCTGGAACATATTCCAGTCTGTGCTAGCGAAACAGTCCTGTAGCTTAGCTTCCGCTTCACTGGACCACTTCCGTATTGAGCGCGTCGCTGGTACTTCCTGTTTGAGTTCTTGCTTGTAAGCAGGAATCAGGAGGGTAGAGTTATTATAGTCATTGTAGTTAATTACTACATCCTTTCGCTGAACTAGGATGAATATTTGCTTAATGAGAACTACAACTCCCTTCAGCCCAGCGTCCCAAATAGATCTTGACATCATTTCTCTCGTGAATGATTTGATTTCTCTCTAGAGAAACGGCGCATTGGGCTCACCAAAAATTTTATAAATGGAATTTAAGTAATTGAACCAACGTCGGTCAATTAGTTCTTTAAAAACCTGAAAAAATACTAAATGTCAGATCATTGCTCAGCACTAGTGAATAGTATGGTCTACAGCTTATCATGAGGCATTCTAACTCAGGCGAGCAGAACTTCGAGACTTGCTTAATATTAGAGATCGCGCACCAGCTGTTGTTAACAAAGAGACACACACCACCCCTCTTGAGTTTACCCGACGCTGCCGTTCTGTCCTGCCGATGTATAGAAAAAACAGCTAGATTTATATTTTCCATGTCCTTGTTCAGCCACGACTCTGAGAAACATAGGATATTACAGTTCTTCAGATCACTTTTATAGGATAGTCTCGAACGGAGCTCATCGAGTTTATTCTCCAATGATTGCACATTCGCTAGTAGAACGGAGGGTAGAGGTAGATTACATAAGGCTTGTCTGAGCTAAGGGTTTTCACCCCTTTCTTTGGTTGTAGAACGTGGCTGGTGGAATAGCAGATCAAAGCCTCTTTCACAGCCTCCCACTGCATCATTTACACATCTGTGAAATGTGCAATCAAGACTCAAAAACCCGGCTCTCGCATTCATTAAACCTGGTAAAATAAAATATGTATTTTTATGAAAATAAACATACTGTAAATTAATTAATAAATTAATCTGACCAAAGACAAAGGTTAGGTGGAGGATATAAGTATCCAGTTCCTTTTTAACCAGGAGTATTCACTACTGCTCATTAATTGTGTTTATTATTTTAGCGTTGGTTATTGCTCACCTCTCTTCAAACAGGGAAGCTTTCAATCCATTAGGAAACCCACAGGGATGCATTATTCAAAAGTGAATTGTCATTGCTGTGAGCAGCGTGTTTACTATAGCCTGCCTATTTACCATCGTAGCTCATGAAATATGGAACTGGTGGAGGGGGCGTTCATGTGTTGATGTAAGCAGGAGAAGTGCCATTGGATGTGATGTATGTATGAGAGGTTTCCTGTGCTGGCTGTTGACTGTTGGCTGCCCATGAGGAGGGAGAGGGTTCAGTCAAGGAGATTCCCTCCTCACAACTGCCAAGATTTTACTCTCATATTCTCACTTCACATACAGTGAGCTCCAATAGTATTGGGACAGTGCAATATTTTTGGGGCTCTGTACTCCAGCACTTTGGATTTGAAATGATACAATCACAATGAGGTTAAAGTACAGACTGTCAGCTTTAATTTGAGGGTAGACATCACAGTACTTTTTGTATATAGTCCCCACATTTTAGGGGACCAAAAGAATTGGGACAAATTCAGTTATGTGTATTAAAGTAGTAAAAAGTTAAGTATTTGGTCCCATATTCATAGCACACAATGACTACACCAAGCTTTACACATTTGTTGGATGCATTTGCTGTTTGTTTTGGTTGCGATTCAGATTACTTTGTGCCAAATATAAATGAATGGTACATTTGGTGAAATGTTGGAGTCACTTTTATTGTAAATAAGAATAGAATATGTTTTTAAACACTTTTACATCAATGTGGATGCTACCATGATTATGGATAATCCTGAATGAATCGTGAATAATGATGAGTGAGAAAGTTACAAATGCACAAATATCATACCCCCAAGACATGCTAATCTCTCACCATTACAATAACAGGGGATGTTATCATTTTTGGGGAGGTATAATATTTGTGCGTCTGTAACTTTCTCACTCATCATTCTTCACGATTCATTCAGGTTTATCCGTAATCATGGTAGCATCCACATTAATGTAGTCATTGCATGCTATGAATCTGGGACCAAATACTTAACATTTTACTACTTTAATACACATTTAAGTAAATTTGTCCCAATACTTTTGGTCCCCTAAAATGGGGGGACTATGTACAAAACGTGCTGTAATTTGTAAACGTTTCACCCGATATGGATGAAAATACCCTCAAATGAAAGCTGACAGTCTGCACTTTAACATCATAGTCATTGTATCATTTCAAATCCAAAGTGCTGGAGTACAGAGCCAAATCAACAACACAAATTCACTCTGACACTCTAAATGATTTTCAAGTAAAGGAAACGTTGAGTTTATTTGGTCTAAAGCCTTCTAGTATCTGTAAAACCCTCCTAGCCCAGCTCTTAGTTAGGGAAGACTGGGGTCCGAGCTCCATAAGCTGTCCCTCCCAGTAAGGAGAGTCTAGATGTCACCTTGCGATCACCCAGTAATTAAAACACAGGCTCTAAAATGGAGACCGTATTGACCGAGCCACTCTACTGAAGTGGATGGCTAGTGGTCTCTGTTTGAGTGGGTGTGAAATAGGGCTGTTTTTGCCCTCATGAAGTGGCCCTCCCCAAAGATGAGTGATTGCGTTCTCTGTGAACTCCTGGGCTCACCAGTTGATTTAATTGAGTTGAATTAAACTTAAGCCAGGTAGGAATGGAGACAGAGGGGAAATCCATGCTGTTGATCTATAAAACCCATTAAGCCTTCGATCGAGATCATACATCTTATTTTCCTGAGAGAAATCTGGTCACACGTCATACCTAGCTATACCACAGGCCATTATACCTTAGCCTATAGGCAGGAGGACTCATAGGGGACATTATTATTTGACTGACCTGAGATCAGCTACTCTTGGAACTGCATGTTCTGATATAGAGTATAGTAAGTAATGGGTAAATGTACAGTTGTAAGATAATTATATAATCAATATATTACTAAAATATTACTTAGAAATACCTTATTAGCTTGATATTAAATTGTAATATCACTACTTTAGCCAGAACAGAATCTCTAGTCTCTTCTGGCCAGCGGAGTGAGCCCTAGCTTTGAGATGAATGCACAGCCTGGCGTTTCTATGTGATACAAATGTCTCTGCAAATCATCCAAGTGTGTTAAATTGAAATAAAAAAACATGTTGTAATTCAATGATCAACAAATGATTGGGGGCATGCCTTGCTCCCTGCCAACTGATACGGGGCTGAGCTGCCAAATCAGCCTTAAAAACAGGCCTCGGCAGAAGGGCTTATCTCCTGTTGTTGCTCTTTCTCAGCGTAATGTTGGCCTCACCATATGTACACACAGCGGCAGTGCAGCTAGCGCCTGGCCTCACACATCACTGTCTGCAGACTGCAGCCTCACAACCTCCCCGCCTGCCTCACAATGACGTCTCCATGACTGCGGTGGCATTGGAAGTTATCAGCCCTTGTTGTGATTCCCACAGATGATATGTTGATTCTAGAAATGCTATGATTAGCCGATATTGTTCAAGCTTCCCTTGAGAAAAGCTGCTTATAGGCACCAGAAAAAAAGGGTTTGCAGGGAAAATTGTTTTTTTTATCTGCTACATTTTAATTCTGCCTTTTATTGTGACAAGCGGGATGATATGGGGATGGAGGGAGGTTAAATTGATCCCATCCTGGGTTATTGATTTGGTTGACAGGCAAGTGTAGGGCTACATACTGTAACATATACAGAATATGGTCTGCTACAGTATGGGTGGAGAGCAGAGTAGGGACAGCAGATACTGTGGGCTGGAGCTCCAGTCTCTCTCCTCTAACAGAATGGTACACAGCCCTGTGTTGACTCACAGCTATTAAACACACACATAGGCAAATTTCCCAGGGAGTTAAGTCAATGTCCCCTGCTCTTTCCAGCAAAATTATTCTCATTAAAAAGTGGAGCTGGCTACTGGAAAAGCCACGCTGACATGTTTGTCATAGGATCTGACTGGGAGCTGTGCTTACGTAGGACTAAGCTCTGTACACACGTTTACTCCTACTCAGAGACCCACTGGAATAGTACGGAGGTCTATGGAGACCCGGAGAGATCATGTCAACCATTATAACATCTTACCTAAAAGCTTTCTCCATTGGTGATCATATAAATGATCAAAGGTGCTCACTGAGGGTTTTCTGACGGTTCTGAAGCTGATAGAACTCTGCACCATGTTTCAGTTTGTCAGCTCTTTGTGGACAGGAAAGGGTGATTAAGGCTTCGGATTAGTCACAGGAAAACTTTTGAACAGTGGAAGGGCTCTGTCTGTCTCCGTTTGAAATAAGGCCCCTTTTTAAACGCAGGAAGGAATGAAAGTGGGCTAGACATGGGGATGTGCTCTCTCTCTGAGTCCTGACTGCCTCAGATACCCTTTCTTTGGGAGACGCACTTTTTGAAAAGAGAGAATTCTGTTCAAGTTAACAGGCAATAGAGTGAACTGTTACCAGAGACGCTGTGAGGTACAGAAAGGCTTTAGTCTGAGTAAATGTACTTGGAATACAGAGTAAATATTGAACCATTTGGACAGTGTGTGCATCTGTGTGTGAGTGTTGGTAAGTATGTAAGAAATGTCTAACTCTGTGTGTTTATGAGTTAGCTTAAGAATATATTTGCTTGTGCAAGTGTGTTACTTCATGTGTGTGTGTGTGTGTGTGTTTGTGTTTGTGAGTGTCTTTGTGCTCCCTGAACGGATTGAGGCAGGCTGTGTGAGGTGTTATCTGCCTCTGCGGAGGGGTGACAGCTAATCACCGACCCTGACGAATACTGGGAGAGAGGTGGGGTGGGGGCGTCAGGGGGGAGTCACACGGAGGACTTTGGATCTGGAATCTCCTCATTCCAAACCCCTGGATTAGTGCTATGGCCGTCTGAAGCTGAGGAAGACAGCTCTGTGGCCTCCCACCTGACCCAGCCCATCCCGGCCCAGCGCAGCATGGCTAATAACTGCCAGATCAAGAGAGATATATAGACTGCGATAGGGAGCCAGTGACAGCACTTTGTGACATTTCCTGATGAGCTGAATACATTTCCATGTTTATCCACTCTCTCAGTGGCGCCTTTGATCTCCCTCTGCCTGAGCTGCTCCTACATTCCCAGCCTCACTGAGAATATCTGCAGATTTGTGTTAACACATAGTCGTGTGTTCTGAGGGGAGAGAGTGTGGGGAAAAGGAGGGAAAAAACAACACCTTTCAAGAGGTGCCTTGTCAGGTGTAAAGAGATCAGCAATTATTACCTCACCATCTCATTAATCTCTGTAGACGACAATGCTAAATGCATTTGTAGATAATTTGCGGTGCGTGGTGGGATAACGCGTCTGTGATTCAGTATGACAGGGCTTGTTGTGTTGCCTGTTGACACAGTGGAGATCACAGGGCCGGGGGAGTGGGGCTGCGTGAGCAGGACTGCTGGTTTCGTGAGATGGCGGCAGGCAGGCAGCATAGCAGGCTGGAGAGAGACAGGGACAGACAGAGAGAGACAGGGAATCAGTCTGTATTTTCAGGAACAACCTGATGCTGCTATTTTTTTTATTTTTTTTACAAAGGATAGCTGCACAATTGGTTATTACATTCAAGGGAAATTTCGCTCAAAAAAATATATTTTGGTATTTGCGAGTGGCGCAGCGGTCTAAGGCACTGCATCTCAGTGCTTGAGGCGTCACTACAGACCCCCTGGTTCGATTCCAGGCTGTATCACAACTGGCCGTGATTGGGAGTCCCATAGGGTGGCACACAATTGGCCCAGTGTCGTCCGGGTTTGGCCGGTGTAGGCCGTCATTGTAAATAAGAATTTGTTCTTAACTGACTTGCCTAGTTAAATAAAGGTTAAATACAAATTTAAAAATTTAAATTTAAAAATACAGTCCCAAAAAACGTTTTGCATGTCAGCAGTCAAGTTATCAAGATGTTGGACCTTTAAGAAGCAAAGTGTCACTGGCCACATCATCATGACACTTTGCTTCTTAAAAGTCCAAGACTAATGAAAAAAATTCCAAAATATATTTTTTGAGTGAAATGTCAGTTTCAGTACTGCTACACACAGGATTTACACTATTTGACCAATAATGTATGTATTTGTCACCGGTTCATTGGGGTCCCTATGAGTTTTAAGTAGTGGGATTTAAAATTCCCTTTAGAGCAAATATGTACACAACAACATAACCCACCACCAGGCAGGCAGTGAGCCCTATGGCCTGTGGCTCCTGGCCCCTCTGGTACAGTCTACTATGGTAATGTGTCTAGTCTTCAGACTGATTGGCAGGTCTCCCGGTGTGTGTGTGATGGGTGTCGTGCTGAGCCCGCCCCATAGAGAGGCCCTCCCCTGCCTGCAGTCACACACCTCCCACTGAGTCCCCAAACTTGTGTTCCCTCTGATTGACTCACCCAGGGCCCGGGTAGGCAGACACCACAGCCCCTGACTGCAGGATAGGAGTTAGGAGTCCTAACAAGACAGAGCATGACTGGGACAACCCCACTGAGTCACACAGTCACTCACTACCAACCACCTACAGTTACTTCACTCTGTGACAGACAGACAGACAGACAGACAGACAGACAGACAGACAAAAGAATTGGGCCTTAGGAAAAATGTTAACTTTTATTTCTCAAAATGAGTATTTGTCATTCTAACAATCATGTCATTTATCCTTGAGCTGTCATTGTTATTTCACATTTTCAGTCTTCAGTGAGAGAAAATGGAGAACGCATCAGTATTGGAATTGGCTTATGAATGAATAACAGAATATTACATTCAACAATGGGCCTATTCAAAATCTCTCTCTGCATGCATGGAATCTTTGTGTTCATCTAATATTGCGTTCGCTGTTCAAAAGAGTAGGATACAAAAACACATTTAAACCCCTAGCCTTGGGTGGTTTGGTGAACATTTCTCCTTCCTCAACCATCTTCTGTGGCTTCATAATGTGAACGTGTAAATTGGGGCTAAAAGGACATTCTGCTGTAACATATCCGCTCAGTTGTCATCAGCCAGCATAATAATTCTGATGTTGTCATGGTAGTTTGGGGCGAGGGAGGAGGGGATAGGGGGAGGATGGTTAGAGAATGCAGGTCACTTTCCAAACAGAGACCTTGCTGTGGGAAGGGCTGATAAGGCTCTGTGTGTAGGCTTCAGCCTGATGATGAATCACCTGCTTATCTGGCTCAGCCCAGAGAGGATGGCTCGGGATCCAGGCCGCCCGCCTGGCCGCCCGTCAGAGACAGAAAGAGGAGCATGGCTCACACTCAGCTCACAGTACAGCGCAGGGCTGGGACGGAGACGGAATCAACCATCAGCCCCACTGACATCATGTCCTGTCATTCATACATCTTTATATACAGTGATATAGAGTGCATCCAATACCATACCCTGAGCTAAATGCCATACATCTATATTCTAATTACATCTATAAATCAAACACGCCCTATACAGTACATTTTTACAGCTCAGGTATGACTCTGCTGGGTCAGACAGGGATATTATCATGTATTTATTATGAGCTTCACTCAAACAATTAATGTACACTGAGTGTACAAAGCATTAAGAATACCTGCTCTTTCCATGACATAGATTGATCAGGTGAATCCAGGTGAAAGCTATGATCCCTTATTGATATCACTTGTTAAATCCACTTCAATCAGTGTAGATGAAGGGGAGGAGACAGGTTAAAGAAGGATTTTTAAGCTTTGAGACAATTGAGACATGGATTGTGGATTGTGCATGTGTGCCATTCAGAGGGTGAATGGGCAAGACAAATATGTAAGTGCCTTTGAACAGGGTATGGTAGTAGGTGCCAGGCACACTGGTTTGAGTGTGTCAAGAGCTGCAACGCTGCTGGGTTTTTCACGCTCAACAGTTCCCTGTGTGTATCAAGAATGGTCCACCACCCAAAGGTCATTCAGCCAACTTGACACAACTGTGGGAATCATTGGAGTCAACATGTGGAAAGCTTTCGACACCATGTAGAGTCCATGCCCCGACAGATTGAGGCTGTTCTGAGGGCAAAAAGGGGGTGCAACTCAATACTAGGAATGTGTTCCTAATGTTTTGTATACTCCGTGTATATTAGTTGAAATGGGTCTGGTGTGAAAGGGGAGGAACTACCAACAACACTGAGAGTACTGATATACAGCAGTACTTCCTATTGTTTCACTTAGCACCAGGAGCCGCCCATCTTACATGTAGCCTGCAGTACAACTATAGAGGGTCTGACCTCAGGTGAATCCTCTGTGTCCTGTTAATCATCCCCTTCTCCTGTTCATGTTAATCATCCCTTCCTCTGTTCATGTTAATCATCCCCTTCATCTGTTCATGTGACTCATCCCCTTCCTATGTTCATGTGAATCATCCCCTTCCTCTGTTCATGTGAAAATGTTCCTTCCTCTGTGTCCTGTTAATCATCCCCTTCCTTTGTTCATGTTAATCATCCCCTTCCTCTGTTCATGTTAATCATCCCCTTCCTCTGTTCATGTGACTCATCCCCTTCCTCTGTTCATGTGAATCATCCCCTTCCTCTGTTCATGTGAACATTTTCCTTCCTCTGTGTCCTGTTAATCAGCCCCTTCCTCTGTGTCCTGTTAATCATCCCCTTCCTTTGTTCATGTTAATCATCCCCTTCCTTTGTTCATGTTAATCATCCCCTTCCTTTGTTCATGTTAATCATCCCCTTCCTCTGTGTCCTGTTAATCATCCCCTTCCTCTGTGTCCTGTTAATCATCCCCTTCCTCTGTGTCCTGTTAATCATCCCCTTCCTCTGTTCATGTTAATCATCCCCTTCCTCTGTTCATGTGACTCATCCCCTTCCTCTGTTCAAGTGCTTGGCAGGCAGGGTTAAAGCGGGGTGTAGAGCTAGGATAGGAAGCAACTATCTGTATCAGTGGGGATGTTTTTGACGTCGCTCTCCATCACTGCTGGACCAATGTATCTTATGGTTGGCTATTCTGAGGCTGTGTAGTGTGTAGACTGTGTGTGTGCTCGTGTGTGCATATTCGTGTGTGTCCATGCGTCCGTGCGCGCCTCTACTCTACTCCGCAATAATGGCAGCTGGCATGGGGCCAGCATCATAGTAGAGGTAATTAGGATCCAGAGGTTTGAGGAAGGAGCAACGATCCCCCCGATCTCACTATTAACAAACCTTACTGCCACTCTCCCCTACGGATCCCTACCCAGCCACAGAGATGGCTGGAAAGCAGAGAAAAAACAGAGATCTTACCATGTAAAGCAAACAGCAGAAGGACAGAGGGCTAACTAATGCAGATATCTGGTGTGGACTTGGTAATGTGCGAGACTGAGAACATGGACAGTGGGAATGAAGAGAAGATGCAAAGTGAAAAGGCCTGGGGAAAGAGAGCTGGGCCGGTTGCGGCTCAGTTCAAATCATTACTGTGATTTCCTCCAGGGTGATTCAATAGTGTTTGGGATGCAGCATGTTCTCTGTCTTTAATCCACAGAATTACTAAAAGAGCGAGAAGAGACCAGGAAGTACAAGGCTATTCACAGACGACTTTGAACCTGGAGTCAGAAGAGAGAATGTGTTTCATTCACTGAGTAACAAGAATGAAGTGATGCACAGTTTCTGTGTAACCTTGAACTGCCCTCAAAATAGAACCAGACAAAGTAGCAGCGTAAAACCTTATTATTACATCAAATAATATGGAAGCCTCTCTCGATTGTGTTACACTATTACACAATTCTGATGGAAATGATTCCTTAGGATAAAGCAGTGCCTACAGAACCAGCTTTTCAAATTCCACCTACAGCTCTTAGAAAGAGAAAATACTCCTGCAAGCAGAGATAGTATTCAGTGTAAAGTGTGAAGAATGCCTAGTGCCTGCTCCTGCATTTGCAATGGCATTTGAATCGCATAAACTTTGTCTCACTAGAGAAAGAGAAAGAGATTTAAAGCTCCCACCTCATCCTTATTCTCTGGCTGCCTCTGACCTTTCCCTCCCCATCCCTTTGTTTTAATCGTCTCCAGGAGCCCTATGGAGTGATTGTGTGTTCTTCTCCAGTGGGCCAGCTTCTCCCTGGTTCCTTCCTCCTACATTACAATCCCACCTTTGTATTCACGCTTCAGATCCCCTCCTCTATTGTTCTGCTTTATAACTCTGGGAAACCAGCATCACTCAAGTATATTAGCTGGAGCCTACTACTGTCTCTGAGATCGCTTCTCTGAGCCATATTAAAGACTCCCCAGACAAAACTGTCAAGTTAAACCAAGCTTTAATAAATAGAGGGATGTGTAACTGTATTCAAATAGGGGCTCCTGTATCTATGCTGACAAAGAGAGACGAGCTATCAAGAAAGACAAACTACAGCGTTTTGCATGAAAAGGGAGGGGGGAACAGGTTCGATTGGCATTGATTTATTCCCATTGTGTCGTGAAACGTCATATTATTGAAATGTCCTTTAAAAGAGCTTAAGCCTAATCTAAGTAAAACACGGCAGGTGGCAGGGATATTGGGGGATATTGGCAGCTGTAATTGAATTGAATACTATTCAACCTTTAAAGTATTTTATCCGTATCATACACCTATACATAACACAGTATACAATGTCCAGCTCAGCTGGGAGGACCAAGCTTCTGTTCATTGGATCCGTGTACATCAGAGCACGCTATCTTGAACGTGATTAATTCATGAAAAGAGAAATCGTGTTATCACATTTTATTTTCCAGTTGGTTATTCAGAGAATGTGGGCATCGTAACGTTAAAAGGGATATCATACCGTTAGTTCACACATAGACAGCTGCATAGCACAGAGGCCATTGCATTCCTGAGGAGCATTCTCACTGTTAACAAAGAGGGAATTGAAGTGGAGCTCCCTGCTTCATCGCCATCACCTAGTTTCACAGCTTGGGAAAAAATATACAATTACTTTTTTCATTACATACAGTAGAAAGTGACATTGCTTCTCTCTGAATTGGTTTCTTACACTCTGCCTCTTTGGTTAGCCATCAATCGGCATGAAGAAATGGAAATCTAGTTAAACCAGCCTTTCAAAACCAGAGGAGGGCTGCTGAAGGATCATACAGACAGTGCAAGTCCTCATTTAATAAAGGAGAGAGGGAAAGAGAGAGAGGAGAGGAACACAGCAACTTTGGTTGTCATCTCCTGAACATGTTGTTGCCTGCTGTTGCTCTCTGTCTAAATGAAAACTGGCATATTTATATTTATTTTAAATTAACATGATTGTGGGCCTGCCAGTGTCAGGAGGATCTTATTTACATACCAATT
Source organism: Coregonus lavaretus (assembly GCF_964263955.1). Classification (NCBI taxonomy): domain Eukaryota; kingdom Metazoa; phylum Chordata; class Actinopteri; order Salmoniformes; family Salmonidae; genus Coregonus; species Coregonus lavaretus. The sequence goes on along the minus strand of NC_139997.1, from coordinate 41,048,156 downwards.
ATCACATTTACTAACCGCTTTTTCTACTGATTAATATAATTGCCATATACACAAGCATGCATACGAGAGAGAGAGGGAGAAGGAAGAGGATGGGGGTGGTTTTGAGACTGCAGTGAAATTCATGTGTCTGCTAAAAGAGAAAGCTGATTGCCTTGCCTTGGCAGGGGGAAAAAGGCATAACTTTAAGTAAGTCCTCCATGTTAAACTGTTACCCCCAGGGCATAGGGATTTCTCACCTCTCCAATTATTATTTGAGCTGGAAAGCACAATATTTCCCAACCTATCTGGTTCTTCCTCACACGAGAGGGGCCAGGGCTCGATCGGCTGTTACGTGGAGGTGGCTCGCAGGCATACTCCATTCTGACAGAAAGAGGAGAGTAGAAGAGAGAAGAGATAGGAGGCTCTCTGCTCGAGTGTGGTGGAGGGGGAACGGGCTGGCTGGCGCGCTGAAGCCCTATTCATAAAATGACTCCGAAATGGGCAGTTCCCTGCAGCCTGGCACAGAGAGAGGGATTGATGGACGGGGCCTAGTCTAGTTCTCCCTCCTTGCATACTTAGCTAACTATATGTACTACTCCTCTCATACTTCGCTAATGTATGTACTACTCCTCTCATACTTAGCTAACTGTACTACTCCACTCATATTTTTACATTTTTACATTTTTAGTCATTTAGCAGACGCTCTTATCCAGAGCGACTTACAGTTAGTGATTCTTTTTTTATTTTATTTTTCATACTGGCCCCCCGTAGGAATCGAACCCACAACCCTGGCGTTGCAAACGCCATGCTCTACCAACTGAGCTACATCCCTGCCGGCCATTCCCTGGGCCAATTGTGCGCCACCCCATGGGTCTCCCGGTCGCGGCCGGCTACGACAGAGCCTGGATTCGAACCAGGATCTCTAGTGGCCACTCGGGAGGTCATACATCGCTAATGTATGGACTACTCCACCCATACTTAGCTAACTAGGGGCTCCTGAGTGGCGCAGTGGTCTAAGGCACTGCATCGCAGTGCTAACTGTGCCACTAGAGATCTTGGTTCGAATCCAGGCTCTGTCGCAGCCGGCCGCGACCGGGAGACTCATGGGCGGCGCACAATTGGCCCAGCGTCGTCCAGGGTAGGGGAGGGAATGGCCGGCAGGGATGTAGCTCAGTTGATAGAGCATGGCGTTTGCAACGCCAGGGTTGTGGGTTCGATTCCCACGGGGGGCCAGTATAAAAAAAAATATATATATATATATGTATTCACTAACTGTAAGTCGCTCTGGATAAGAGCGTCTGCTAAATGACTAAAATGTAAATGTAAATGTAACTGTATGCACTACTCCTCTTATACTTAGCTAACTGTATGGACTACTCCTCTCATACTTAGCTAACTGTATGCACTACTCCTCTCATACTTAGCTAACTGTATGCACTACTCCTCTCATGCTTAGCTAACTGTATGCACTACTCCTCTTATACTTAGCTAACTGTATGGACTACTCCTCTTATACTTAGCTAACTGTATGGACTACTCCTCTTATACTTAGCTAACTGTATGCACTACTCCTCTCATACTTAGCTAACTGTATGCACTACTCCTCTCATACTTAGCTAACTGTATGCACTACTCCTCTCATGCTTAGCTAACTGTATGCACTACTCCTCTTATACTTAGCTAACTGTATGGACTACTCCTCTTATACTTAGCTAACTGTATGCACTACTCCTCTCATACTTAGCTAACTGTATGGACTACTCCTCTTATACTTAGCTAACTGTATGGACTACTCCTCTTATACTTAGCTAACTGTATGCACTACTCCTCTTATACTTAGCTAACTGTATGGACTACTCCTCTTATACTTAGCTAACTGTATGGACTACTCCTCTTATACTTAGCTAACTGTATGCACTACTCCTCTCATACTTAGCTAACTGTATGCACTACTCCTCTCATACTTAGCTAACTGTATGGACTACTCCTCTCATACTTAGCTAACTGTATGGACTACTCCTCTCCCAACCCAAGGCCAGCCACCATCACACAAGTCTGAATGAGACAGGGCTAGGCTAGAGGAGGACTGTGAAGACGATTCTCCATCATAGTAGTAATTCAGCCTGCCTTACTGCTCTCTGTGTCAGTCCATTGGTCATACACGCCCCTCTGTGACTCCCTCTCAAATTGTGCATATTTGTCGTGTTGATGGCTTTGCTCAGTGCTGCAGGAGGATCTGTTGAGTCCATCGCCGTGGCGTTCGGAGGCGTTCTATGACACACAACGGTCCCTGTTAGAATATGCATCAGTTCGCATCGCCATAGCGACCTCTTTGGATACTGAGTGGGGGACCTTATGAATATTTAATTCTGACAGATTTGAGGAATTGTCTTCCTCAAGTGTTTTTCTCGAGCCATTTTGTTAATGTCAACATGAAAAAAAGTTACTGACATATCCTTAGTGTTGACATATAGCCTATACTGTATAATTATTTACTGTATGATTCTGGTTGAATAATTAAGGTTGACTGAATATTTTAGGCTGTCTTATCTATCCTTTGTCTAAGTAATACAGCTCATTACGGAGCCCTCTCCAGTCCACTATCATTCAATTCAGGATCCCTTTGATGAAAGCACAGCTTTATATGCACCTGATACCCTTTTGCCTTGCTCACAACACTCAGTTTTAGCATTATAAAGGAATATCATGCTTATAGACTGTGTATATGACAGATACACTGATGTGTGTCATCATGACCAAGTAAGGGTGAATGGGGTCGTGGTGTGGGACAATGGACTGCAGTGAGGTGAATGGGGTCGAGGTGTGGGTCAATGGACTGCAGTGAAGTGAAAGGGGTCGAGGTGTGAGACAATGGACTGCAGTGAGGTGAAAGGGGTCAAGGTGTGGGTCAATGGACTGCAGTGAGGTGAAAGGGGTCGAGGTGTGGGAAAATGGACTGCAGTGAGGTGAAAGGGGTCGAGGTGTGGGAAAATGGACTGCAGTGAGGTGAAAGGGGTCAAGGTGTGGGAAAATGGACTGCAGTGAGGTGAAAGGGGGCGAGGTGAGGGACAATAGACTGCAATGAGGTGAAAGGAGTTGAGGTGCGGTAGAATGGAATGCAGTGAGGTGAAAGGGGTCGAGGTGTTGGACAATGGACTACAGTGAGGTGAAAGGGGTCGAGGTGTGGGACAATGGACTGCTGTGAGGTGAAAGGGGTCAAGGTGTGGGACCATAGACTGCAGTGAGGGTCAGCTAAGCTGGAGGTCATTTACCATCACTCTTTTCACCGAGGAGAATTGATCCCATGAAGTGATGCTTTCTAGTACAGTGCCTTGCAAAAGTATTCATCCCCCTTGGCGTTTTTTCTATTTTGTTGCATTACAACCTGTAATTTTAATTGATTTTTATTTGGATTTCATGTAATGGACATACAAAAAAGAGTCCAAATTGGTGAAGTGAAATGAAAAAAATTACTTGTTTCAAAAAGTTATACAAAATAAATAACGGAAAAGTGGTGCGTGCATATGTATTCACCCCCTTTGCTATGAAGCCCCTAAATAAGATCTGGTGCAACCAATTACCTTCAGAAGTCACATAATTAGTTAAATAAAGTCCACCTGTGTGCAATCTAAGTGTCACATGATCTGTCACATGATCTCAGTATATATACACCTGTTCTGAAAGGCCCCAGAGTCTGCAACACCACTAAGCAAGGGGCACCACCAAGCAAGTGGCACCATGAAGACCAAGGAGCTCTCCAAACAGGTCAGGGACAAAGTTGTGGAGAAGTACAGATCAGGGTTGGGTTATAAAACAATATCAGAAACTTTGAACATCCCACGGAGCACCATTAAATCCATTATTAAAAAATGGAAAGAATATGGCACCACAACAAACCTGCCAAGAGAGGGCCGCCCACCAAAACTCACGGACCAGGCAAGGAGGGCATTAATCAGAGAGGCAACAAAGAGACCAAAGATAACCCTGAAGGAGCTGCACAGCTCCACAGCGGAGATTGGAGTATCTGTCCATAGGACCACTACATTTTACATTTTACATTTAAGTCATTTAGCAGACGCTCTTATCCAGGGCGACTTACAGTTAGTGAGTGCATACATTTTTGTTTCTTCATACGTACACTCCACAGCGCTGGGCTTTACGGAAGAGTGGCCAGAAAAAAGCCATTGCTTAAAGAAAAAAATAAGCAAACACGTTTGGTGTTCGCCAAAAGGCATGTGGGAGACTCCCCAAACATATGGAAGAAGGTACTCTGGTCAGATGAGACTAAAATTGAGCTTTTTGGCCATCAAGGAGAACGCTATGTCTGGCGCAAACCCAACTACTCTCATCACTCCGAGAACACCATCCCCACAGTGAAGCATGGTGGTGGCAGCATCATGCTGTGGGGATGTTTTTCATCGGCAGGGACTGGGAAACTGGTCAGAATTGAAGGAATGATGAATGGCGCTAAAAACAGGGAAATTCTTGAGGGAAACCTGTTTCAGTCTTCCAGAGATTTGAGACTGGGACAGAGGTTCACCTTCCAGCAGGACAATGACCCTAAGCATACTGCTAAAGCAACACTTGAGTGGTTTAAGGGGAAACATTTAAATGTCTTGGAATGGCCTAGTCAAAGCCCAGACCTCAATCCAATTGAGAATCTGTGGTATGACTTAAAGATTGCTGTACACCAGCGGAACCCATCCAACTTGAAGGAGCTGGAGCAGTTTTGCCTTGAAGAATGGGAAAACATCCCAGTGGCTAGATGTGCCAAGCTTTATGACACATACCCCAAGAGACTTGCAGCTGTAATTGCTGCAAAAGGTGGCTCTACAAAGTATTGACTTTGGGGGGGGGTGAATAGTTATGCACGCTCAAGTTTTCTGTTTTTTTGTCTTATTTCTTGTTTGATTCACAATAAAAAATATTTTGCATCTTCAAAGTGGTAGGCATGTTGTGTAAATCAAATTATACAAACCCCCCAAAAATCAATTTTAATTCCAGGTTGTAAGGCAACAAAATAGGAAAAATGCCAAGGGGGGTGAATACTTTCGCAAGCCACTGTACATGAGAGTTTCCACCAACACAGACTAGTAGACAGTAAGTCAAGATGGGAGTAGAGCTGGTATGGAACATTAGTGTCTGAACCCTCTTTTGAAGGGCTGCCTCCCAGCCTGAGGGGTTCAGGAAGTTTCTAGCAGCACTGGTTCTGGTCCCTGGTGTAGCCTTGCATACTAGTAGTTCTGTGTGGGATGGACCCGCCATGACCACTCCTACTCTACTGTCTATGCTCAGGGACACAGTGGGCGGCTTTGCTGCCTGAGTGGAGTACAGTTATGTTGGCCTGCTCTCCTGTTCCCGTTGACACGACCACCATGCCTGGTCACTATGAGACAACCCTGCTGTCTTCATGGTGTCCCTGTACTGAAGGGGAGGAGGGGGTGTACTGAAGTTGTTTTGTGTCAGACATATTGTGTGTCTCTGTCACCTCCCTCACTGCTGTTTAATTACAAGGGTTTCCTGGAAGTGAAGTTTGGCCTGCTGCTCCTTGTTATTGCACTATTAGAAAAACCACTGGAGTTTACATGCTGCACATTGCAGGGACAAAAGCTGAGAGACAATTATATATATTTTCTCTGTAAAATAAATAATTGAGAGGGTTGTCATTAGTTTGTCCATTGTCATTGAAGCAGCTATTGCCGCTTTGTTAATCGAGAGCATTGTAAAATAATATAATAAGAAAGAAGACCCATAGTACTTCAACGTCATTGACAGCGCGTTCAGTTATCTTCCCTCCATGACCCTTCTGTGACCCAGAGCAGCAGTAGTCTGCACTCTGCCTGCCCGTCATGACTAATAAAACACAGCAATCTTACGAAACAAGAACATCTTTCCCTTCGATTCCCTCCAGGCTTCATCTTTCCCTCACTTTCCTCTGGCCTGACTGGGCATTGACGTAGACCGGAAGGGATTCAAAATAGTCACATAAAAATAATTCCCCTATTGTGTTGCAACAGAGACTTCACTGTGTTCCAGTGACAGTGGACGGGATCTATGGTGGTGTTAGCCCCAGATCCCAGGGAAACCTGTGTTGTGTGCTGAATGTAAATAATAGGGAGATTGCTGCTGATCTAAACTGCTGTCATAGTGCATTTCCTTAGCTCTTAAATCTCGCCCTATCGCTGCCGCTTTTTCAGCCCAAAAATGCTACATGTCTCTTTGCTTATTGATGCTTCTGTTCTCAGATAAATAATTCAAACAGCAGCCCATTTGAATTCCTGACCGACTGGGCGTTTCTGTCATGTTAGTCTTACGTATGGATTTGGTTGATTTATTGGCCCGGGTGGAAAGGTTGTCCGGGAGTGGACGTTTAGCATCATATTATCTGACAGGAACAGGATTAGTCTTCGCCCAGGTGTCCTGGGATCTAAACAAGGGTTTGATTACCTTCCCTTTGTGTTTTTTCTGCTTTGACTGCAAACCTCAATCTGCATTCTCATACACTCTCAACCCACCTTGTCCTCAGGTTCAACCTCTACTAGTATTTAGTAAATCACCCTAGCTAGCACAAGCTCTATATTCAACTTAGATACAAGCTGGTAACGGTTGGCATTTTATGTTCTGCTTGGTGGGAAGTGTTGGTGGCACTGGCTGTACGTGTTTCACCTGGCTGCACTGCCTCATTCTAACTGGCTGCTACAAGCTGCCATGTAGTCGTTAGCGCAACAGCCATGTGCATGCTCTCCTGTAAAGTGTGTTTGTGTAGCGGTAATTCAATGATGACATGTTGTCATGATCATTATTTATTAAAGGTGAACTAGTTTGGCTTCTTGGCCCCAGACTGCCTTTGTAGAGCATGGTACTCTTTCTTGGTGGCCTACAGTGATCCAGCCTATAGCTAGCTTACCACACACTGAAGAAATAGACTGGGGCTCTTTTCTTCATTGTCACAAAAGGCCAGCCACTCCACTGGAGTCCCCACTCCCCTTTTACATAGTGATAAGACATCCATTATCCACTGAACCTTTCTTTTCACCCAGCCAGGAGAAAGGAAAGAGTGAGAGAAGGGAGGAGGATGGTAGAGAGAGAGAAAGAGAGATATTTCTCCTTCCCTAGAGTGAGGCTGGGCTTCACCTCTGTGTGGAGGGGTTTTGTGTGAGCGGTGAAGAGGTCCTTAACCTTCTATCAGATGGAGCCACAGAGTTGTGCTCTGTCTGAATGGCTGCATTGAAAAGCCCTGAAGCAGAGGAGATGATTCTATAGACTCGGGGAGAGGAGAGAGAGAGAATGCAACGAGCGTCGGTCGGGCCGCTGGAGTGTGACCCTCTCATGATGTGCACACACTGTGAAACACTCCATCACTGCTGAACTTGTGTCCTGCGTTGAATAGGCTGCCTGACAAACCTGTCCTCCCACTGCAGTGTCATAATAACAGACAGACAGACACACGGATATCTTAACATCACTGAATGTGGGAGGCCTATAATACACAGCATTGATGGCCTATAGGCCTATTTATTTTTCAAAGCTGAGCCAGTGTTGCCACTGGGAGTTTGTACTAGACATTATATGTCAGCCTCAGGGAAACGTACTACTATTTACCACTGTACAGTAAGCTGTATTCTTAATCGGAAATGTGTTCTAGGGAATGACTATAGGTGTGAAAAGAGCAAATCCTAGGCGACATGTATCATCCAATTGCCTTTTTTACCACCCAACCATATGAGACTGTATGAATGACATACTGCAATGCTAAGCAGGTGGTTTAGGTCCATGTCCATTTGGAGGTGGTTATAGTACAGTAGCACTGGCAGGTGTGGTAGAGCGCTAGAGTAGACTAGTGCCTACATTCTGTGGCAGGGTGGCAGCTTTGCAGTATGGTGGCAGCAGCAGTGTGGCATGGCCTGGCAGAGCTCCTCTTTATCCATTCAGACAGTTCTATCAGAGCCCCCTGCTCCTGTCTCTTCCCATCTCCTCCCTCACTCCCCATGGCCCTCCTCGCGTTGCTGCTCTACCAGCCAGCCCTGCCACCCTCCCACCGCGTCTCGCCCCCCTGAACTCACCACCCCCCACCGGACCACACCGCACTGCACCGCGCTGCCAAAGCCTCCCCAGGATCCAGCTTGCTCCTCTCCACGTTACCTAGCGACCATAACCGGGGAATGGGTGGTGCGCAGCGACATTGAGATGCCTCGCCTTATCTACCCCTCTGTGATTTTGTCTGGTGCTGTTATTTTCCTCCTCCAATTTCTTTTCCCATCTCGCTTTTTTATTGTTCTCTCAACGAGAAACCACAATGAAAATGAGTGTGCCTAAATCTGTTTTTAAGCACTTCTTCTGAATTATAGGGAACAGATTTCTGTCTTCCAATCTGTCGTGAGATGTGTGAGGATAAACATTTGCCGTCTGTCTCTCTCTGTGTGGCTTTATTGACCAACATGATGAGAGTTGATATCATCATGGATCCTGCTGCTGCCTGGTGGCTGGTGGCAGAGCAGTGCAGAGCAGAAGAGGCAGGGGTTGGTTGGTGCAGTGAGGTGTCTCTGCCTGGTTGGCTCTAACTGTCTATGGTTCCATGAGGAAGACTCCATTGTCCCCCATTGAAGGATACACACTATTTGCCCTCTTTGACTTGTCAGCATCTTTGCATCTTTTCCACAGTACAGAGGCCATCACCATGTCTCTCCTATCTGCCCTTAGACTAATGTCTGTTTACCTCTTTTGTCTTTCAGGTAGAAGACGCCATGCTCATGTTTGATAAAACTACTAACAGACATAGAGGTAAGTCCACCATCCGTATATTACCGTCCCCTGTGTTTTTCTTTTATGTGTATTCATGTGACAGAAAATAGTACATTTCTGTGGCATTTTCCCTTGTAAACAACACAAGGGTGATTCATTTCACATGGTGCCAGCTTGTTACAGTGCTTATCCAGGCACTGGAAAACATCCTTTAAAAATCAATATAGTGGTATTTAAAACCTAAGACCTGGATGAGGTGTGACTGATGTTATGGGCGGTGGTGGTGGTGGGTGTCGTGTAGAGACACACGTGGGCTCTTCCTTCTCTCTGGGTGTCTGTAGGGGGTTATGAAGCCAACCGTGGATGCTGCCTGCCTGCTGCCTGGCTCTAGTGCTACCGGTCGCTGCGCTGGGAGATAACAGCAGAGATAAGGCCCAGGAGCAGTGCTGTCTTTATCTCTCTCTTATCTGCTCTTTATCTGGGATTAGGGGGAGGCTTCTCTCTAAAGCAGAGGACTTTCCAAAGACAGACTGTCTCCCTCTCCCTCCCTGAAATACAATAGCACCACCTCCACAGCGCCAGCCAGGACCGCTAACAGCTAACCAGTAGCAGGCTAAAAGACACTAAAACATCTAATATAGGCTACAGCCGATAGACAGACAGACACAGTGCCTCTGTTATTGTTCCTGTGGTCCACAGTGATGTGTAGCAATGCTGAGGTGATGATAGTATGGTGACTATAAAGGCCACAGTAGTGCAGCCATTGAGGGGGTGCGTGCTTAGTCCTCTCCTGCACTCCCTGTTCACCCACGACACCATCATTAAGTTTGCAGACGAAACAACGGTGGTAGGCCTGATCACCGACGATGATGAGAGAGCCTATAGGGAGGAGGTCAGAGACCTGGCAGTGTGGTGCCATGACAACAACCTCTCCCTCAACGTCAGCAACACAAAGGAGCTAATTGTGGACCGCATGGCAAGCAGTACTGGACTGCCATGTCTGGGACCAAAAGGCTCCTGAACAGCTTCTACCCCCAAGCCAGCAGACTGCTGAACAGTTAATCAAATAGCTACCCTGACTATTTACATTGACCCCCTTTTTATTTGCACTGACTCTCTTGTATTTGTATTTGTATTTATTATGGATCCCCATTAGTTCCTGCCAAGGCAGCAGCTACTCTTTCTGGGGTCCAGCAAAATTAAGGCAGTTATACAATACATAAAACATTACAATACATTCACAACAGATTTCACAACACATGAAGTGTGTACCCTCAGGCCACTACTCTACTACCGCATATCTACAACACAATATCCATGTGTACATGTGTGTATAGTGTGTATGTTATCATGTGTGTGTGTATGCATGTGTCTGTGCCTGTGTGTGTTTCTTCACAGTCCCCGCTGTTCCATAAGGTCTATTTTTTTTCAGTTTTTTCCCCCAATCTGATTCTACTGCTTGCATAGGTTACTTGATGTGGAATAGAGTTCCATGTAGTCATGGCTCTATGTAGTACTGTGTGCCTCCCATAGTCTGTTCTGGACTTGGGGACTGTGAAGAGACCTCTGGTGGCATGTCTTATGGGGTATGCATGGGTGTCCGAGCTGTGTGCTAATAGTTTAAACAGACAGCTCGGTGCATTCAACATGTCAATCTCTCCTCTACTTTGAGCCAGGAGAGATTGACATGGAGATATTCATGTTAGCTCTCTGTGTATGTTTAAGGGCCAGCCGTGCTGCCCTGTTCTGTGCCAAGTCCCTTTTTGTGGCACCTGACTACACGATTGGACAGTTGTCCAGGTGCGACAAAACTAGGGCCTGTAGGACCTGCCTTGTTGATAGCATTGTTAGGAAGGCAGAGAAGTGCTTTATTATGGACAGACCTCTCCCCATTTTAGCTACAGTTGTATCAATATGTTTTGACCATGACAGTTTACAATCCAGGGTTACTCCAAGCAGTTTAGTCTCCTCAACTTACTCAATTTCCACATTATTCATTAAAATATTTAGTTGAGGTTTAGGGTTTAGTAAATGATTTTAGTTTTTGAAATATGTAGGACTAACTTATTTCTTGCCACCCATTCTGAAACTAACTGCAACTCTTTGTTAAGTGTTGCAGTGATTTAATTTGCTGTGGTAGCTGATGTGTATAGTGTTGAGTCATCACCATACATAGACACACTGGCTTTACTCAGAGCCAGTGGCAGGTCATTTGTAAATATTTTAAAAAGTAAGGGGCCTAGACAGCTGCCTTGGGGAATGTCTGACTTTACATGTATTATGTTGGAGAGGCTTCCATTAAATAATACCCACTGTGTTCTGTTAGGCAGGTAAGTCTTTATCCACAATATAGCAGGGGATGTAAAGCCATAACACATACGTTTTTCCAGCAGCAGATTATGATCGATAATGTCAAAAGCTGCACTGAAGTCTAACAAAACAGCTCCAACAATCTTTTTATTATCAATTTCTCTCAGCCAATCATCATTAATTTGTGTATGTGCCGTACATGTTGAATGCCCTTCCCTATAAGCGTGCTGAAAATCTGTTGTTAATTTGCTTACTGTGAAATAGCATTGTATCTTGTCAAACACCATTTTTTTCAAAAGTTTACTAAGGGTTGGTAACAGGCTGATTGGTCGGCTGTTTGAGCCAGGAAAGGGTGCTTTGCTATTCTTGGGTAGCGAAATGACTTTTTCTTCCCTCCAGGCCTGAGAGCACACACTTTGCTGTAGGCTTAGATTGAAGAGATGCACCGGCTCTATGCACACTCACTAGACTCTACCCACACACTCACACATACTACACTGACACTCCAACACACACATACACACACACACTCACACACACACAACGTGTAGATATGCTCACACACACACTTTCACACTCTATGCTGCTGCTACTCTGTTTATTATCTATCCTGATTACCTAGTCACTTTTACCCCTACCTGTACATATTACCTCAACTACCTCGTACCCCTGCACATTGGTACCAGTACTCCTTGTATATAGTCTCGTAATTGTTATTTTGTGTTTATTGTTATTATTATTATTTTTTTTAATTGAACATTTTTCTTACTTTTTAACTCTGCATTGTTGGGAAAGGGCTCGTAAGTAACCATTTCACGGTAGTCTACACCTGTTGTATTCGGCGCATGTGACAAATAACATTTGATTTGATTTGAACCAGGTCAGTTAGCTATCCCTTCACCCGTTACGGTAGCCTGCTAGGCTGCTGCTTGTTAGCATTTCCCTCCCTCCCTCCTCTCCTCTCCTCTCCTCTCCTCTCCTCTCCTCTCCTCTCCTCTCCTCTCCTCTCCTCTCCTCTCCTCTCCTCTCCTCTCCTCTCCTCTCCTCTTAGAGGGAAGTATGTGTCCTTCAGCTGCTGACAGGCATTTCCTGTCCTCCTCATATACATGACACTGTTTCCAGACACTTCCCCTCTGTCTCTCACACTAGCCAGCTTCTCTCACTGACACTATCTCCTCAGCATTGGACCAGATCTCTCTGTGGAAGTGTTGCCCAACCACGTCAGCAGATGTAGAGATTTACTAAGGACCAGGCAACTCATTTGTGTGTGTGTGTGTGTGCGTTTTCATGCATGTATGCCAGCGTGCGTTTCCCCAGTTCGTTGCTGTAAATGAGAATGTGTTCTCAGTCAACTTACCTGGTAAAATAAGGGTAGAATAAATAACTAAATGTTTGCGCATAAACGTGTGCCTGTAAACTTGTGTGTGTCAACGTGTGTGTGTGTTGCCTGCTGTCAATGTGTCTGGTAAAGCGTCTCTCAGTGAGCAGTATGTGAATTAGTGAAAGTACTGTATGGGTTTGAGTGAATTGTGATGTTTAGTGACAGAACCCATTGTGAGGTCTGCTTTGAGATGACAAGTTGCTGCTTTTCCCTCCTCTCTCTCTCTCTCTCTCTCTCTGACTGCATTGCACTGGTGCTCTGTCTGTGACAGGGATAGGGATGGGAGCCGAGCGGAGAGGAGCTGCTCTCAGTCCATGTGTTACGTGTTTGCCTTTGGGCTGCCAAATGCCCTTCAAATGAAGACAATGATGGCTAAACACCCGGCCTGGCCATTTTTCTGATTCAGCGCAAAACAATAGTGAGAGACTTCCTTTGTCTTACTACCATTTTAGTACATAATTGTTCTGGTTGGTGATTGTTCAGTGTCTCACCACAGTAACTTGACAGGTAGACTGACATCATCGTAAGTATATGGAAAATAACTATCTGAGAGGGTAGAGAGAATCCAATATTTAATGGTGGCTCTTGACAGGTGATGTACAGTGATATGAGGGCAATGTGTGAAGGCATATCCCAGCTATCACATAACGTTCTGAGAACCATATGTTTCTTAGAGCTTGGTGAGAGCGTTGTTGTCTTATGGTTATTTTGCATACAACCTTCACACAACTTTCTGGGAATGGTGCAGGATAGTTGCTTGGCTCTGGAACATTCTCAGAACATTTAAGGAACTTGACCCCCCAAAAAACATCTTGGTATTTCATTACTTTAACACGCGTGTCAAACTCATTCCACAAAGGGCAGAGTGTCTGCGGGTTTTTGCTCCTCCCTTGTACTTGATTGATGAATGAAGGTCACTGATTAGTAAGGAACTCCCCTCACCTGGTTGTCTAGGTCTTAATTGAAAGGAAAAAACTAAAACCAGCAGACACTAGGCCCTCCATGGAATGAGTTTAACACCCCTGCTTTAACAGAATGTTTCCTAAAAGTTCAAACATGGTTACATTTCATTTCAATTTTGGTCATGTTTTAGGAACGTTCTCTAACTGGTTTGACATTGGGAATGTTCTCAAATAGTTCAGAGAATGTTAAGAAAGAACGTTCTTCTGTGGGAATTTCAGTACTTCAGCATAGCGTTTCCTACAGGTTTCCTCATGGTTCTATTTAAAGTCATGTCCTGAAATTGTTCAGAGAACGTTAAGAAAACTTTCCATAAAAACCACAAGAAAACTTTAGTAACGTTCAGAGTACATTCTAAGAATTGTATTTAAAAACATATACATTCCATTCTCAGTATCAGCAAAACTCTATTGTCTATCTTGTTAAGTGTGTTCAGGTGTGTTGGCCGCACCCACTAATTGCCACACCTGATCTTAATGAGTGCTTGTTTCCTTTGAAATGGGGTCTGTTTGAATAGACTAAAATGAACAGCTTTGTATGCGTAAAAAAACATGGCATGCTAGCTCCATCCTGGTGGCGCAGTGAACTAATTCCATGGATAGAGAACAGAAGATTATAGGTCTGAATCTCACTGATGGCCAATCATAAAACAAAAAATGGTTTGCATGATTAATGCCTATCTGTGTATGGAAATTAAAAAAGTTAACCCAAAATACGGTCAAAATAAGCTGCCATTGTTATTAAAAGTTTTATTAAAACATTCAGTGAAAGTTTTAAGTTATTCAAAACCCCCCAAATAACGTATCATTTCCGTTCTCAGAGCGTTAATAAAACCTCCCAGGAAAACATTCAAGGAACCAGAATAAAACATTCAAGGAACCTCCATGCAACCTAAAAAATACGTTCCCAGAACAGGCTACATTTTCACTTCTGTTCTCATAACATTTAAAAAACGTTCAGTTTTACCGGTCAGGAAACTTCGTTCCCACAACCAATGTGAAACCAAAAACATACATTCCCAAAACTTCCAAGGAACCAAATTACCTAGCTGGGTAGTGAGACAGGATATACAGAGCCTTCGGAAAGTATTCAGACCCCTTCACTTTTTCCACATTTTGTTATATTACAGCCTTATTCTAAAATAGATTTTAAAAAATTCCCTCATCAATCTACTCACAATACCCCATAATGTCAAGGTGACGTGTATGCGGGAAACGAAGTCAAGCGCAGGACACCGAACTACTGGCAGAACGTACTTTACTTAACACAGTAAATAAAGTACAAAACAAACCTCCAAACAGGGAGGAACAAATAACGCATACAACCAGCACTGCCGACCTAACGGAAAACAATCACACACAATAACCAATGAGAGACAGGGGTTTATAAAGGGAATACAATATACAGTGGGGAAAAAAAGTATTTAGTCAGCCACCAATTGTGCAAGTTCTCCCACTTAAAAAGATGAGAGAGGCCTGTAATTTTCATCATAGGTACACGTCAACTATGACAAAATGAGAAAAAATAATCCAGAAAATCACATTGTAGGATTTTTTATGAATTTATTTGCAAATTATGGTGGAAAATAAGTATTTGGTCAATAACAAAAGTTTCTCAATACTTTGTTATATACCCTTTGTTGGCAATGACACAGGTCAAACGTTTTCTGTAAGTCTTCACAAGGTTTTCACACACTGTTGCTGGTATTTTGGCCCATTCCTCCATGCAGATCTCCTCTAGAGCAGTGATGTTTTGGGGCTGTCACTAGGCAACACAGACTTTCAACTCCCTCCAAAGATTTTCTATGGGGTTGAGATCTGGAGACTGGCTAGGCCACTCCAGGACCTTGAAATGCTTCTTACGAAGCCACTCCTTCGTTGCCCGGGCGGTGTGTTTGGGATCATTGTCATGCTGAAAGACCCAGCCACGTTTCATCTTCAATGCCCTTGCTGATGGAAGGAGGTTTTCACTCAAAATCTCACGATACATGGCCCCATTCAGTCTTTTCTTTACACGGATCAGTCGTCCTGGTCCCTTTGCAGAAAAACAGCCCCAAAGCATGATGTTTCCACCCCCATGCTTCACAGTAGGTATGGTGGGATGTAGCTCAGTTGGTAGAGCATGGCGTTTGCAACGCCAGGGTTGTGGGTTCAATTCCCACGGGGGGCCAGTATGAAACATAAAAAATAAAATGTATGCACTAACTTTAAGTCGCTCTGGATAATAGCGTCTGCTAAATGACTAAAATGTAAATGTAAATGTATTCTTTGGCTGCAACTCAGCATTCTTTGTCCTCCAAACACGACGAGTTGAGTTTTTACCAAAAAGTTATATTTTGGTTTCATCTGACCATATGACATTCTCCCAATCCTCTTCTGGATCATCCAAATGCACTCTAGCAAACTTCAGACGGGCCTGGACATGTACTGGCTTAAGCAGGGGGACACGTCTGGCACTGCAGGATTTGAGTCCCTGGCGGCGTAGTGTGTTACTGATGGTAGGCTTTGTTACTTTGGTCCCAGCTCTCTGCAGGTCATTCACTAGGTCCCCCCGTGTGGTTCTGGGATTTTTGCTCACCGTTCTTGTGATCATTTTGACCCCACGGGGTGAGATCTTGCGTGGAGCCCCAGATCGAGGGAGATTATCAGTGGTCTTGTATGTCTTCCATTTCCTAATAATTGCTCCCACAGTTGATTTCTTCAAACCAAGCTGCTTACCTATTGCAGATTCAGTCTTCCCAGCCTTGGAGTGTGACTGTTTGAGGTTGTGGACAGGTGTCTTTTATACTGATAACAAGTTCAAACAGGTGCCATTAATACAGGTAATGAGTGGAGGACAGAGGAGCCTCTTAAAGAAGAAGTTACAGGCATGTGAGAGCCAGAAATCTTGCTTGTTTGTAGGTGACCAAATACTTATTTTCCACCATAATTTGCAAATAAATTCATTAAAAATCGTACAATGTGATTTTCTGGATTTTTTTTCCTCAATTTGTCTGTCATAGTTGACGTGTACCTATGATGAAAATTACAGGCCTCTCTCATCTTTTTAAGTGGGAGAACTTGCACAATTGGTGGCTGACTAAATACTTTTTTTCCTCACTGTAACATAATGGGAAACAGGTGCAAACAATCAGGACAAACTAGACAAACACCAAAACATAGATCGGTGGCAGCTAGTACTCCGGGGACGACGAACGCCGAAGCCTGCCCGAGCAAGGAGGAGGGGCAGCCTCGGCTGATTCCGTGACACATAATGACAAAGCAAAAAAAGGTTTTTTGAAATGTTTCCTAATTTATTAAAAATAAAAAACGAAAATATCATATTTACCTAAGTATTCAGACCCTTTACTCAGTACTTTGTTGAAGCACCTTTGGCAGCAATTACAGGCTCAAATCTTCTTGGGTATGATGCTACAAGCTTGGCACACCTGTATTTGGGGAGTTTCTCCCATTCTTCTCTGCAGATCCTCTCAAGCTCTGTCAGGTTGGATGGGGAGCATTGCTGCACACCTGTTTTCAGGTCTCATCATAGATGTTCGATCGGGTTCAAGTCCGGGCTCTGGCTGGGCCACTCAAGGACATTCAGAGGCTTGTCCTGAAGCCACTCCTGCATTCTTGGCTGTGTGCTTAGGGTCGTTGTCCTGTTGGAAGGTGAACCTTTGCCCCAGTCTGAGGTCCTGAGCGTTCTGGAGCAGGTTTTCATCAAGGATCTCTCTGTACTTTGCTCCGTTCAGCATTGCCTCGATCCTGACTAGTCTCCCAGTCCCTGCCGCTGAAAAACATCCCCACAGCATGATGCTGCCACCACCATGCTTCACCATAGGGATGGTGCCAGGTTTCCTCCAGACGTGACGCTTGGCATTCAGGCCAAAGAGTTCAATCTTGGTTTCATCAGACCAGAGAATCTTGTTTCTCATGGTCTGAAAGTCTTTAGGTGCCTTTTGGCAAACTCCAAGCGGGCTGTCATGTGCCTTTTACTGAGGAGTGGCTTCCGTCTGGCCACTCTACCATAAAGGCCTGATTGGTGGAGTGCTGCACAGATGGTTGTCCTTCTGGAAGGTTCTCCCATCTCCACAGAGGAACTCTAGAGCTCTGTCAGAGTGACCATCGGGTTCTTGGTCACCTCCCTGACCAAGGCCCTTCTCCCCCGATTACTCAGTTTGGCCGGGCAGCCAGCTATAGGAAGAGTCTTGGTGGTTCCAAACTTCTTCCATTTTAGAAGGATGGAGGCCACTGTGTTCTTGGTGACCTTCAATGCTGCAGAAATGTTTTGTCTCGGATCTCTACAGACAATTCCTTCGACCTCATGGCTTGGTTTTTGCTCTGACATGCACTGTCAACTGTGGGACCTTATATAGACAGGATGCACCTGATCTCAAATTCGAGTCTCATAGGAAAGGGTCTGAATACTTATTGTGTAAATAAGGTATTTCTAAAAACCTGTTTTCGCTTTGTCATTATGGGGTATTGTGTGTAGATTGCTGAGGAAAAACATTTATTTAATCCATTTTTAAATAAGGCTGTAACGTAACAAAATGTGGAAAAAGTCGAGGGGTCTGAATACTTTCTGAATGCACTGTATTACAGTCAAAGTATTTGCTGCGTTCTTTTGTCTCCCCTGTTCCTCTTTTAGAGTTCCTTACACAGGTGTGTGTGTGTGTGTGTGTGTGTGTGAAACAGCTCTCTAATCCTCTCCCAGTCTGTCTTTGCACAGCTCTTCACACTCATTTGGAGTATTTAGCAGTGTCCTTCAGACGCCACCCCCGAGGTGACTGCTGCTCAAATGACTGCTAAAAGACATTTCTTTACACTCTCCCTTCTACTGTCCTTCTCTCTCTCTTGCTCTCTCCCTCTCTTTCTTTCTTTACTCTCTCTTTCTCTCTCTCGCTCTCTCTCCTCTTTCTCTCTCCTCTCTCGCTCTCTCTCACCCTTTCACCTCCCTCTCTCTTTCTCTTTCTATTTCTCTCTCTCCTCTCTCCCTCTCTCCTCTCTCTTGCTCCTCTCGCTCTCTCTCCTCTCTCTCTTTCTCTCCTCTCTCTCCTCTCTCTCTTTCTCCTCTCTCTCTTGCTCTCTATCTCTCTACTTTCTCTCTCTCATCTCTCTCTCTCTCCTCTCTCTCTTTATCTCCGTCTCTCTTTCTCCTCCCTCTCTCTCCCCCCTCTCTCACTCCCTCTCTCTCTCCCTATCTCTCCCTCCCTCTCTCTCTCTCTCTCTCTGTCTCTCTGTCTCTCTGTCTCTCTCGCTCCTGTTAGAGGACTCTCGCTGCAAGCGAAGCTCCTGACAAAGGCAAATGCTGCACACCATCTCCCTGGCATTTAGGTTCACACCAGAGGGGGGCCGTTGTTCCCACCCCCCTTGCAGCATCTCACCCCCTTCCTCCCCACCACCTTCCTTTCCACCAGCACCTTCCTCCCCACCATTACCTTCCTCCCACCCTCACCTTCCTCACCAGCATTACCTTCCTCCTCACCATCACCTTCCTCCCCACCATCACCTTCCTTTCCACCATCCCCTTGCTCTCTACCATCACCTTCCTCCCCACCATCACCTTCCTTTCCACCATCCCCTTCCTCTCCACCAACACCTTCCTCCCCACCATCACCTTCCTCCCCCCCATCATCCTCCCCTTCCCTCCCTCACAACACTAGCCTCACACTCTTTATACTCACAGTGAAATGCCAGCTCATTTTTTGCATGGGGAAAGGAACATGTATAGGAACACACACACACATATACACTGCACTAGTTATGGCCAGAAAACACGTAGCCAACATGGTTTTATAGTGATAGGATATGAACACTAAAGCTTTGACAGTGTGTTGATTGTTCACAGCAGCGTTGAAGCTGTAGACCACAGCATGGCGTGTGGTGGTGAGCGACAGCGTTCTGCACGCAGGCGTTCTGTGGTTACACACATGTAGGTCCTGGGGCTAACCCCTAGTCAAAAACACTAAGCACCCAGCCAGCCGTGGTCTAAACTATAAACCACCAACACTAGGAACCTACTGTGTATAAGTGTACCTGTCACTTTTACACCAGCAATACTGTGGGAGCTGAGGCAAAAACCTTTTAGACCTGTCCTAAATTAAAATAATTCTGTCATGTGTCTGCCTGCTAACATCCACTCGCCTGACACATAATCTACAACCTAAACAGTGATTGTCAAACAAAATTGCCAAGGAGAGTGTGAGGGAGGTGAGACAAATAGTGTTTTTTGAGGCTAGGATGGAGACAGTGTTAAGTTGTGAAAGACAACTTTTGGCTGACTGGCAGCTGTTAACGACCAAACCCTTTGATTTAATATATATATATATATATATATATATATATATATATATATATATATATATATATATAATTTTTTGTTTGGTTGACTTTTTTTTTCTCCCCAATTTTGTGACATCCAATTGGTAGTTACAGTCTTGTCCCATCGCTGCAACTCCCGTACGGACTCGGGAGAGGCGAAGGTTAAGAGCCGTGCGTCCTCCGAAACACGACCCTGCCAAGCCGCACTGCTTCTTGACCCCTTTGATTTAATTTGACTGTAAAAGTTGAAGTGATGTTATAGGAGCCAATGCCCTTCCACAATGTTTCTACTGATTACCATATAAGTCCTCCATTTAAAGCTATAATTCTTAGTTGCTACATCCATTTTTGGACTAATTATATATTCCAATTGTCATACCCCATCAGAACCCAAATTATAAGCTTGTTTTACTCCAATGTTTATAAACAACATAAATATAAACATACACTTTATAGCCTCAAAACATGGTTAAAACTATATTTTTGATAGCATGGATGTTCAGTCCTCGCATCCATAGCTCTGTGTATACATTTGAGAATGGTTACATTTCTATAGGCCTATCCCTCAGCCTTTTACCAAAACAGAGGTGGGGTGATGCTTTGTTATTGTTTTAATTAAGGATTCTAGCTTTAAGGATGGTTAAGGATAATTATTTGATTCCGTCACTCAGAACACTACAAGGTCTGTGGTAGGAACTTATGTCGATCATGTAGAAAGACAAGTATATTTGTAGCTTTCCAGTAAAAGTGGGTACAGTGTAATTGTCATCCACAGGAGGTCCCAGTGAGGCTAATTGGACACCTTTCTCATTTGCTTCTGCTTAATACCAAAGATGGGTAGGATGATGAAACCCATTGAAATGTAATTTTATATTAACAATGGTTTGATACCAGACGGCATTGATTTAGCTGATTTAACAAAGACCATGTGACCGATTACAGGTTAAATCTTCATTTATTTTGATGACGCAAGTATTAGTAATTTCTGGTAGCATGTGGCAGAGCAAAGATGGAGGCTGGATAATGATTAAGTAAAAAGGCTAATTTGGACCGGGCCTGGAAGGAGAGAGAAGGTGAGAGAGAAAAAGAGAGAGAGAGAAGTAGAGAAGGTTGGAGCCCAGGTGTCGAGGAGAGCAAGGGTGAGGGATTTTGGGCTTTGTGAGAGGAAGGATGGGCGCGCAGAAGCAGAACGGTTGGGTTTTTCTGCGGGCTGAAAGGGCCTGGTTTGTTCCTGGAAGAGGAACAGAAGGCTGTATTGTGTGTGTCTGTAATCTGCTTACCTGGATCGGCAGCTCAGGGACGAATCTCAGGTCCAGGCTCCCAGTTGGCACCAAGGAGTCAATGTCACACTGAGCCAGTCTCGCCTTGCTTCCAAACAACCAGGAACGAGTGTGAGTGTGTGTGCATTTCTGTGTGTATGGGGGGGAGAGCGAGTGTAGGTGTTTGCCTACATGTGCCTGTGGATAGTCTGTGTGTCTATGAAGATGCATGCGTGTCCTCTTAGTATACAGTATATGAGTGCACTGTCTATATGTACAGCTGTCTCTGTGTATCTATGAGTGAACAGTGCAGCATATGTTTACCTCATGTAGCTAGAAAGTGGATGTTATTTCTTTTGTAAAGGATTGTTATGGCATATACTGTAATACACAATACAGGCTCAACCAGGGTTAGAATACAATCAGGTATCATAGTGCTCCAGCCATCTGGCAAAACTCTGGCACACTATTTGCTTCTCCATTCTTCATATTTAGATAATCACTGTCTCGTTGGATGATGAGAACAGCCTGTAAGTGCAGCCATTAAGCGTCTGTCCTCTCGTTATAATCCGTTCATTCTTTTCAAACAAAAGCTCACTGTACTTCAGCACACTCTAACCCTGTAGGCTGAGCCATGCAGGGAGTTAACCTGGCCACTGCCACCGCTTCCCTTCTCCCTGAGAGAGAGGCCCTCGTCTATGACGTCACACGGCCACATAAACAACTAGCAGTGGAGGATTATATATGGCCGTCGGAGTGGAGTGGAGCGGAGCACGTGGTCTGTCCGCTGGAGAGTGATTCAGTCCTGGGGAGCATGGGAGGAAAGAAGAGGAAGGAAGGAGAGCAAAGAGACAGAGTGAGAGAGTTAGAGTGAGAGAGAAAGAAAGAGTGAGAGAGGTAGAGTGAGAGAGAAGAGTGAGAGAGATAGAGTGAGAGAGATAGAGTGAGAGAGGTAGAGTGAGAGCGGTAGAGTGAGAGAGGTAGAGTGAGAGAGGTAGAGTGAGAGAGGTAGAGTGAGAGAGTGGCTCTGTGGGACGCCTCCTCCTGCCTGTTGGTTCCTCTGGCTGGGAGCAGCAGCCGGCGGCTTCAAAAGAGCGCCAGGCAGTCCAGGCCTCGGCTTCCAGCAATTACAGATCACTCCAGCGGATGCCTCCCGGCCCGGCCCTCAAATCTCTCCAAAATACACTCTGATTACTACTCCACGACACAGATTGTTTACCAAATGAATCCTGCACGGCTGAGATAGAACATCCTACTATTCTTTATATTTTATGTCTGAGTTTTGATGATGCTTCTCTTTGTTCCGTCAAGTTAAGAGAGGATTTAGGAGACAGAGGGACCATTTGAGTCTTAAAGATGGCATAACTTCAGACACTCACTTTGATATGTCAGCCAAGACAAGCAGTTGAAAAGGAAATGATCCCTTTCATGTTTTACTCAAACGCTCATATACAGTGCCTTCAGAAAGTATTCACACCCCTTGACTTTGTCCACATTTTGTTGTGTACCAGCCTAAATTTAAAATGGATTAAATTTAGATTCTGTGTCACAATACCCCATAATGTCAAAGTGGAATTATGTTTTTAGATTTTTTTACAAATTAATTACAAATGAAAAGCTGAAATGTATTCAACCCCTTTGTTATGGCAAGCCTAAATAAGTTCAGGAGTAAAAATGTGCTTAACAAGTCGTATAATGAGTTGCATGGACTCACTCTGTGTGCAATAATAGTGTTTAACATGACTACCTCATCTCTGTACCCCACACATACAATTATCTGACAGGTCCCACAGTTGAGCAGTGAATTTCAAACACAGATTCAACCACAATGACCAGGGAGGTTTTCCAATGCCTTGCAAAGAAGATTGGTAGATCGGTAAAAAATCCACACACAAAAACTGACATTGAACATCCCTTTGAGCATGGTGAAGTTATTAATTACACTTTGGATGGTGTATCAATACACCCAGACACTACAAAGATCCCGGCGTCCTTCCTAACTCAGTTGCCGGAGAGGAAGCAAACCGCTCAGGGATTTCACCATGAGGCCAATGGTGACTTTAAAACAGTTACAGAGTTTAATGGCTGTGATAGAGAGGATGGATCAACAATATTGTAATTATTCCACAATACTAACCTAAATGACAGAGTGAACAGAAGGAAGCCTGTACATAATTAAAAATATTCCAAAACATGCATCCTGTTTGCAATAAGGCACTAAAGTAAAACTGCAAAAAATGTGGCAAAGAAATTAACTTTATGTCCTGAATACAAAGTGTTATGCTTGGGGCAAATCCAACACAACACATCACTGAGTACCACTTAATATTTTCAAGCATGGTGGTGGCTGCGTCATATAATGGGTATGCTTGTCATCAACAAGGAATAGGAAGTTTTTTTAGGATAAAAATAAACGGAATAGAGATAAGCACAGGCAAAATCCTAAAGGAAAAATCCTAGACTTACCCAGAAAGACTCACAGCTGTAATTGCTGCCAAAGGTGATTCTAACATGTATTGACTCAGGGGTGTAAATACGTATGTAAGTGAGATATTTCTGTATTTCAATTTCAATACATTTGCAAAAATTTATAGAAACATGTTTTCACTTTGTCATTATGAGGTATTGTGTGTAGATGGGTGGGGGGGAAATCTATTTAATCAATTTTGAATTCAGGCTGTAACACAACAAAATGGGGAATATGTCAAGGGGTATGAATACTTTCTGAAGGTACTACCCAGAGCACCATATGTGCTGCACTTAGAAGCACCCGGCTTGTCGTTATTTGTTTGAACCCAAACTATCATATCTCAAGCACATTTTGTAGCTCCTTTATATTGGATACATCTATTTACTTTTGGTAATTTACTCTGTGTAATGGCACATTTCCTACACAGCCCATTTTAAAACGACAACATTATAGTCCCACAGTCAATTGTGATGTTGACAATGTGTGGTGGTCCTCTGTGGCCAATGACAACCTACTATACGTGAGAGAACAGAGAAAACAGAACTGATCTGGCTGGAAGCCTTGGGGGCGATCACCTGATACAATCCCACAGCAAATGTCATTAGATTTCCCCATCGCATGGTGTAAATTCATTTAAATTTCCCCATCACATCGTTTAAAGAGTTCCAACACCATCAACATTAGCTAGGCAAATTCTCTGCAGTATTTTCTCCCCATGACTAACCTGATATTAGCGATTAGTGGGAATGTCATTTAAATGGCACACCAAATCATATGCATTACCCCCTCCTTCACCTGAGGGCTCGTCTCCCTGGCCTAATCATGATGACAAAGGAAATGATGTGTTTAGTCTATCTTAATCACAGCTGAAGCTCATCACCGCCCAGCCCCGTCCGGGGGAGTGGGCCTGCCTGTCGCGGAGCAGTGCTGTGGAGAGGCGATCTACCTCGCGCCGGGGTGCACCTCTCCACCTCCTCTGCCCGCCTGCCTGCCAGTGTTTACTGTTTACTGTGACTCAGTCCTGTGTCTGACTGTGACTCCCATCCAGACTGAGACTCATCCAGGCTACCTGAAATGTCTGCTCTATCCTGCTAGTGCTCTGTCTCTCTAGTTAGTTTGCTGCTCTTTTCTGTTGATCTCTGCAGATAGAGTTGTGTCATCTCTAACAGTCCAGTGTCCTTATTTGACTGTGGTTTTAGACTGAAGCTGACTAGATGGCTGACTAAGCATCTGCGGTGCTGGCCTTGCACGGACACTACTTGGTTAGGCTGCTGGATGGGGCCAGGCATGTCTGTGTAAAAATAGATTGAGGAAGAAGGCGGTGCCTGAGGCTCTTCGCCATCTTAATCTCTCACCAGGGATGAAGCGTGGTGCCATTAAAAACACCAGTTAGTCATACCGGCTGTCTGTCTGCATCGCAGCTCACCTCTGGGGAAGCATTGAGGACAACCCACATAAGAAAATACTATAGTATACTATGGTATAAATACTATAGTATTCACTGTAGTGTTTTTGCGGACTTTACATTTACATTTTAGTCATTTAGCAGACGCTCTTATCCAGAGCAATTTACAGTTAGTGAGTGCATACATATTTTTTATTTTTTTTAGTATTTAAAAAAAAATACTTTACTGTAGTATTCACTGTAGTATTTACTGTAGTATACTGTAGTATTTACAGTTAACTATAGTATACATACTAGGGCTGTCCCCGACCAACAAAAATCTTGGTCGACCGAGAGTCGTCTGTTCCTTCGACCAATCGATTGGTCGACATTTTCAAACGTGTATTTTTCCATATACAGTGAGGGAAAAAAGTATTTGATCCCCTGCTGATTTTGTATGTTTGCCCACTGACAAAGAAATGATCAGTCTATAATTTTAATGGTAGGTTTATTTCAACAGTGAGAGACAGAATAACAACAACAAAATCCAGAAAAACACATGTAAAACATTTTATAAATTGATTTGCATTTTAATGAGGGAAATAAGTGTTTGACCCCCTCTCAATCAGAAAGATTTCTGGCTCCCAGGTGTCTTTTATACAGGTAACGAGCTGAGATTAGGAGCACACTCTTAAGGGGAGTGCTCCTAATCTCAGTTTGTTACCTGTATAAAAGACACCTGTCCACAGAAGCAATCAATCAATCAGATTCCAAACTCTCCACCATGGCCAAGACCAAAGAGCTCTCCAAGGATGTCAGGGACAAGATTGTAGACCTACACAAGGCTGGAATGGGCTACAAGACCATCGCCAAGCAGCTTGGTGAGAAGGTGACAACAGTTGGTGCGATTATTCGCAAATGGAAGAAACACAAAATAACTGTCAATCTCCCTCGGCCTGGGGCTCCATGCAAGATCTCACCTCGTGGAGTTGCAATGATCATGAGAACGGTGAGGAATCAGCCCAGAACTACACGGGAGGATCTTGTCAATGATCTCAAGGCAGCTGGGACCATAGTCACCAAGAAAACAATTGGTAACACACTACGCTATGAAGGACTGAAATCCTGCAGCGCCCGCAAGGTCCCCCTGCTCAAGAAAGCACATATACAGGGCCGTCTGAAGTTTGCCAATGAACATCTGAATGATTCAGAGGAGAACTGGGTGAAAGTGTTGTGGTCAGATGAGACCAAAATCGAGCTCTTTGGCATCAACTCAACTCGCCGTGTTTGGAGGAGGAGCAATGCTGACTATGACCCCAAGAACACCATCCCCACCGTCGAACATGGAGGTGGAAACATTATGCTTTGGGATGTTTTTCTGCTAAGGGGACAGGATAACTTCACCGCATCAAAGGAACGATGGACGTTGCCATGTACAGTCAAATCTTGAGTGTGAACCTCCTTCCCTCGGCCAGGGCATTGAAAATGGGTCGTGGATAGGTATTCCAGCATGACAATGACCCAAAACACACGGACAAGGCAACAAAGGAGTGGCTCAAGAAAAAGCACATTAAGGTCCTGGAGTGGCCTAGCCAGTCTCCAGACCTTAATCCCATAGAAAATCTGTGGAGGGAGCTGAAGGTTCGAGTTGCCAAACGTCAGCCTCAAAACCTTAATGACTTGGAGAAGATCTGCAAAGAGGAGTGGAACAGAATCCCTCCTGAGATGTGTGCAAACCTGGTGGCCAACTACAAGAAACGTCTGACCTCTGTGATTGCCAACAAGGGTTTTGCCACCAAGTACTAAGTCATGTTTTGCAGAGGGGTCAAATACTTATTTCCCTCATTAAAATGCAAATCAATTTATATCATTTTTGACATGTGTTTTTTCTGGACTTTTTTGTTGTTATTCTGTCTCTCACTGTTCAAATAAACCTACCATTACAATTATAGACTGATCATGTCTCTGTCAGTGGGCAAACGTACAAAATCAGCAGGGGACCAAATACTTTTTTTCCTCACTGTATAGACACACCCTGTGTTTTATTAAAATCAACTATATGTCACGATCGTCGAACAGAGATGAGGACCAAGGCGCAGCGTTGCAGGCAAACATACTCTTTATTAGAGACACGATCAAAAACGACAAAACGAAAACGTGACAGTTCACGGTCTAACACTACAGACTAGAAACAAGATCCCACAAACTCTGTGGGGAAACAGGCTGCTAAAGTATGGTTCTCAATCAGAGACAACAAGCAACAGCTGAATCACGTTGCCTCTGATTGAGAACCACACTGGCCAACATAGAACAACAATACTAGAATGTGAAACCTAGAACAAAACACATAGACTTTACACACCCTGGCTCAACATATTAGAGTCCCCAGAGCCAGGGCGTGACACTATATTATGCACTGAGTTTGTCTGATTCTTTAAGCGCACTGCTTGATGAAATAATTAAGACACAACTCAGAGGGAGCGAGAGATCAAGATAACCAGAAGAAAAAACCCTGTTCCCAACCCGACCTTACCCTCCTTCCCAACCCAACACGGAAGAAAGCACTCAAAGAAGATTCAATTGAGCACATTGGAAAGCGCCACTGCAGCGGCTGTGCCCCGCACCCACAGCAACGCTTATGACAGAGGAGTGGGAAACTGACTCCAAGCACGAATAGCCTTTGTCTCTCAAATATGATATATTGCACAAAAAAATTATATAGCCTATGAAATAAAAAGCAGATGGTTTAAGGAAGTATTTGTTTTTATTTTCAATTATTAAGAACATAACAAATTGAACAAACAATAAAATTGTGCTTACTGTAATTAAAATAAATGACGAACAGCAGCAGTAGGCCTAGTATTCAATCAACATAGTTGGACAGTATTACAGTAAAAATATTATTAACAAAGCTGAACATCGAGCAGTAAATAATATATTATGTTTAATAACGAACAAAATAAATGAATAAGAAAATAGGCTAAATAAAGAACAAGTTGTAGCCTATCACAACAGGAGGCTATTTACACCACCTTCAACAGCAGCTTATGCTGAACATAAAATGGTTTGTATAGGCCCAGGCTACCAAAAAACCATAAGCATAGGCTATTTCACAATTCCAAACACTTAGCAGCCTGCATAATAGGTTAATAATCTCTCTATCTGTCAACTGTATTGGACTGGCCTACTTACTCACATAGACCACTGAATAGCCATTGCCTACTTCCCCAATCTTTTCAAGTTACGGGACAGGAACACCAATTTGTCAACATTTTGGGGCAGAAGGCAGCTCCTGGTTTTATTGACTATAAATCCTGCCTTGGAAAAGATCCGCTCTGACGGAGTGGAAGTGGCCGGGATGGAGAGGAGGTATTTCGCTGCTCTGGCCAGCTTCGAATACCTGCCCTCGTTTCCCCACCAAGCTAGCGGTCCAGCGTTGACTTTCGTTCTATCTTGGAGATAATCCTTCATTTATTATTTGCTATCCCCTTGATCCTCTTCCTCTCCATCATCTCCACACATCTCGATCTCCTGCTCTTTCATCTCCCTCAGCGGGCTCTGGCTGTGCCGCGCTCAAACGGTCGGCCAGCTGGGACACGTTGATGTAGGCTTCATCTCGTTTTGCATCGTCAACGAACGAAAGCACCTTGAAGCGGGGGTCTTAGACTGCTGCTTGGACAAGTAGTCGGTCGTTGAGCTGATTTTTTTGTTCAGTTTCCCCTAGCAGCTTTGTTTTAAGACTGTTAGTGGTGGGGCTGTCGTCCTCCACTACGGCCAAGTGGCGCCGTTTCAGTTTGGCCGGAATGGATATGGTTGCAGATAAGGATGCGTTGTCCTCCTCGGACAGCAGCTCAGTCAGGGTGACCATCGGCTTCAGCACATTCAAAATATCTTCTGCCATGTTCCATTGCGCTGTGGTGAGATGAAGGTAGCGTTCAGAGAGCACTGCTGTTACGGGCCATTTCTGTTCTAGCAGACGCTCTAACATGGTCTGAGAATAGTTCCACCGCGTGGAAACGTCTTGGATCAGGAGGTGTTCAACACCCTTTTTGTTGTTTCTGTTTCTCCTTCGGTCCCTTTCTGGCTTTTGCTCCCTTCTTAAATTGAGCCACGAGATGTCTGGCTGCAGCCGCGGTGCGACAGATGGGGTCTTGTTTGAGAGCGGTGTTGATGCACAGCTGTAAGGTTTGTTACATCTGACTCCTTTTACATCTGCCCCTTCCTCTTCCTGCTCCAGTATATCTGCACACAAAACCATGTTTGCGGCGTTGTCATGTACCACAGCAACCTTTTTACATCCTGGGATTTCGTATGCATCGGCAACTTCTCCAAGTCTCTGCGCAATGTTGGCTGCGGTGTGATTCTCCTCCATTTATTTTGTCTCCAGCACAAGACACTGCAGTTTCCAGGCCTCTGTAATGAAATGTACAGTGACGGTCATGTAAGACTCCATTCTCAGTGAGGTCCACATGTCGGTTGTAAAACTGCGTTACTGCGCAACTGTTTTTGATAGACTCCAAATCCTTCTCTTTTGTGTAATCATATTTCGCAGTCAGAGCATGCAGAATAGTTTCTCTCTTGGGAACGGTGTAACCAGGCACCAAGATTTTCATCATCATCTTAAACCCCACGCCCTCTGTTAGGTTAACAGGCCTCATGTCCAGGGCAATGAAGTCCACGATACCATCAGTTATCTCTGTTTTTCTTTTTTTCTGAGATGGGGGGGCTTCAGGTCCAAGGGGGTTTGAGTTAAACCTGAGCTAGCAGTGGAGCCGCTCGTGCTGCACTGGGGATGTGCCTATAAATACACAATGTTTCAAATTCAGTACATTTACATTAATTCTATATGCTATGTGTTATACTGTTATTACATTGTAATATGCCTATTCAATTTGGAAATGTTCACCTATCAAGCATATAAAACATGTCAATGTTTTAGCATGCAACTACAAAAATGAAGTAGTCTAGGCTAACTTACTGTTTTCAAGTGGTATGTCATATTTGTTGTCAAGCTATGGTATGCAAACCACTATTTGCAGAGTTTGCATTCCACTTTTTTGGCGTCATCCTTTACTACAATGAAATGCTGCCATACTGCATTTTCTAGGCCTAAAAAGGGTATCAATTATACTGAACAAAAATATAAATGCAACATGCAACAATTCCAAAGATTTTACTGAGTTACAGTTCATATAAGGAAATCAGTCAACTGAAATCAATTCATTAGGCCTGCTGGGCAGGGGTGCAGCCATGGGTGGGCCTTGGAGGGCATAGGCCCACCCACTGGGGAGCCAGGCCCAGCCAATCAGAATTAGTTTCCCACAAAAGGGCTTGATTACAGACAGAAATACTCCTCACCCCCCCCCCCCCCCCCTAGACGATCCCGCAGGTGATGGATGTGGAGGTCCTTGGCAGGCGTGGTTACACGTGGTCTGTGGTTGTGAGGCCGGTTGGACGTACTGCCAAATTCTCTATAAAGTGACGTTGGAGGCAGCTTATGGTAGAGAAATGAACATTCAATTCTCTGGCAAACAGCTCTGGTGGACATTCCTGCAGTCAGCATGCCAATTGCACGTTCCCTCAAAACTTGAGACATCTGTGGCATGGTGTTGTGTGACAAAACTGCACATTTTAAAGTGTCCTTTTATTGTTCCCAGCACAAGGTGCACCTGTGTAATGAGCATGCTGTTTAATCAGCTTCTTGATATGCCACACCTGTCAAGTGGATGGATTATCTTGGCAAAGGAGAAATACTCACTAACAGGGATGTGAACACATTTGTGCGCAAAATTTGAGTGAAATAAGCTTTTTGTTTTATTTCAGCTCATGAAACATGGGACCAACACTTTACATGTTGCTTTTATATTTTTGTGTAGCTACTGTATGTCAGCCTACCGGTACGTAGGTTTTAAGGCTTATTTGTGTGTGCCGACTGCAAAAACATCAGGCGGATATACAGTTAAATTAAAGGTGATGTTTGGCATTTATATGTTAATAGTAATAATCATCATAATTCTGAAAACACATTTGTTATAAAATAATATTATTTTATTTAGTGTTGCATCATTGTTCATACTTAATATAACCATATACAATTTCAGTAGCACATATATGTCTTAGAGTGATGAACTGTGCCATCCCCGCGGCCTCCGCAATGGATTAGTCCAATGAGACAAGCGCGAATCAGACAGGGGTGTATTCATCACGGAAACCGTTTACTGTTTATGAACCAAACGGAAGCAAACAGAGCAAAACCTATTGGAAATTTGACAAATTCAGGTAGGTCCCTTCCCATTTTGCTTCAGTTTAAGAACGTTTTGCACTGTATCTGCGAGCTGTTGGCTAGAGTGCATGTGCCAATACCAGAGTGGGCACACTCGCTATATAACACAATTTTTATGTGCACTACTACGTCAACACGCACAGCCTTTTATCTGCAACAAGTCCATTTGATGGAAACACATTTCTGGTGTGAAAATGCGCATTTTGTTTTTTATGCTGATTTTAGAATATTTGCATGAAAATCTGTCACCAATTGGATGGAAACCTAGCTTGTGAAAAGGATATTTCTGTTTTTTTGTGTTGCATTTTCTATGTGTGTGTGTTTCCCTGTGCGGGATTGTGTCTTGAGCGAGTCAACATTACATTTTACTCTGTATCAACACTCCTCTGTTAAAAGCAGAAATTTATTTATTTAAAAGAAATAAGCAAACAGCCTCGCCCCGGCTGCCATTGGGAAAGCGTCTCCTCAGGAAATGAAAATACCAGTTCGGAGTTGTCGTCATATTGAGAGTTAGGTAACCTCTGACCTTTTAATACCCGAGAGCCCTTTTATTGGTGACCTGGCGGATCCTCTTAGAAAGTGAACCCACCGGGGAGTATCCACTGCTCACATCATCATTCTCAGAACACCTAATAGTGGATTTACAGTGGTTAAAGTCACTCCTTGGGAGATTGAGGCCAGTGGCCAGGAATGCTGAGTATACATCCACTCTGTATGGATGTGTCCACTACCCCCACATAAAGTGCCTTCAGAAAGTATTCATACCCCTTGACTTATTCCACATTTTGTTGTGTTACAGCCTGAATTAAAAATATATATTTTTCTCACCCATTTACACACAATACCGCATAATGACAAAGTGAAAACATGTATTTAGACATTTTTGCTAATATATTGAAAATGAAATACATAAATATCGAATTTCCATAAGTATTCACACCCTTGAGTTAATACTTTGTAGAAGCACCTTTGGCGATGATTACAGCTTTGAGTCGTCTTGGGTATGTCTGTATCAGCTTTGCACATCTAGATTTGGGGATATTCTCCCATTTCTTCATTGCAGATTTTCTCAAGCTCTGTTAAGTTAGATGGGGAGCGGCGGTGAACTACAATCTTCAAGTGTTTCCACAGATTTTCAATGGGATTCAATTCTGGGCTTTGGCTGGGCCACTCAAGGACTTTCACATTCTTGTTCTGAAGCCATTCCAGCATTGCTTTGGCTGTATGCTTGGGGTCATTGTCCTGTTGAAATGTAAATCTTCGCACCAGTCTAAGGTCGTTTGCACTCTGAAGCAGGTTCTCATCAAGGATTTGCCTGTATTTGGCTCCATTCATTGTTCCCTCTATCCTTACCAGTCTCTCAGTCCCTGCCACTGAAATGCATCCCAATAGCATTATGCTGCCATCACCATGCTTCACGGTAGGGATGGTGTTAGACGGGTGATGAGCTGTGCCTGGTTTTCTCCAGACAAAGCGCTTTGCATTCAGGCCAAAGAGTTCAATTTTCTTCTCATCAGACCACAGAGTATTTTGCCTTATGCTCTGAGTCTTTCACATGCTTTTCTGCAAACTCCAGGCATGCTGTGACTTCTGCTCAGGAGTGGCTTCTGTCTGGCAACTCTCCCATAAAGTCCTGATTGGTGAAATGCTGTAGAGAATGTTGTCCTTCTGGCAAGTTCTCCCATCTCAGCCAAGGAACTCTGTAGTTCTGTCAGAGTGGTCATTAGGTTCTTGATCACCTCCCTGACCCAGGTCTTTACAGTGAGGAAAAAAAGTATTTGATCCCCTGCTGATTTTGTACGTTTGCCCACTGACAAAGAAATTATCAGTCTATAATTTTAATGGTAGGTTTATTTGAACAGTGAGAGACAGAATAACAACAAAAAAATCCAGAAAAACGCATGTCAAAAATGTTATAAATTGATTTGCATTTTAATGAGGGAAATAAGTATTTGAGCCCCCTCTCAATCAGAAAGATTTCTGGCTCCCAGGTGTCTTTTATACAGGTAACGAGCTGAGATTAGGAGCATACTCTTAAAGGGAGTGCTCCTAATCTCAGTTTGTTACCTGTATAAAAGACACCTGTCCACAGAAGCAATCAATCAATCAGATTCCAAACTCTCCACCATGGCCAAGACCAAAGAGCTCTCCAAGGATGTCAGGGACAAGATTGTAGACCTACACAAGGCTGGAATGGGCTACAAGACCATCGCCAAGCAGCTTGGTGAGAAGGTGACAACAGTTGGTGCGATTATTCGCAAATGGAAGAAACACAAAATAACTGTCAATCTCCCTCGGCCTGGGGCTCCATGCAAGATCTCTCCTCGTGGAGTTGCAATGATCATGAGAATGGTGAGGAATCAGCCCAGAACTACACGGGAGGATCTTGTCAATGATCTCAAGGCAGCTGGGACCATAGTCACCAAGAAAACAATTGATAACACACTACGCCGTGAAGGACTGAAATCCTGCAGCGCCCGCAAGGTCCCCCTGCTCAAGAAAGCACATATACACACCCGTCTGAAGTTTTCAATGATTCAGAAGAGAACTGGGTGAAAGTGTTGTGGTCAGATGAGACCAAAATCGAGCTCTTTGGCATCAACTCAACTCGCCGTGTTTGGAGGAGGAGGAATGCTGCCTATGACCCCAATAACACCATCCCCACCGTCAAGCATGGAGGTGGAAACATTATGCTTTGGGGGTGTTTTTCTGCTAAGGGGACAGGACAACTTCACCGCATCAAAGGGACGATGGACGGGGCCGTGTACCGTCAAATCTTGGGTGAGAACCTCCTTCCCTCAGCCAGGGCATTGAAAATGGGTCATGGATGGGTATTCCAGCATGACAATGACCCAAAACACACGGCCAAGGCAACAAAGGAGTGGCTCAAGAAGAAGCACATTAAAGTCCTGGAGTGGCCTAGCCAGTCTCCAGACCTTAATCCCATATACAATCTGTGGAGGGAGCTGAAGGTTCGAGTTGCCAAACATCAGCCTCGAAACCTTAATGACTTGGAGAAGATCTGCAAAGAGGAGTGGGACAAAATCCCTCCTGAGATGTGTGCAAACCTGGTGGCCAAGTACAAGAAACGTCTGACCTCTGTGATTGCCAACAAGGGTTTTGCCACCAAGTACTAAGTCATGTTTTGCAGAGGGGTCAAATACTTATTTCCCTCATTAAAATGCAAATCAATTTATAACATTTTTGACATGCGTTTTTCTGGATTTTGTTGTTGTTATTCTGTCTCTCACTGTTCAAATAAACCTACCATTAAAATTATAGACTGATCATGTCTTTGTCAGTGGGCAAACGTAGAAAATCAGCAGGGGATCAAATACTTTTTTCCCTCACTGTATTGCCCGGTTGTTCAGTGTGGTCGGAGAGCCAGCTCTAGGCAGAGTCTGGGTAGTTCCATATTTTTTCAATTTCCCAATGATGGAGACCACTGTGCTCTTGGAATCTTTCAACACTCTAGAAATTGTTTTATACCCTTCCCCAGTTATATGTATGCCTCATCACAATTCTGGGGTGTTGTGTGTAGATGGGTGAGAAAAAATACAGGCTGTAACACAACTAAATGTGGAATAAGTCAAGGCGTGTGAACACTTTCTGAAGGCACTGTACAGTCGTAGTCAAATGTTTTGAGAATGACACAAATACTAATTTTCACAAAGTCTGCTGCCTCAGTTTTGATGATGGCAATTTGCATATACTCCAGAATGTCATGAAGAGTGATCAGATTAATTGCAATATATATATATATGATTGTGTATATATACTGTATAACACGTAAATGCAGTGTGTTCATAATTACATTGCATCAAGGCCTACCTACAGTATATCAATGGTTGTAAAGAGATTTCCTTGGTAATACTGTATATTTACATGAATATTTCCAGGATATGCTCTACATAGCTTGCTACACTATACCTTGACCATCATTTCCCGGCCTTGAGACTAAGCGGTGTGGTGCCTAGTGAGCCCAGTGAAGGAGGGTGTGAGCAGATCTGTGTGTGAGCTGTGCTGGAAGCCCCTAGGAGTTCTCTGCTCTGTAGGTAATGGAGCTGGATGAGGACGAGCCAGGTTGATTCCCTCTCTCTGCATTGTTACATTTAATTACACCATGGTCTGTGCCTGCCTGCGCTGTGCTGGGCTGCGAGGGCCGCGAGTGCAGTTTACAGCTGAGCACAGCACATGGGGGAATGCCTAGGTGCCCACTGTGGACTGTAAGTAGATTGTGTCGCTCTTTGTGTTCCTAACTTGCTTTTAAAACCTGTCGGTGGATCTCTGTTGAATACCAGTGTGTCCCACACAGGGTAATACACTATATATGCAATAGTATGTGGACACCCCTTCAAATTAGTGCATTCGGCTATTTCAGCCACACCGTTGCTGACAGGTGTATAAAATCGAGCACACGGCCATACAATCTCCATAGACGAACATTGGCATTAGAATGGCCCGTACTGAAAAGCTCAGTGACTTTCAACGTGGCACCGTCATAGGATGCCACCTTTCCAACAAGACAGTTCGTCAAATTTATGCCCTGCTAAAGCTGCCCCAGTCAACTGTAAGTGCTGTTATTGTGAAGTGGAAATGTCTAGGAGCAACAATGGCTCAGCCGCGAAGTGGTAGGCCACACAAGCTCACAGAATGGGACCGCCGAATGCTGAAGCATGTAGCACGTAAAAATTGTCTGTCCTCGGTCTGTCCACTCACTACCGAGTTCCAAACTGCCTCTGGAAGCAACGTCAGCACAATAACTGTTTGTCGGGAGCTTCATGAAATGGGTTTCCATGGCCGAGCAGCTGCACATAAGTCTAGGATCACCATGCGCAATGCCAAGCATCGGCTGGAGTGGTGTAAAGCTCGCAGCCATTGGACTCCGGAGCAGTGGAAACGCGTTCTCTGGAGTGATGAATCACGCTTCACCATCTGGCAGTCCGACGGACAAATCTGGGTTTTGCGGATCCCAGGAGAACACTACCTGCACCAATGCATAGTACCAACAGTAAAGTTTGGTGGAAGAGGAATAATGGTCTGGTGCTTTTTTTCATGTTTCAGGCTAGGCCCCTTACATTTACATTTTAGTCATTTAGCAGACACTCTTATCCAGAGCGACTTACAGTTAGTGAGTGCATACCTTATTTTTATTTTTTTCATCGAACCCACAACCCTGGCATTGCAAACGCCATGCTCTACCAACTGAGCTACATCCCTGCCGGCCATTCCCTCCCCTACCCTGGACGACGCTGGGACAATTGTGCGCCGCCCCATGGGTCTCCCGGTCGCGGCCGGCTACGACAGAGCCTGGATTCGAACCAGGATCTCTAGTGGCACAGCTAGCACTGCAATGCAGTGCCTTAGACCACTGCGCCACTCGGGAGGCGTTAGTTCCAGTGAATGGAAATCTTAATTCTACAGCATACGATGACATTCTAGATGATTCTGTGCTTCCTACTTTGTGACAACAGTTTGTGGAAGGGCCGTTCCTGTGTCAGCATGACAATGCCCCTGAGCATAAAGCGAGATCCATACAGAAATGGTTTGTCGAGAACTTGACTGGCCTGCACGGAGTCCTGACCTCAACCCCATCGAACACCTTTGGGATGAATTGGAACGCCAACTGCAAGCCAGGCCTAATCGCCCAACATCAGTGCCCGACCTCACTAATGCTCTTGTGGCTGAATGGAAGCAAGTCCCTGCAGCAATGTTCCAACATCTAGTGGAAAGCCTTTCCAGAAGAGTCTGTTATTGCAGCAAAGGGGGGACCAACTCCATAGTAATGCCTATGATTTTGGAATGAGATGTTCGACGATCAGGTGTCGTCATACTTTTGGTCATGTAGTGTATGTGGGCGTTTTCACATCACTCTCAACAAGAATGAAGCGGCACATTAATGACCCACTCTCGCTTCAGAAAGAGGGGAGGGAGGTATATATACCGTAGGTTTATGGTTGTTAGTGATGGGGGAAAAAATCGATACAGTTACATATCGGAATATTATTTTTGATGATATATCGGATTGTATCGTTTTGAGAATATCGCAATATTATTTTTGCTCTAGTCGGCTGTACCTGCACCAAAATCCAGTATTTGTCCTTCATAGCTTGTTCTCCATCTTCTTTTTAAATAGGTAGCCAATTTGATTTCAGCACTTATATTTCCATGACTGATCAAAACTTGTTTTCTCATGTCTCTCACTTGTTCCTCTGCAGCAGACATATGGTGAGCAATATGTATGGAACATCGACTCGCAATGAAATCTAATCGAATCGCAATACATATAGAATCGTAAGAATATCGTATCGGCACCAAAGTATCGTGATAATATCGTGAGGTCCATGGCAATTCCCAGCCCTAATGGTTGGTCATGCTCACAAATAGGTGTATGTTAGTGATGCGCGGGTTGACTCATAATCCGCAGTCCCTGCGGTTATATCTCCGGGACTGGTGGGTTTAGGGTAATGAAATATTGTATGGATTGAATAAAGAGAAAACAATACTTTAAAAAAATACATAAATGTGTCAATTTATATCTATAGGCTACATTGAGGTTTTTCTTTCCTTATTTTTAAGCTATCTGGCATTAGTTCGTAAACCTAAGCTTTAGGGACTATCTTGACACGTGCCAAATAGCCTACATGTCAATCACCAAGCACTTTTGTGAACGGGCAGAAAAAGTTAATGTGGATCCACTGAGGCAAAAAGGACAATGTCGGAAGTTTAATTCAGTAAGACAAAAGCTGCGGAATGGAGAGTTGAAAATTAAGAAGTGATGGCCAGAAAAGTAATGTTTGGGAAATATTTGGTGAAGTGATAAAAGAGGATGATAGCAGTGCTATCAAAAATACTGGGGTTTTGGTGCAGGTACTGCCAACTAGCGCAAAATAATATTGCGATATTGTCAAAACGATGCGATACGAAATATAGTCAAAACTAATATCCCGATATGTAACTGTAACCATTTCCCCCCCATCACTAATAGGACACTCTCGGGAAGTCGTCTGTGATCGTGTCAAACGTAGCATGGGTGCTTCGCTTTGTGTCACACGCTGCCCTTAGTATCCAGTTATCACTGTGTGTTTCGGCTAAGTTATGTGTGATGATCGTGAGGCGCTATACAAATTTGACAGTCACAAGATGGGGACTTCAGATAGGCCTAGACACATCAAGGGAGCTGTAGCCTACTGTCCAGATGGGTTAAATGAAAACTGAAATCTGGACACTGACTGTAGGTCTATAACTTCTCACATAGTCTTAGAATTAAGCATTTCTTGCCATAAAATGATAGGCTAATCCAAATGTAGGCTACATTTTGACTCGGGAACAGGAGTGGAGAAATATGATTTCTGTCTTCGAGCATCTTGAGAGAATGTGAATGCGCAGTTAGGGACTGTTTTATCAGCATCATAAAAGCTGATAGTATTTCAACCATATAAAATATGCATCCAAGCCGAACTGAAATCTTATCAGAAACATGTTGGGTCGTTTTCAAAGCTTTCTATTTCCTTACATCTGGTCAAACTGATGTCAGTTAGACATTTTGTACAGAAAATATTTCCCTTTTTTGGGGGGGGTCCCTTGCGGATGGGTTATTAGCAATTACGAGCGGGTGAACAAACAACTGACCCGTGCACCACTAGTATACACACACACACACACACAGCTTCTTGATATGCCACACCTGTCAGGTGAATGGATTATCTTGGAAAATAAGAAATGCTCACTAACAGGGATGTAAACAAATTTGTACCCAACATTTTAGAGAAATAAGCTTTTTGTGCATATGGAAGATTTCTGGGATATTTTATTTCAGCTCATGAAACATGGGACCAACACTTTACATGTTGTGGTTATATTTTTGTTCAGTGTATATAATGCATAGAGTGTCATTAGGAGCTGGAGATGCCCAACAGCGGTGGAGAGAACAACTCTCTCTCTGCAAGGGAAATATTGTAATTTCTCTGACCTATTTTATTTTTAGAAGGCCACATTTCTCTTCTCTTCACAGTTAGGTAAGGGTCATTTCTTCAGAACCAACTGTCTGTGCTTGTTTGGGACTGGTACTCTTTTTCATAGCTAGTCCAAATGTTCAGGCTCTGTCGTAGCCGGCCGCGACCGGGAGACCCATGGGGCGGCGCACAATTGGCCCAGCGTCGTCCAGGGTAGGGGAGGGAATGGCCGGCAGGGATGTAGCTCAGTTGGTAGAGCTTGGTGTTTGCAACGCCAGGGTTGTGGGTTCGATTCCCACAGGGGGCCAGTATGAAAAGTAAAAAAATATAATGTATGCACTCACTAACTGTAAGTCGCTCTGGATAAGAGCGTCTGCTAAATGACTAAAATGTCAATGTAAAATGTTCAGTGAACCCTAGGTCACATCACTTGCTGATCAGATGGCAGCTACCTTCTTTTTTTTTTTCTTTAGTCTATTTCATTCAATACATTTCGTCCCATAGATTTCAGTACATATTTCCACAGTATGATGGCCTGTCCACTCACATCCCTGGCGACACCATTGTAATACTCCCTCTCAGACAAACAATGTCAGAAGTGTTGTGGGGTCATTGTGAAGAACAGGGTGACGCTGTGGATCGTCTTCCATCAAAGCTAATCTTGTTGGCAATGTCAAAGAGACAATCTGTGTGAGAGAGACAGAGATACATGGGATAAGGCAGTATCGGGCAGCTGATCAAATAGTAGTCAGCTCTGGAGGCTATAATCAGAGAATCACATCCTGTAAACCGCAGCTTTTTATGATGTTTATCTGAAACGGAGCCTCAAACCCTTCCTTCCTTCATTATCCAGGAGAATTTAATGTATCAACTCCTCTCAAAGCGCCATCACAGCCAGTGCTCCTCACAACTTTTCATGAATTTCTCTCAAGTACAGATGATGTATAACTAAGCTGATTTCTTTCTGAAGTTGTTTGCATTTCTCCGCGGCCAGCGTTTCTCAAATAGTTGCGTCTAAGGTCATCACAATCAGCAGCAATGCCACAGCAATCATTTTTTTCACTCAGCGCAGGAAGATTGGACGCTGAATTAAATTTACATTACATCACCTCAAGCTGAATCTTCTACCTTTAGATAATGGGAAAAGGCCTCCTATCTCTCTCTCTCTCTCTGTGCCTTGAGCTTTTAAATGGCTACGGTGTCTGATGTTCTCCTGTGAATGCCTCAGCTGTTAGCTCCTATCGATCATGCCCAACTTAAAATGAATTTCACCAAATAAGCGCGCCTCCATCTGAGCTGGCTGCCTGCGTTGACCTTGCCTTCCCCATGCGCCGTTGACCAATGCCGCCCACTCTATGTGCTGATTGGCCACCTGGCCCCCTGCTGGCCGCACTGATTGGCCAGTGGCGGGATCTCCAGCTGATTGGCAGGGGAGGGGGCCAACCCCAGCTGTTAGGGGGAGTCAGCGGGAGCAGCTGCAGTGGCAGGATCAGCCTCTTGATGTGAGAGCGCCTTTTGATAAATAATAAAACAGTGGTAATAACCAGCTGTTCTTAGGCCACAGTGTCCCCCTCCCAGCCACAGGCCCCCCCTCCCACGCCCCCCTCAGTGCTCAGTGTGCCTGGGTAAGAACTTAACAGGCCTGAGATTGGCTAATCCATTATTAACCAGGAGAGTCCCCCTCGCCCCCCTCCCACCCCCACCTGGCCCCCGTCACCCCAGGTGTCCCCCACCATGCTCCACTTAGCTGCTCCATCTCTCCTGACTCGTCCTCCCTGTCTCTCCTATCCTCCCTCTAGCAGAGGAGCTTCTGTAAGGGCCACAGTGAACATGTGGGTGCTATGGGAGGTTGCAAACCACATAATTCCATTTCAGCTAGTTGGTGTACCAGGAGAGTCGTTTTTAGGGCATTGTCCTTCCTCTCCTCCTCCTCTACCTCCCTCAATGCTCTCTGTTCACATTATGCACCTGCTTTTCAATGCCTGCCTCTGTGTGATGGAAAGCCCCGTGCTGCGGTTTTGTTCCATTTATTTATTTATTTATTTGTTTATTCAATTTATTTTATTGTGGGTGCTATTATGGTTGTTTTCCACAGCCGCATCTGGACTGACAGGTTGCCAATCATAGTGAGATTTCATCTCCTATTGGCGTAGTAATGGCGGTGCTGTGCTAATTGAGTTGAACGTGGCGCTCGTCTCTCCTCAGTGAATCCGTCTGTCGCCGTCTTGTCATCAGTTTGGTTGCGCTTGACAGGTTCTGAGTGAGTTTGTGAGTGTGTGTGTGTGGGGGTGGGTGGGTGGGTGGGTGGTTAGGGGGAGGAGGGAGGAGGGGTGCGTGTGGGGGGGGGGGGGGGGGGGTATGAAAAGGTTGTTGAGGTGTCATTCCCCGAGGGATTCCCTCAATGCCATTTTCTTCCTGTCAAGAGCGTACTTTGCCAAATGCTTCGCCCTCCCTCTGTTCCCTCATTTTAACTGGTCGCTATAGCCCGGTGAAGGAAAGAAAAAATCTGAATTTGTGAAATTGAACAGGTCCACAATTCTATCAGCCATTAACAGGATGTCTATGTCTCTCTGGTGGGGCCATTTATTTGTGCTGAGTGTAGCCGGGACCCAGTCATTCGAGGCCCTCCAACATGGAATCCCATCAATAGTTCATGAAGGCCACTTATTCAGTGAGGTCACACAGA
This sequence comes from Coregonus lavaretus, assembly GCF_964263955.1. Lineage (NCBI taxonomy): Eukaryota > Metazoa > Chordata > Actinopteri > Salmoniformes > Salmonidae > Coregonus > Coregonus lavaretus. The sequence goes on along the minus strand of NC_139997.1, from coordinate 41,006,442 downwards.
CAAGTGGGATAATATCATGTTTAATAAGCCCCTGTGTTCTCTCTATCATACCTCAATGAAGGATGAAACGTAATCTGAGCGCTGGAGAGGGACAGAGCGGGAGGGAAGCTGTGTGTGTGTGATGTGTGCATGCGTGTGTGTGCGTGCATGCTCGTATTCCCATTGCTTTTCATACCAATTGTTGTACTTCATTCACATGCAGACAAGCCTACAAAATAGGTAGTGCCTCTAAAATACAGTGATGTGTTTCTGCCATCAATTGATAGTTGCCATCAAGCTTCCGTGCATTTTGCTGCTGTACCTCCAACACTGGGTAAATATGTTTCATCTGTTCTCCCAGCCCTTTTCTCCTCCTCCCTCCGATGGGCTCTGAAAGGTGTGTGTGCAGTTTGGCACTCCACACAGTTGCACATAGACTGCCTTTGATACGTGTCTGCTGGAAGAATGGAGGGAACAAAGGGTGTGTGTTCAGGTGGCTTTGAAAGAGAGGAAGAGAGGAGGTTCAGTGTGCTCTGCTGTCAGACGGCTTTGGGAGAGGAGCTCATGTCGAGAGGGGAGGCTTTCATATGGGGGCTGTGTAGTTCTGTCTTGCTTCAGGGGCTGCCCCTACACCTCGACACACACAACCACTGTCTTAGCAGCACTCTCCTGTGTGTGTGTGTGTATGCGTGCGTTCCATGCATGTCTCCTTGTGTCTCAGCACGCTCACACTTGGAGCGTGTGGACTCTAACTCCAAACACATGCTAAATGAGCAGCTCGCTTGTCATCAATCCAAGCCTTTCATACTCACGTAAACATTATAACAGACATTCACACAAACATTCCCTCTATCCTCACGTCCCTCTATCCTCACCGCCACACAGGGAGAGCAGGTGCATCAAAGGTAGCTTTCTCCAGTCTCCCTTTATCTCCCTTCATCACTCCCTTGCTCTCTCTCTCTCTCTCTCTCTCTCCCCCTTTTTTATTTTGCTATTTTCTCCACAATGTCTCTCCTCTTTCTCCTTTCTCTCTCTTTGTCTCCCTCCAAACCTCTCTCAACTTTGCCTCTGTCTGTCTGACCTTGGTCCCCAGGGGAATCTCCCTCCAGCAGCTTTTTGTTCACTGTTTGTTTCTTTGACTTTTTTTTTCTGAAATCGTGGCTCAAAGGATTCACATCAGTGATCCATCTCCCCCCTCCCCCCTCCCCCCTCCCCCCTCCCAGCCGTCTCCCTCCTCCCGATCCATTACACAACAGCAGCCAGTGCAGCCAGCCTCTCAAAGTCCAGCCTCTGTCTCATTTCTCATAAATTAGCGTTACCTCTCTCACGCGCACTAATCTTCCTTTCTCTCCCTTGCGGTCTCTCTCTCTCTCTCTCTCTGGCTCTCACATTTCATTTCATTTTCCCCCTGTAAATGCCACATAGCTGTCCCTTAAGAAATGCCATTTTTACATTCTCCCTTTGTTCTTTAATTTCTCCCTCCTGCCATCCAGCTTCTAACACCCTTCCTCCTTTTTCCTTCCTTCCTTCCTTCCTTCCTTCCTTCCTTCCTTCCTTCCTTCCTTCCTTCCTTCCTTCCTTCCTTCCTTCCTTCCTTCCTTCCTTCCTTCCTTCCTTCCTTCCTTCCTTCCTTCCTTCCTTCCTTCCTTCCTTCCTTCCTTCCTTCCTTCCTTCCTTCCTTCCTTCCTTCCTTCCTTCCTTCCTTCCTTCCTTCCTTCCTTCCTTCCTTCCTTCCTTCCTTCCTTCCTTCCTTCCTTCCTTCCTTCCTTCCTTCCTTCCTTCCATCCCTGCCTCTCTCTCTTCCATCAATCTGTCTCTCCACCCCTCTCTCTGCCTCTGTCCCCTGTGGAAATGAGTGAAAACATCACACAGGAGAACAGTCCTCTGGCACCAGCGCACCTCTCCACGGCACTTTGCATTTTTGTGTGTTCAATCAAAATGCTAACAGCGTCATCAGCAACATTGGGGCGACGTTATTGTAGCGCTAATTGTTAAGAAGAGGATGATGGGAGCAGCAGATAGCTGGCGCCAACCCCTGATACTGCTGCATGCCCAGCCCAGTCCAGCGTTCAATTATTTGTCATTACAATGGCTGTAATAAAAGGGAACAAATTGCTTAACGATGACTGTTTCTGCGGCAACCCCGCATGCGCCGCTCTCCTGTTTTCCTCTGCCATGGCTGTGTGGTGGGGTGTATGGCTCATTTAGATACAGAGGAGATTGGAGGTACAGCAGTAGATAGCAAAGCCTTGGCTCCCAGGAGAGAGGAGAGGGGGAGTTTATACACTGTGACTTATTTATCAAGCAACATGTCTGTAGAAGTGCTCTTTTCACACTTTACATGTCCTTCTGGTTTCACGCTTGAGAACCTAGTAGTATGTGTATGTGTGTGTATCTGGCTGTGTGTGTGTGTGTGTGTGTGTGTGTGTGTGTGTGTGTATGTGTGAGAAAGAGATAGTGAGAGAGACAGATAGATAGTGGAGGAGAAGAGACGAGAAAACAGAACATTTTAATTTCTGAAGAATCTGGGAAAAAGTCGGGGGAAAAATCCCTCTGTCTTCCGATTTGTCAAAGTTCCTTTTCCCCCCTGTATGCAGCGGCCAGTGAGAGAGGGAGGGTAATTAATAGCCTAGGAGTTATTTCCGATGTGTCAGTATTTCAGGCTGCCTTTCAGAGTGATAATGTTCCCTGGCTGCTGGCCCTGGGGACTGCTCTATCTTATTAACTTGTCCTAGGAGACAGCTCCGCCATGGATAGTCCTGCTTTACGGCCCACCAGGAGGGGCAGGGAGGGAGGGGAGGGAGGGAGGGGCAGGTAGAGGAGGATGGAGGGGGAGGACCACTAACCACACCGCTGTGCCTGTTAGGCACTGAAGGGCTTGTTCAGCTCTCCTCCTTCACTCTCCTATTGATACTGTAGTCCTGTTAGTGGATTCCTCTTGTCTTCCTACCCCCCCACCTCTCCACCCCCATATCAGCTGACAAAAGAGGTGATATTTAAACCTTGAGACATTGCTCAAAATTGCTATATGCTGTAGTTAGTAGAGGATGCAGTACTGCATATCTATGGTCAAAGGCAGCATTGGGCTGATATAGGCTAGTGTGAGCCCTACAGTACCCAGGCAGGCAGGAGGAAGCTCTACTCTGCTCTGTCTATAATGAGAGAGAGAGAAGCCTTAGCTACGCAGACCCTATGGAGTCCTGAGGAGAGGAGAGGAGAAGAGAACAGAGGAAAGGAGAGGAGAGGAGAGGAGAGGAGAGGAGAGGAGAGGAGAGGAGAGGAGAGGAGAAAGGAAAGGAAAGGAAAGGAAAGGAAAGGAAAGGAAAGGAGAGGAGAGTAGAGAAGAGAAGAGGAGAGAACAGAGGAAAGGAGAGGAGAGGAGAGAACAGAGGAAAGGAGAGGAGAGGAGAGAAGAGGAGAGAACAGAGGAAAGAAGAGGAGAGGAGAGAACAGAGGAAAGGAGAGGAGAGTAGAGAACAGAGGAAAGGAGAGGAGAGAAGAGGAGAGAACAGAGGAAAGGAGAGGAGAGGAGAGAACAGAGGAAAGGAGAGGAAAGGAGAGAAGAGGAGAGAACAGAGAAAAGGAGAGGTGAGGAGAGAACAGAGGAAAGGAGAGGAGAGGAGAGAAGGGGAGAGAACAGAGGAAAGAAGAGGAGAGGAGAGAACAGAGGAAAGGAGAGGAGAGGAGAGAAGAGGAGAGAACAGAGGAAAGGAGAGGAAAGGAGAGAAGAGGAGAGAACAGAGGAAAGGAGAGGAGAGGAGAGAAGCAGCAGGATGAGTAAATAAAGCAGTGGCTTGACACCCTTTTAATCTGTTTTGCCTTTAAATGCTGCCCTATTGAGTGCCAGAGCACAAGGTTAATGAGAACAAGTCTCTCAGGTGAGTGGAGGTCTCAACCACCAGGAGGGAGGACATAGTGGATAGAGAGGGGGCAGAGAAAGAAAGAAAGAAAGAAAGAAAGAAAGAAAGAAAGAAAGAAAGAAAGAAAGAAAGAAAGAAAGAAAGAAAGAAAGAAGGGAGCATGGAGGTAAAGGCGAGTGGATGAGTCAAGATATGACTGTGGAGGAGACTTGAGACTAAAAGGAAGAGGGGAGTGCATGAGAGTATGATGAGAGAAATATTTGTATGATGGCCTCCTATATGCTACGTCAGTCTGTTGGTGTTTGCTCTGTAGATGCCAGTCTTAAAGATGCACTCCAGGATCTTAAGCATGACAAATTTGTAACATATAGTACGAATTAGATTCGGAACATATCATACGAATTGCACACAAAAAAAACATATGTAACATATCATACAAATGGATGACATAGTATACAATTTGATGATCTAGTACACAAAAAACGGGGATCACATTTGGCTCGTGAGCACCACTATCAAAACTACTGACTGAAATTATACAAAAGTTTGAGAGTGCATCTTTAAGTGAGGATTTATTAAGAGAGCACGATAAAGAAAGGATATAGAGAGACTGTTGCGTTGCGTGGTGCACTACTGAGAAAGGCAAGACAGCAGCCTCTGAGGAGAGGATGGTCAGTCTGAAAGAAAGGAGAAAGAGAGGCGGCATTACCTGGGCTTTTTTCCTCTTTCCACCGCTGCCCATTTCCCTCTCTCTCCCCGTGACAGATAAGCTCTAGGGGGGAGAAGGAAGGGGGGAAATGGCCTCTTTCAGCCTTCAGATTTGATTTCAGCCTGCTTTATCTCCAGAGGACAATGGAAGGCCTTATCGAGGCTGGGCTGAGACACAGAGCCCCGAGGCCACGGGCACCCATCCACAGCACAAAACCTGTCACATATATATTTATATATGTGGGGATTGTGTGGACAGACAGACGGACAGACAGCTGGAGGGGTGCGGGGGCGGACGGGGCTGAAGACCTGCTCTGTCTCTCACCGACACCACAGCGGACAGAGGGCTGGACCACAACACAACTGCCCTTAACACACAGATAAGATCCAGGCAGAGCAGTAGATGCTGGGGGAATCGCTACAGGCTGATGGATGCAGGCCAGGCAGGCACCCACTTAAGCCCTCTCATCCCTGGAATCAGCTAAACGACGGCCACCCTGCATCTGATCACACGCATTCATTACTGCACTCAGTCCACATGTGCGCACGGTGCAGAAATAGAATGTGTGGCTATGCCTCGAGTAGAGTGCTCATCTCATCTGACAATTTGAGATGGAATGTAGCTAACTGCAAATGGCTTTCCACAGTAAGAGGATGCCGGATGGCTTTACAGAGAGCCTGCTTTGTGTAGACACGTCATGGATAAAGGTGTGTGTAGGGAGAATGGGATAGACACACAGCGCTTTATTCAGGTGTCCTAAGAGCCATTGATTGCCCCGGGTTCACCACACCTCCACAGCTCTGATGTAGAGGGATAGTTTCAAGTTTCAAAGTTGAATCATGTTTCACAGGATACAACAGGTGTAAAACAGTACATAGCTTGAGAGCGCTTTCCCAACAATGCAGTGATAATAATAATAATAATAATAATAACATAGATAATAATAGAAAATAGAATAAAAAAATAAAATAAAAAACACACAAGAACTACAAGGTGAGTTAGAAACACGAGAATGTAAGTATATAAAGGTACCTTATTCAATGTGCAGGGGTACTGGAGTGGTTGAGGTGGGTTTATACATAAAAAGCGACTGGTAGTAAGATATATATGTAAACAGGGCTGAAAAGTGACTGGTAGCAGGAATATATAAATACTTCTGGTAATATACTAATGGCAATATATAAATGTAAACAGGAGTAATAGTGACCAGTAGCAGGATAAATAGATATATACTAATGGTAATGGCATTCAATATTCAATGAACAGCAGTTTAATGGAGTAATACATCAAATTAATAATCATTTTAGCAGCAGCGTAAGTTGTCTGAGTGGGTAGAGACCTTTGGATGGGCATAGAGTCAGTGTGGATAGACTGTGGGAGAGGGAGAGCAGTAGTTTTTAGGATACACTGCATACACACTCTCTCCCAGCTTCTCTGCCGTGCTGCCCCTCAGGTTCCCCTCTGTGACTGACCCTCTGCCTGGCAGCCCTCACATTAGCTTGTTTGTGTTTTAGGTTTGTTATTTTCTCTCCCATCAGACCGTGTTGGTCCCACCCAGTGAGTAATCACTTTCTCAGTGTACGTGAAATTGTCTTCATTGTTTTAGATCCAGGCTACTTTCACAGTCACTTTCAATAAAGGAGAAAATCAAGCCTTAGCTGTCAGGTATATGTAACAAATTCACATTTTCATATGGAGGAGGGAGAGAGACGACAGGGGATCTGAGCTATGCTATTCCATTCTCACAGAGAAGAATGGAGAGTCATGACATATGAGAGAAGCCATTTTTACACAAATTGGATTCCAAAGTAATAAAATGCATAAAGAAAGTTTTAGGGCATTGACAACAGGCCGTATGTGTAAGATAAATGGAACGTTGGGCAAGGGTATTTGTATTCACATTTTTAAATGTCACCTTAATGAGATTTTGCTGATATTTATGTAGGATTACTGAAGCCTTAGGTCTATGTGAAGAAAAATCCCATTACCAACCCTGTATGTGAAAACCAAGTAGGTGTTTTTTATGAAATACTTTACACTGCCGATTTAATATAACAGGCGTTTATAAATCACAATTTATATCAATGCAAGTATCTGGCCCATTCTATCTAAATCTCATTTGAGAAAGATATTTTCTCTCCCTTGAATTCTTATAAAGCAAAAGATATGGTTGTGCATACAGATAAGAATAGTCACCGGCGGTGGAATGGACTAGAGACGTAGAATATCTCATATAGCTACCTAGACAGCTTTTCTCTCCACAAACGATACCAAGTATTGACCTGATAGCTGGTGCCGGTCTTTTGTGGGAGAGATTGCGAGACAGGAAGACGGGGCAGAAAAAAAGTTTTGTCAGTGATAAAGATGTCCTAGACTGAGTGACAGCCATAGAATTAGGAATTAGAATACTCATTTAACAGGATCTCTATGGTGACAACACTCTGCTGTAGCCATGGCGACCGAGGTAATCTGAAAGGCGATGGGCTTTGCTAATGAAGGGCCTCGTTAACAGGAGTGGAGATGATAAGGGCTCCGCTTGGCGTACCCGGGGAATTAAACCGAGAGGGAGTGAGGGAGGGAAGGAGGGGTGTGAGAGTGATTGAGATACAGTGGGGTCTATTCACCTGAGTGTATCACACAGGAACCACACCTCATTCCTGGAGATGGGTTTGGGTTCAGAAGGTGGACGTTTTGGGTTTCTGCACAGATGTTTTGGGTTTCTGCACAGCTGACTGTCTAAAGATTTGGACGCGCTAGGTAATGGGTTGTATCTCAGACAGACAGACAGACAGACAGACAGACAGACAGACAGGCAGGCAGGCAGGCAAGCAGGCAGGCAGGCAGGCAGGCAGGCAGGCAGGCAGGCAGGCAGACAGTCCTAATGCACTGGGCTCTCTCTAGGCTGCTGACCTCTGTAGGCTGTGGGTTTGATGGTGGAGGGATAGAACATCAAGGTGGATGAATTTCATAGTAGTACTGTATAAAAACACAGCAAAACATCTGATATACTATTTCCCTCACAGATGTTTCACTTACTTTGGTCTTTCTGTACTTTCATCCAAAAGATCCTCTCTTGTTGGAGAGCTGAGGCTAGTTTCAAAGCACTGCCAGCTGTTGCTTTGGTTTGAGAGGGCTAAGGGTGGACAGAGGCAGCTCAGCAGCACTCCTTCACTCACTCACTCACCAACCTGGACTCAGGGGTAGACGTAACATAGTAAAGGAAAATACTGGACACTCAAATTAGTACGTTATGTTTGGTAATGTATTTATTAATTTGTGGATGTCCATCATCCATTCCGTATGATATGTTACAAATTACAATTCGTATGATATGTTACGAATTCCAGTTTGTTGTGGCTAACGTTTGCTAGGTGGCTAGTGTTAGCTAGGCTAGAGGTTAGGGGTTAAATTTAGGGTTAAGGTTAGGTTAGGGTTAAGGTTAGGGTTAGGAGTTAGGTTAAATAGTTAGACAGGTTAGCTAACATGCTAAGTAGTTGCAAAGTAGCTAAAAAGTAGTAAGTAGTTGGAAAGTTGCTAATTAGCTAAAATGCTAAAGTTGTCCGTGATGAGATTCGAACCACCCACCCACCTTTTGTTTTGCCTTAAGTAACCTTCTGTCTTATGTAACCATATCAAACGTAACATATCATACTAATTTGAGCGTTCCGGGTTTTCATTTACTATGTAACTATGTTTACTATGTTACATCTAGTCTATGTTACGTCTAGTGTACTCAGTCACTCACTCACGCACCCCCCAACCCACCCTCTCTGATTTGCCCACTTGGGAGAAGGGAAAGCGTCGTCCGTGTGGCCGTTAGCGCAGGTCTTATTGATTGGCCGTCTGTTCAGTCATGGCAGAGGGTCTGTAGCATGTGGGCGAGCAGCTGGAAGGTCAGGCAGGGACCACGTTATGTCATATTACACACAAAGAGATCTCACACTGCTGTCTGGGGTGGTACAGTAGAGAAAAGCTGGCCATCTTTCCTGTCACTTTACTATTAGTTATACTGTCTTATATTCAGAGATAACTAAGGGTTTAGATTTTTACTGTAGGCTACCCACCAAATTGGATTTGGTTATCAAGAATTAGGTTGGGGGAACTGTGAGTTGTAGCAGTGGGTGTGATTATAGCCTACGATATCAGGGGCTGAAAATACACGTACACTATCAGGTGTGCCTGGCCCTTTTTGGAACTATTACAGTGGATAATTTGGTGCTAGTGTTACGGGAGGACGTGCACACAAACACTGCAGGCTTTTGTGATGCTAGCATTTCAGTGATGTTTAGATAACTAGTGTAGGCTTGAGAGCAGAGAAGAGCAACACTAATGCTGTCAGTACAGGCGGTCTCAGTTACAAAGCCCAGTATTAAAACCCATTACCCAGCGGCCTCAGAGTCAGAGCACAGAGAGACAGGATGACATCATGGCTCCATTAAGGCTGCCTGCCTGAGAGACAGAGAGATGTGTGTTAGTCATGTGTTACAACACTACCCCCCCCCCCCCCCCCCCCTCCCCCCCTCACACACACACACACACATATAGTCACACCACCCCCACCACATCCACAACAAAGAACCAAGACACAATTTGCATACTGCTTTATCGAGCATAAATCATTTGCATGTATTCTCTATTTCCACTCTAGTAAAATGTCATACAGTACCCTCGTAAATGAAAACTCAATTACTGCTCCGTCTCTAGTGTCCTGTTTCTGCCATGCACTGTACTCTACATTACTATAACCATAGTCTCTGCCGAGTCCCCAACAACCGGATGTTCCGGTTTTCAGGGGAAATGGAAAGAGAGCCTATGACGAGACTTCCGCTTTTGGACATTAACAAGGCGATACTCCATCTTTACTCCTCCTCCACATTTACTTCCCCCAACAGTTTTTTTCTTCTTCTTGTCAAGACCACTATGTATGGGATCTAGTTTCAGGCGATTATTTTACGCCTGCTACGTTAGGTTACTATAACCCCAATAGAAATACCCCCTTTCTCCCTCCGAACTAAGGGGGCAGTGTTCAGCTGTACGATGCAGTATAAAGCATCAGTATTGTATATGATATAGTACATGATAAAACCCCCAAATGGCAGGAAGTCTATGGGAGGGCAGCCAAATGTGGATGAACCACCAGATAGTGTGTCTATGTCTATTCTAGAAGGAGGTTAAAGATAGCCAGCCGTTGTCAATGGGGCCCACTCTCTCATTAGAATTCCACTGGCATGTGCCTTGCTCTCTTTAAGGGTCATTAAAGGAAATTGGAGGCAGAATTTGTGCAATGATCTGTTTAACCTCTAGCACTCCTGGATGGCTTTTTACTATTGCTGATTGTGGGCCTTAAGTAGATTTCTGACAAGGTATAGACGGGTTGCCAGACAACGTCACGAAAATTATGCGTGCGCATCGACGAGGCAGAAGGCTGTGTGGTGTTATGATTCTGAATGGTCTGATAGCTAGCAACAATGACAAGAAGCTGCCATGTGGGGAATCGTAAATGGCTTGTTTCAGCTTGTTCAGCTTGTTCTTGATACCATGTCTTGTTTTGAGGTGTTCTGTCTGTGTACAGTGAGGGAAAAAAGTATTTGATCCCCTGCTGATTTTGTACGTTTGCCCACTGACAAAGAAATTATCAGTCTATAATTTTAATGGTAGGTTTATTTGAACAGTGAGAGACAGAAAAACACATGTCAAAAATGTTATAAATGTATTTGCATTTTTTAATGAGGGAAATAAGTATTTGACACCCTCTCAATCAGAAACATTTCTGGCTCCCAGGTGTCTTTTATACAGGTAACGAGCTGAAATTAGGAGCACACTCTTAAAGGGAGTGCTCCTAATCTCAGCTTGTTACCTGTATAAAAGACACCTGTCCACAGAAGCAATCAATCAATCAGATTCCAAACTCTCCACCATGGCCAAGACCAAAGAGCTCTCCAAGGATGTCAGGGACAAGATTGTAGACCTACACAAAGCTGGAATGGGATACAAGACCATCGCCAAGCAGCTTGGTGAGAAGGTGACAACAGTTGGTGCGATTATTCGCAAATGGAAGAAAAACAAAATAACTGCCAATCTCCCTCGGCCTGGGGCTCCATGCAAGATCTCACCTTGTGGAGTTGCAATGATCATGAGAACGGTGAGGAATCAGCCCAGAACTACACGGGAGGATCTTGTCAATGATCTCAAGGCAGCTGGGACCATAGTCACCAAGAAAACAATTGGTAACACACTACGCCGTGAAGAACTGAAATCCTGCTGCGCCCACAAGGTCCCCCTGCTCAAGAAACCACATATACAGGCCCCTCTGAAGTTTGCCAATGAACATCTGAATGATTCAGAGGAGAACTGGGTGAAAGTGTTGTGGTCAGATGAGACCAAAATCGAGCTCTTTGGCATCAACTCAACTCGCCGTGTTTGGAGGAGGAGGAATGCTGCCTATGACCCCAAGAACACCATCCCCACCGTCAAACATGGAGGTGGAAACATTATGGGGGTGTTTTTCTACTAAGGGGACAGGACAACTTCACCGCATCAAAGGGACGATGGACGGGGCCATGTACCGTCAAATCTTGGGTGAGAACCTCCTTCCCTCAGCCAGGGCATTGAAAATAGGTCGTGGATGGGTATTCCAGCATGACAATGACCCAAAACACACGGCCAAGGCAACAAAGGAGTGGCTCAAGAAGAAGCACATTAAGGTCCTGGAGTGGCCTAGCCAGTCTCCAGACCTTAATCCCATAGAAAATCTGTGGAGGGAGCTTAAGGTTCGAGTTGCCAAACGTCAGCCTCGAAACCTTAATGACTTGGAGAAGATCTGCAAAGAGGAGTGGAACCTGGTGGCCAACTGCAAGAAACGTCTGACCTCTGTGATTGCCAACAAGGGTTTTGCCACCAAGTACTAAGTCATGTTTTGCAGAGGGGTCAAATACTTATTTCCCTCATTAAAATGCAAATCAATTTATAACATTTCTGACATGCGTTTTTTTGTTGTTATTCTGTGTCTCACTGTTCAAATAAACATACCATTAAAATTATAGACTGATCATGTCTTTGTCAGTGGGCAAACGTACAAAATCAGCAGGGGATCAAATACTTTTTTCCCTCACAAACGTTTTGTTTACCAGCAAACTACTAGCATTTTGCTATCGTTCAAGGATTTTATGTAATCTATCACAAGACATCTAGTGGCCCTTTTTGGTACTTATTTCTGTCCCTCTGTGTGGCCTTATATGTATTTTTACCCCTTTTTCTCCCCAATTTTGTGACATCCAATTGGTAGTTACATTCTTGTCCCATCGCTGCAACTCCCCTACGGACTCGTGAGAGGCGAAGGTCGAGAGCCGTGCGTCCTACGAAACACAACCCTGCACTGCTTCTTCACACACTGTTCGCTTAACCCGGAAGCCAGCCGCACCAATGTGTCGGAGGAAGCACCGTCCAGCTGGCGACCGAAGTCAGCTTGCAGGCGCCATGCCACAAGGAGTCACTAGAGCGCGATGGGACAAGGAAATCCCGGCCGGCCAAACCCTCCCTAACCCGGACGACGCTGGGCCAATTGTGCTCTGCCTCATGGGTCTCCCGGTCACAGCCGGCTGTGTCACAGCCTGGGATCGAACCCGGGTCTGTAGTGACGCCTCAAGCACTGTGATGCAGTGCCTTAGACCGCTGCGCCACTCGGGAGGCCAAATATATTGATTTACAGTTTTGATGACAAAACTGTAAAACTTTATCCTAAATATAAACCATCAACTTAGTGAATACGATTGGGGTTTAATATGAGGGGTTCAGCATTAAATATTTGCTATTAATTTTTTTTACACCGTTTTATTAATTTTAGTATGTCAATATTTTGGCGTAAAACTGGTGGCAGTTGTGAAAAAGTCAATAGTTGGACGAGTTGCAGAGGTAATTGAAAATAATGGCATTGTTGATTAGATGCATTTTCATTAACTAGGCAATTTTCTCTTGAACCATATGGTCTATTTACTAGAAACTCATGGACACTGATATAAAAAAATTATACTATATATGAATATTTAAAAAAAGAAAGTTATTCAAGTATAAATTACCAAAGTTACGATAGATTGCCTTAGATTTTCTTTTAATTACCTAAATTACTGAAGATTAGTAAATTACCAGTAGCTTTGCAACCCTATGTCTATGCTAATATGGCAAAACATTTGGTAAATAGCTAACCAACAACTGTAACAATGTATTTGTTAGACAACAAGTGCTTATTGTGCAAATGTATGTTTTCAATAAGAAAAATAATCAGTTGTCTTACTTAACAACCCACCCGTCTATAAATCAGATGACAGTTGACAGGCGGTGGCATTTCCAGTGTGAGTCTCCCTCCCTGCCGGGGGAGTGAGATGGACAGATCTCTCACTGAGGTTCTCCTTTCAGTTTATTTGTTTGTTTATGCCGTTTCTCCTCTTACCTGGGAATGAGTTTCTCCTCTTACCTGGGAATGAGTTTCTCCTCTTACCTGGGAATGAGTTCCTCCTCTTACCTGGGAATGAGTTTCTCCTCTTACCTGGGAATGAGTTTCTCCTCTTACCTGGGAATGAGTTTCTCCTCTTACCTGGGAATGAGTTTCTCCTCTTACCTGGGAATGATAAGAAATAGCCTATTTGGTTATCGGTGTTGCTGGCGGTAAAGCAGGACTGCAGCGTAAAGGGCCTAATGTGATGGGCTTTAGCCATGTAAAAGCCAGCCAGGAATGGAGAATGCACACATAAATACAGTACTATCACTAACACCAACACATACATCTGTGTAGAATCTGTACTCACCCATCCATGTTTGAACCTAGATGGGGCCATTTGATCTTTATGTGTATGCTTGTGCAGGAGAGGCAGAAGCGTGTCTATGTAGTTGGAGAGGGTGTCAAGGTAATGTAGCAATGGTCATCTCTTGTGGCCCTATAGACAGTGTGTATCAGCTCCAGGGTGGTTACTAGGACTCCATTACAACTCCCAACACTGTACTCCCTGATAAGTCTTGAAGCGCTGTGTCGGCCCGGGGCTCTCTGCAGCACCACCCTCATTACGGTTACCTTCGTTTGGAGGATTACTAGCTACAAGGGAATACAAGGTAAGGTAATACAAGGTCATCAGCTTGGGTGTCTGTAAGACATTTGTTTTGGAGAGATCAGGAGTCCCCGTCCCCCCCTCAGTACCTCAACCTGCTTCTCTTGTTTGTGAATGAGAGGATCACCGAAGGGCACTTGCTGCACCCCCTCTCAGCCCTGAACTATCTCTCTCTCTGGAGTCAGTGATACTGCAAAAACAACAGATCCATTTAGAGTGAGAGAGAGAGAGAGAGAGAGAGTGCATTACAGACATTAGGACAGGACTCATATCACAGAGGTATAGAGTTATCTAATGCACTGTGAGTGCACCCATCCCTCTAATGCACCCATCATATTTGCATATTCTATGAACAAGATAGTATCAGCAATGTTCAAGTCTAATAAGGCAACATAGATCACAACATACACTATAGGTAGGCATGATGAGTAGTTTCATCCACTTTTTGTGTAGTTTTCTTTTTGTAGATTGTTCTGTTGTTGGCCAGGAGATCTATGTGGTCTTTATGTGCCACTTTTCCACCCCAGTCATGTGATGCAGGAGGGCTTAGTGGTATCGCTTCGGAGAGGGACAGGGAGACATACATGTTCTCATTTGAACAGCTTGCAGAGCTGACATTTAAAGCAGACTGCAGAGGCGTGCAGGAGGAAAAGTACAAAGGAAAGCACAGCTAAAGAGTCCAGTGTTTTCCACCTCTAGTTCCCTCTCTCCCTCTCTCTACTTCCTGTCCCTCTCTCTACTTCCTGTCCCTCTCTCGTCATGACATTACTCCTCTACATATCTTCTCCTTCCCTCACTCTATTGCCTTTCCTTCCCCAATCTATCCCTAACGAGATCTCGTGGTCCATGTTCTCAGATGGATAATTTAAAAGTCTTATTTTAAAAAGTGCACAAAGAAGGAGATAGTGACACTCCCCTGGAGTGCACTAATAACAAGCCCTCCTTTGGAGACATCATTAGCCTCTGTGCCGTGCCTTGTTGAACAAAACCCTGTTTAGCCCCACTGTACTAGCCTCTACCTCATTGTCCATTTTGAAAATGGACAGCTCAATGGATACCGGATGCTGTTTTGATGGAAGCTTATTGGTAGGCGTGTGCTGTGGATGAAGGCTCTTACAGGCCAGTCACTTTAAATAACCTTTGAGATGAATTAAGTGGGAAGTGGTCCTGTGTGACCCCTGGTGGGGCGGCCTTTAAAGAGCACCTCCCTGTTATTGGAGCCCTCAGCCGGACTGCCACACTCCCTGCCACCTGCCTGCTTGCTGGTGGGGTGGATTGATCAGCCCTCCTCTCACAGTCCAATTAGAGAGGTTACAGGGCGGTGGAGAAGGCCAGGCAGGACACAGAGCCATCCGCCCCGCCCGCCCGTCCGCTCACACCACCTCTCTCTTTGAAGCCCCCGTCCAATACATCAGGAGGAGAGGACAGCTGCTTTCCTCCATTAGATAAACATGTCCTAGCCACTTACTGTGGCTACTCCATCCTCTCCCTCCCTCTCCCATAGAGAGACTGGCTCAGGGGGCTCTGCTCCTGCGTATGGTATGATGTGAGGAGAAGAGGTATATGGTTACATATTAGAGTGCCACTTTCAGTACACTTTGTCGGCCGCTCTCTCTCCTCTCTTCATCCTCTCGTTCTGTTCTTCTACCACTCCTTCTTCTTTCCCTCGCTCTTTCTCACTCACTCTGTCGCTCTCCCTCCTTCCTTCCTCTCTTCTGCAGATTCCCTGTGCTGTATCCCTGTGGTACAGGATTAACGCCACTCGTTTAGAGCCCGCTCCGCTTCCACAGATGTCGGCTTTGAGATTGAAATGAGCTCTCCTCTGCAAAGCGAGTGAATTAAAATACATTTCAGTGAGGGGACAAACACTAAAGAGAGAAGCTGAGGAGTTTTACGGAGAACAAGGCTCTGTCTGCACAGCGAGAGTGAACGGTTAAACACACTCCTGTGTGTAAGTCTCCAGATGGGAGTGAGTGAGAGGAGAGGAAAGAGGAGGAGAATGGAGGAGAGAAGAAGAAAGGTGAGGACAGGAAGACCCTGCTGGGTCCTCAGAATCATCCTGTAACCATCCTGAGCTACAAGAACTCGAGTCCATAGCAACTATAATAGTCCTCCTCATCCACTGTCTGGACCACCAGGGGGTCTGAGACTGGGCTAGAGCTGTAGAGTGGAGTCGTCTCAGGCTGAAGTGGACAACCCCATCTGCTCCAGAGAGTAGAGATAAATGCAAAGAACATGGTCCATCTCCAGTCTACTATAAGCATGGACTGACTTTCTCCTCAACAGTCAAAGGTCACACATGTCAAGTTGACCTCCCGAACGCTCCAATACACACCACCTCCCTGCAAGCAACAACCAACAACAGTGTTCTCAGACAACTGATGGTGGATTAGTTGTTGAGTTCTCCTGCTGAACTGGAGCTTCGGTGTGTTTATTAGCAAGGTAGCGTGAGATGTTGACCGCGCCGTGTCTAGCAGCATGTTCTGTCTTTATCCTCTTTGAGACGCTCCTGTGAGGAGCAGACTGAAGAGAAGAGAGGAAAAAGAGAGAGACACATCCGTGAAATTAATAAGATGAACAAAGGAGTAAATAAACGTCAGACACGGTTCTCCACAGAGCTTCTTCCTTCCTGCTAATTCCTCTTGGCTACAGCCCAAAAGCAGTGATTAAAGGACATCTGAAGTGCTGGAATGGCTGCGCTATGTACATTTTCAAGTTTGATTATACAACCAATTATGCTGCACTTAAGAAATGAAATAAACCCAGGAAGCTGTGAACAGTTACAAATGCAAATGACCCTATGCTGCTAGCCTTTGTGGTGCCACACACTCATATTCTACTGCTAACTAGCCCTGTGTGTAATCAAACAGAAGGCCTAAAGGACAAGGGGCAGGTGATGAAAGAAGGTAGTGAAAGTGGGGTCAGTAGAGACATCACCCCATCTGCCAACATTGACCTAACATCAGCCATACACAGTCTGTCAGTTAGTCCATGATGTTGGGTATACTTTCTAGCCTCCCACCGCCACCTAGGTTCGTGGTATATTGATGGACATATCAGATATCAGTCCTCTCATTTTCTATCTCCACTGGCCGGGGGCCAGATGTTATTGTGAATGTGTGTGGCGCTCCGCTCTGTGTGGCTCTGTGTGGCTTTGTGTGGGTCGGGCCTGTATCTTCTGCTGCTTAGTGGCATTAGGTTGCTCTCTGTCTCAAGATTCTCAGCCAAATTCACCAGCAGCAGCAGCGTCTCTCAAGTAAATAAAGGAAAGCAGTAGTGCTTCCAAGTGTTTGGCTCGCTCTTTAAAAGCAATCTCCTGTAAACCATGACGGGCCTCTGCAAAGTGGCATTGTCAATGTTCTTCATTACGGATGAATTGATCCAGTGTCTTGCCTTTAAACATACCCCATGCCTGTACATAAATAACATTCTGGCCACAGTGGCTGAGAAAAGCCTAATTAAGTTGAATCAATGCTACTTTATGGCCTGCTCTTGCGTAATTCAATTCTTTAAACACTTGCTGCTTGCTTAATCTATAGTGGTCTTTTATGTTTAAAAATAACTATTGAAATTCTAATGCAAATAGTCTGTGAGGCAGTGCTCCGTTGGAGGCTCCAGCAGAAAGTGTTGCCGTACACCCGCGATCTGGCAGCTAGTGCCCGCTATTCCTTCACTTTACATCCAAAAACAATTTAAAATGTACTAATCCACAGTCAATCATCATCCCATCTGTCTCTTCCATTATATCCTATGAACCGTTCACTTATTACTGATTATCTCCTATTCAGATCCCTAGTTTCATCATTAAAAAAAGAAAAGCTAATTACATTTAATGAAACTGATATCTATATAAATCAGTGGAAATGTACCAAAGGTGCATATCTGTTTCAATGGATTTCCAATTCCACATTGGATCTCCTGATGAAAAGAAATTCATCACCATATCTCAATGGGTTTTTGGAAAGGTTCCCGGCCCGTTCCTCATTGGATGTTACTGTATGTGATAGAGATCTAGACATCTATTGAATTTGGCCCATTGTTCTTCTCAAGGGCTCCGCTTAAAAAAACACCCTGTCATTGTTCAATGGAAAACTTTTAAATCTCTGTAGTTTAGACCCTCGCATTTCATTACAGCAAGAGTCATGTCCATGTAATGAAGCTACTTGTTCTGCAGCAGTGCTGATTTTACATGCATAGCATAGAGGGCCTGTATTGCCCTAGTACAGGAGTCGGCAACAGGCGGCCCGCAGGACAAAAACTGCCCGCAAGTGATTTTCTTTCCAAAAAAATGGGGGGGGAATTTTAGTTTTCATAAAAAATGAGTTTAATTTAGGAAATCTGTTACCAAGTATTCCCACAAATAAAAAAGAGACGTGATTGTGTCTGAATGTGATCAAAGTATGAAATTATTGTTATTTTCAAATACAATCTCTTATTGGGCATAGTTGTGGTCAATTTGCAGTGTACAAATTATTATAATTATGTTCCGGCCCCCCGACCATCCGCTCTGACAAAAATCGTCCTGTGGCTGAATGTAGTTGCCTACCCCTGCCCTAGCATGTTTGATTACGTGCATGGTATAGGTTTTGTGTGAAACCACAGAGCCAGCTGGCTGAGGCCACGTAATGAGCACATAGCTTTAGCCCTGTTTGTCTCAGTCCTGCCTTAACAGATTGTCCATGTAACCCTGTGCATTCAGCACATACAGAGGTATGCTGCTCCGCTGAGTTGGGAGAAGGAAAGTGTGCATCGGCTGAGCACAGTGGGCAGCAGGAAGGGAGGGAGGGAGGAGGGGAGCGGAGAGCGGGATGGAGGGAGGGTGGCTCAAATGGAGAAAAAAGTCCCTGTCTCTCTTTTGCACCACACTGTATGTCTTTCTAAGTAGGACACTAAAATGGATGGCCCATCGCTGCTAGCTGACCTACATAGAGACAGACACAATATTTCCCTCAGCAAAGCTACAGTAGAGTGGAGCCAGAGCCCAGCCGCTCCTGCAGAACACACACACACACAGGAAACACACACACACACATCTATCCAGACACACACGCTGTATCTTATTCACACATGAACAAGGATGTACACACATCTAGGCCTAAATAATAAATACAAGCATGCAAATACACTCACCACGTAAACTCAACTCAAACTGACACTGATATATATTAACTCATCACACACGTCATCACACACATCATCACACACGTCATCACACACATGGAAAATGTGCTAAGATAGAATATGCATACACATCACACATACAGTACAAACATTGGTTCATTTTTGGAATGTTCACAGACCCATATATGTATAGAATATTTAGACAGAGCCAGACTTATGAATAGGCTTATAGCTCCCTACCCAGAATCTAAACTCAAGACATCCACAGCTCTGAGTCACAGATATTAAGACATTCACATGTTGTGCACACACAATATATATGGGATCTGCCTGGCTGAAAACTGACTTGTTATTCATATTGACTCTTTTGCTATATGATTGATGTTTGTTTATATCTGTGTGTGTGTCGCTGCATATCACTTACAGTTTTGTGCGTGTCTGTGCATGTTTGTTAGGTGGTGGGTGGGTGAATAAACCCGTGTTGACGTGTGGACGAACAGGAGCACCAATTGAGACATGCACAGTCGCACACATGCACAGAACATACTGTACATACATGCATGCACAGACTGCAAACACACACACATACACTCATGGACATACACACATAGAAATGTGTTTGCAACAGCAGCTGGTATATTTGTGGCTGGTCTCTACTTTCGGCATCTATCACTTATCCTCCTCTGTCTCTTCTAATTAAGCAATAAGGCCCGAGGGGCTGTGGTATATGGCCAATAGGCTAAGGGCTGTTCTTAAGCAATGTGGAGTGCCTGGATACAGCCCTTAGCCATGGTATATTGGCCATATACCACAAACCCCCAAGGTGCCTTATTGCTATTATAAACTGGTTACCAACGTAATTAGAGCAGTAAAAATACATGTTTTGTAATACCTGTGGTATACGGTCTGATATACCACGGCTTTCAGCCAATCAGCATTCAGGGCTTGAACCAGCCAGTTTTAAATCTAACCTATACAACCCTCCATCTCACGTCTCTGTAGCCCTGCATGCCTCTTCACTCTCATTCAGTATCATTAGTGGGATTGCACAGACACAGTGGACCACACACTCACGCAGGCATATATATTTTAAGCTCAGGGTCAAGCACAAGGACATTGAAAAGATTGTAATCAGATAAATAAATAACACATTTATCCTGTTAAAACTTCCTTCTGGATTTACATTTTATCAGTGAATTTGTGTTATTTAATTAGAAAACGAATATGCCACCAAGCATAGCCTACATTTAAAACAAGGAGAGCAGGACAGCTAATGTGGTGTATTCTGCTGCATCTCCCTGCATGATTTACGACTAACTCAATTTATTTTTTTATTTTTATGGGATAGTGAGGTAGTCTTAGAGCTTACAAAGGCCAGCAATAAGACCATCATAGGTAAGCCTTTATTACATAGCTCTGGGGTGTTGTTAGAGAGAGGGGGGGGTGGGGGGGGGT
The DNA here is from genome assembly GCF_964263955.1 of Coregonus lavaretus. Lineage (NCBI taxonomy): Eukaryota > Metazoa > Chordata > Actinopteri > Salmoniformes > Salmonidae > Coregonus > Coregonus lavaretus. Next base: position 40,986,220 of record NC_139997.1, on the reverse strand, counting down.
GGAGAGAGAGAGTAGATAACAAAACCTGTTCTCAATGCGTTTATCACTACACTGATTAGCCAGGGGAAATGAATTACAGCTCTTCCCTCTAATGGGAATGATTCCGAGGAATGTCGCAGGAGCAAAATATATTGTTGAGAGCTTTTTCACCCTTTCCTCTTTTCTTTGACTTTAATTGCCTGGGAAAAAGGCAGAAGGCAAGAGAGCATTATCTTTGTATGCAGAGTCAAAAGGGCTGACTACAAGTAATGTTAATGGACTCTGCTGCTCCACAACCTCCCAGGCCAGTCCCTAAAGAGAGACCTCTCCACCAGCCTCTTTAGGAGGAAAACGGGGACTTATTCTGGGCCAATTATTTGTTTGAGCTCTGGTTTTTATTAATGAAACCCTCCTCGCGATGGGGCTGAGTAAGTGCCACGGCCACTCTATTTCCCCCGGCAGCAGCTTGTGGCTCTGTAATTGGTCTCCCCTACATATCCTGCTTCTCATACTGTAGGACCCCTGTGTGTGAGCTGGTTTACGTCAGCATTTTAGGGCAGACTGAGGAACCCTTCCCATCATTTGTTCTCTTTCTGTCTCTGTAGTTTATGACTGGAACAAGATACACTGCTGCCTCATGTTCTCCCCTCCTTTCCTGGAGGCTCTGTTTTGGAGTGTTCCAATGTTCCAGTGTAGGAGTGTGTGTGCTCAGCCCTGCTCTGAGTTTGTTTTATTGTAATGAGTGTATAAATCAGAGGATTACCTGAGTGCTGATTCCAGGATCCTCAGTAACAGCTGAGGGATGTGCTGATCAAAAGCCTTTAACAGTGGAGCTGTGGACTCTCGGAGGCCCCTTGCTTTATTACTCGGCCAAGGCACATCGGCTGCCACCGGAGGTGTGGGTCCTGCTCCCAGCTCAGATTGGACAGGTGAAGGGCTGGTCAATGAGGTCAGAGCAGCCAATCATGAAAGGGGAGGGATGTAAGGCGCAGGAGGAACCTGACCCTGTCGCTGTAGCAGCCATAGGGGGTGTGTGTGCGCGTGCATGTGTGTCCGTCCGTGTGCGCGTGCGTGTGTGTGTGCATGTATCTGAGGGGCTCAGACTCTGTGTATGTTGCTGGGGGTCCTAAGTCAACCTCCTCTTGGTTGTTCCACTTCCTCTCCTCCCTGGTCTTTGACACAGTGCGTTTTAAGAGTTGCGAGGCCTGCAGCCTAGCTACCCTACCCCTATTAGATGTTCTATTTTGGTAGTGCATGGGGAAAGTGGAGCGCAGATCTTTAGCGATTTGGAGGGAGCGATTTGTTTTGCTGCACAAGTTGTTTAGTGTTGTGTTTGTAGTGCTGAGGATTTCTTTACTGTTCATAGTTTTAACATCTAATGTTGCCATAAATCATATGTGGCACTTATCCTTGCGTGTGCTACGAGTGAGCCATTCCTCTTTATGGAGAGAGACGTGGTCTGCGGTTATGGGTGTGTGGTGATTCCGTGCCAGCATATGTGTGTAAACATGGCTGCTCTGCTACTCAGTGTGTGTGTGTGTGTATGTGTGTGTGTGTGTGTGTGTGTGTGTGTGTGTGTGTGTGTGTGTGTGTGTGTGTGTGTGTGTGTGTGTGTGTGTGTGTGTGTGTGTGTGTGTGTGTGTGTGTGTGTGTGTGTGTGTGTGTGTGTGTGTGTGTGATGGGAGTGAGAGATGGACATGACCTCTGGCTGCAGCTCAGATCCTCCTGCTGCTTCCAGATCTCCTGATCTGCTCTGCTCTGTTCTCCCCCTCCTGCTGTGTGTGGGTCCCACTTCCTCTCTTTCTCTCCACACACACACACACACACACACACACACACACAAACACACACACACACACACACTCACTCACTCACTCAGACACCGTCTCTGTCTGTCACACAGAGACTCAGACTCAGACTCAGCATATCTGTTTCTCCCTTGGTCCCTCCCTACTCTCCATGCAGGATATTGTCATGGCGATAATTGGAGTAACATGTTTCTACTGTACAGTATGATCACATGTTTAGTATTGTCAAGACGATACATGTACAGTAACATTCTTCTCCATGTTTTCCCTTCTTTTCACCTGGTGAAACATATTTGGCCCTAGTCATTAGAGAGTTGTGGGAGGTCTGCTCCCCAGTATCGATTCTACTGTCCAATCTCATTTATTTTACACGATTCTCCCACTCCCAAGAGCTCACCAGGTATCTATTCTGCTGCTTTGTGATGGAGGGCTTGGGTAAATAAAGCAGAGAATGCCCATTGATTCCCTGAAGATCCATATATTGATCCTGAAAGATCAGTTTATGTATTCCCTGTCCACTCCTTCATCCCAGAGAGATACACACACACACACACACACACACACACACACACACACACACACACAGACACACAAACCATGGTAACCCAGTGTTTTCAGTCACAAATGCCAATGAGCTCATCGTGGACTGCACATTAGGAAGTGTCTCTGAGATGATGTCACCCTGTAATGTTATCACTCTCTGCTCTAAGCACAGGTTAAATATGCTCTCAATCCACCAGCAAGTCCCTTATACAGATCCTACTGTAGGGCCTGACAGGCTGACACTGACACCCTATACAATGGTTGGTCCTGGATGAGAATGATATCTCACTGTCTGCTGAGTATCTAAAGCTGTAATGGATGGATGAACATATCTATGCCCTCACGGCTCTCAGAGCTTTAATTTTCATGTAAGGATGACTGACACAGGCACATCACTAGAATCTGTCTGCTCTGCTGTGCCCAGGGGGTTGTGGGTATGCATACTGTGTGTGATTTTTCCTCAGAATACAACCTTAATTTTTTTTTTTTATAAGTCCTACACCTTAACCGAGGATAACACTTTCATGTGCTGAAGTCCACATTCTTCCACAGCCGTACCCACATAAGCTATGTATGTATGTAAATGGCGTCACACACTCAGTGGAAACATAGCAGAGAGAAATGATTTAGCCTAATTTGCAATTCCCAGGTGCTAAAAAGGGTGAGTTGAGTAAAATGTTAAAGACTGCTATTGGATTTTCAACAGGGGCTGACAGTTAAGTCAACTGAAAAGTAAAGTTTTCTGCATTTATTTGCAAATCCCTTTAGTGTCTGCCGGAAAATTAAGAGAGAAAACTTTCCAGAATGCTATCTGATTTGATCTTGTTCTACTTTAAATACATTAATGTGGCTCCGGCAGAATCAGCTTTTTAAGCAAAGGTCACTTGACGTTTCATCGATTTAGCATTTTAATGTTATTTGCGTAGCCTCTCTCTCTCTGCAGGGGAATGGCATTATGCAGGCAGGGAGAGTGTGTGTGCAGTGTGCTGTGTGCTGCTGGTAAGAGGCTGTGAACGTGGGCTCGGTGTAGCTCAGTGGAGACGGGGGATGGGGCCAGGCCTGCCCCTCTCTAATAAGTGTGAGATGGAGCCCAGTCAGCCAAGACGCCTCGCCTCTGCAGCAGCCAGCCAGTAACACCTATTACCAGCACCCACATTGGAAATCCATGTGTTGTCATAAGAGGCCATTGCTGAAGCTTAAGGAAAGTTTTGCCCCAGTGAAGGCGTTGACACCTCTCCCTGTCCCTATTGATTCCTGGTCCTCTTTATTAATCTCATGGAGCTGTTGTCCTGGTCTCCTGCCATGTTGGGGGAGCAGAACACCCTCCAGGGGTCACCAGACAGGAATCACACACCTCTATCTGACACCCTGGGGAAGGAGGGATGAGAGGGAGGATGAGTGGAGGGGGATGGGGGTTGTGCTGTAGCTGTTGGGTCTGTAATGAACAGGGTAGAGGAGTGTGGGGCAGAAGACCAGTACAGGGGTAGAGGGTCAGACAGCCCCTGTGGGAGGGCCCGGGCTGGAGAGGGGTGTGACATTGTTCTGTGTTTCTGTCATCCTGGAAGACAATACAACCCATCCAGCAGTAGAGGATATTCACGGCCAGCCCGCTCATTAGGCAGGATTAGGCGGCCGTGTATGACGGCAGATTGACGAGGGCGGCATTTTCTGAGCTAAACTGACCAAGACGGACCTCCAACAACAACACATAAAATCTCACATAATTTTGCCCAAAAACAATGACAATTTCTCTCAACCAGTGGCATATGGGCTTTTTAGGTGAGCGCTGATGCCACCCTGTGATAAACAGTGCCCACCAAAGGCAGGGGCGCAAAATATTTTGCTTGTCCATTCCCAGCGTGCTTCTCCAAGGTACTGTTGGAGAGACGCATCGCTGCGGCACTCCACCAACGTTCCGTCAAAAAAAATAATCTAACATAAATAATGTAGCAGATATAAGATATGGTAGAAAGAGTATGTGGCCTTTTCTGTAGCCTACAGGCTGGAGATGACAATGTATGACAATGTAATGAGACAAACACTTTTTACATCATGCAGGTTTCTCCGATCAAATAGCCTAACCTACATTTCGCCCAATAAAATAAAAAATGTGCTGTCATGTTAACAAACAACATATCCTAAAAACAGGACAGGTCAAAGTAAAATGGACAATATGGAATGGACAATCACAACTGTTGTGGAGGAGCTTCACCCTATTGTCATGATCAGTGAATTCAAGTTTGTATCTGTACATTTTTGACAAGCTGATCATAGCAAAAAAGAAAATACTTCTGCATTTCCAGCTGTGTAAACACATTGCAAATAGGCTCACAATAACTCCTGATAAAGCTGGGTAGCTGATATTCAGAGGCAAATTGATTAGTCACAGGAATCAGGACTAATAAAGCCAATGCAACGGCCTGTTTTACAAACGGTGGGCCTACCACATTCATAGAATTCCATTGCAGCCAACATGGTAGGCTATACCCCAGTAAGCACGAGCTGACGTCTTTTGGACATATTTTTCTGTTCCTGTCCGGACCAGAGGTCTTTTTTTGTTGTTTTACAAATGGTAGGCTTACCACATAGATGGGCATTCATAAAATTATATTTCAGGCAACACTGTAGGCTACACCTCAGTAAGCACGGACCGGCCTTGAATCATAGACGTCTATGTTTGGTTCAGATTTCGTCCAGTCTGGACCAGCCTTGATTTGGCCCAAACATAGACGTCTATAAATTACACATTTTTAACTTTTATTCAGAACCAAAAATGAGCCTGATTTCAAGATCTGGAAAATACTTATTTTTCAACGTCTGGAAAATATGCCTTTTCAACCTCTTGGAATTATGTATTTTAGACGTACAGAAAAACATATTTTCACCTTTTATTAAGAACCTAAATTGAACCTAACTTCAACGTCTGGAAAATATGTATTTTACACGTCTTTTTAACGTCATTTTTCTTACTGGGACTATTCTAGTTTTGCGGGGTGGCATTTTTTGTCTTGCCTAGGGCGGCAGAACGATAAGGACTGGCTCTGAGGATATTCATCAAACAGACAGGACAGGAGACCCTGTTCACTGGTATCAGAGTTAGTGTTATGGCTGTAGTGTTTGGATCAGTGGGTTGTTTCTCTAATAGAGCAGTTTGGGCTCAGGTTATCAATAACTCCCAGTAAGACTGAGCCAGACTCTCTGGTTACAGGGTGTTCTCTCTACATCTGCCATAATGAGGCCCCTTGCAATAGGAGCTGGCTCTCTGGACTCAATACACTGATTAGAAATGTTTTCTGTGTTAAGTCAGAAGCCTATGATTTAGTCTTGGGTGTAGTAGCCCATCCAGAGTGCCGCTCTCAGCAGCTCCCCTTGTGGGCCGGTGATGGTAGTGCTTGGTGGATGGTGGTGACTGAGGCTTGGCCCTGACCCCACAGTGTGTAATGGTGCAGTGGAAAATGTGCCGTCAGTTAAAGGAGGAGCTGCCTGTCTCAGTGTGTGGCAGAGGGAGAGAGTGCGGTGACAGGAGCACTCTCCTGCAGAGAGGGCAGGTGTGTTAATCCCTCTCCCCGTCTCTCTCTTTCTGTCTCTCTGCTTGCTCCGCTCAGCCATCCGCCACTCTCTCCTCCCGCACTCCGCCTTGACAAATGGCTCCTGACGGCTGATTTGTTGGTTGTCAAAAGTGGTCCTTGTGCCGCCGACGAGGGGGGAGGTGGAGCGAGCTGGAAAACAAGCTGCATCTTCCAATTTTCCAGCTCCCGACACCGCTCCTTAGCCTCGCCTCACCCACAGAAACACACAGGCAGGCAGCCCACGGCAAGCCAATCTCAGGATGTCACTTCTTAAATTGATATTCTGTTGGTCTGATATAGAATGCATCAAATTAATAGCTGTTGATGATTTATCTGCGTATTTTAATTCAACCTCAATGATGTAGCTTTTCCTGTTTTTTCCTGTTGCACTAGAGATGTTTCAGTGACATCCTCTGCCAGTTTTAGGAAGATAAACTATTCACTATCTCAGATGACTGTTATTATGAGTAATGACAAGGGAAGCAGAGAACAAAAGGGAAACGAGGGAGAGAGAAAGAACGTACGTTTGAAACCCCAGACATAAGTAGTGTGGAATGGGATGAGGGCAGGGTGACCAACTTTCCTTCCCACCAGCTGCACCAGGATGTCCTGATGAGCTTATAGAGGAAGTCATCAGAGGAGGGCGGGGCATTTAAGGAAAACTTGGCATGAGTTCCCTCTCATGACAGTAGTTAGAACACTGCAGTGCCTACCCTGCATTATTAGCCTATTCGGAGCCGCCAGAAAGCGTTAACATCCGGTTTTCAGGGATACAGTATTTTCAACCTAACTTATGGAAGTGGGAACTCCTCTCAGGTGCCTTTCTATGCCTGCAATGTTAGGTTAGCCCTGCATAGACATTTAATCTCACCAACACTCATCAAGGACTTTAGAAATTACATTGACATTTACATTTACATCATTTAGCAGACGCTCTTATCCAGAGCGACTTACAAATTGGTGCATTCACCTTATAGCCAGTGGGATCACCACTTTACAATATGTTTTTTTTTTTTTCTTTGGGGTGGGGTAAGGGGGGGTAGAAGGATTACTTTATCCTATCCCAGGTATTCCTTAAAGAGGTGGGGTTTCAAGTGTCTCCGGACATAACATACAGTCACGATCCATATAAACATAGTCCCCATCAATATAAACATATTAACATAGTCCACATCAATATAAACTGACTGACACAGAACATGGAAAGAAAAGGCAGCTAGCTACCTGCTGTTTGAGCTGAGTCTCCTGTTCCTTCATCAGCTCACACTCATGTCTGGACTCTGTGGCGTCTTTCAGGAGAAAGTATCTTGTTTAACTTGTCCCTATTGCACAGAAAATGATTCCAGGGGCAGTTTAGTGCTAGTGCTCAATGTGCATTATATTGCATGTGTTATCATGTTACAGTAACATGACACACTAAACCTGCCACTGGGCTATGTGGTTAAAGTCAACAGCAGCAGTCATTGTATAGAGAGCTTTAGGAGTGCCTCTAAGCACAGGTGAAAGTGACCAAATGTGCACTACACACTCTCCCCTTTGTCTTGCTGTCAGAGTTAAGTGTTGATGACTCAAAGGTCACGGTGGAATAGAAGGGGTAGCCACTGGTTTATTTACCCATGGTCTTCTTATCAGCCCTGCTGTCTCCTTATCTTCTCTCGTCTCACCTCTGACCTCTGACCCCTGACCCCGACCCTGTTTATCCTCCATTTAATGTGAAAGCCCTGTCTGTCTAAACCCAGGAGGATGCTGACTGTTAATATTATGGACTGGGTATTTGTGTTTAGAATAGGCTGATTACACATATGGTATTTACTGTTATAATGGGTATGGTATAGGTTCAGTTTGACCAAATGGACTCAGACTACATGACCTTTGACCTCTTGTCTTCTAACGTCAATTGGCAAATCAAAACCCATATCACATTCAACATGTCACAATGTCTCTTCAGCCCATCATCTGTTGAGCTCCATGATAATGACTTATCATTGTGGTTGTTTATGGTAATGTGGGTTAAAGCCCAGGCTGAGGTGATCTTTACTGTCTGCTGTATACAGTACGACAGGCTGAATAGGAGCTGGTTCCCATTAATTCCCATTTGTTATTTTATTCCTCTTTCTTTGTTTTTCCATGCTAGCTCTTCCTTTCTAACACATTGCAATAGAAAATAATTTTCCCTTGGAACCCCAGCCATAAAGAAGGCAGATTGCTTTGTGCGTCAGCCATCAAAACAGCTGAGAAAAGAGCACTGCTGTTCCCTGGTGCGCCAAGGCTGCAGTTGTCTTGTCTCGCAGCCTTGCCTCCTTGGTAGAGGAAGGGGTTAAGCTTTTATCTTATACATACCCCCCAAAATCCCACGGTCAATGACACATTCAGATATGCAGAGTCCGGCATTAACATAAAAACGAGGGCTTCTTATACAGGGAAATTTCAATGAAGGGGAACACAAAATGCATTTAATGAAATTCAGATGCTAAGGCCCCAGCTCCCATGAATCTCATTAAATGGGCTTTGTGCTGTTTTTCCATCTTCTCTTTGTGGAGAAGGTCCTCCAGTGCCTCTAATAATGTCAGAGATTTCATCATATTCCTGATTTAAAGAAGACAATGTCTGCCTTGTTCAGTCGTTCCTCTCAGCGCTGACGCCATTCTGCCTCTCCAAAAGACGGCCGGGCAGAGTTTCTCCATGCAGCTCATGATAATAATCAGACCTGTGGTGCCTTTCCTTTTAGTTACTGAAGTTTGCAAAGTCCCCCTAACTCACTGTATCTCCCTCTTCCTTCCCTTTCTCTCTCTCTTCCTCTGCACAGGATTTGGCTTCATAACTTTCGAGGGCGAAGACGTTGTAGAGAAAGTCTGTGAAATTCATTTTCATGAAATCAATAATAAAATGGTGAGTCCACTCTTCTTTTCAATTCCAGGTTGGTGTTGAAGGATTAATATTTGATTTCCTCTTTAATGGAGTGTTAATAGTAAAGAGTCAACGGTGTGTGTAGGTGTATGTGTATGTGCACGCCTGTGTGTGTGGGCAGGTGTGTGCATGCCTGTGTGTGTGTGTGCGTGCGTGTGTACATGCACGTGCATGTATGTGTGTGTGTGTGTGTGTGTGTGTGGTGTGTGTTTGTGCATGCAAGTGCCTGTGTCTGTGTGTGCACTCGATGGGTCTCTGGGATGGGGAGCTCAGTGGTGTGTACTGCCCAGAAACCGTGAAATTGTGTGTGTGAATTCCGCCTGTAAGGTTGAGGGACTGGTGAGAGGAACCTGTCCTTCTCTTCCAACCCCCACCCATACCAGACACACACACACCTTGACTGCAGCCAGCCAGGCCAGGGAGAGAGTGTTGCTGGGAAGTCGTTGGCAGAGGAAGAGTTCATTAACCAGGGATTAGAGCCTTCCAGGAAGCCCAGTAATGATCTGACTCATCACACCTCACTGCTGTTGTCTTCTGTTTCAATGCACCGTTGAAAGTGTATGGTAATTCCATCAGTTCAGCTAATCAGATGAATCATGCTCAGTATCACAGAACATACTGTAGCCATCAGTTTCATGTCACATGTTGCTATACAGCAGACAGTTCTGAGTCTCTGTAGTGTCTGCCCCTCCAGTCCCCCTGTGTGTACACTGTGCGTAGCCTACTGACGGTTGGCCCTGTGGCCTGTGATAGGCTAGAGGGAATACTCTCCTCCTGTCACTCAATGGGTTGGGATTCCTCCCTTTACTATGTGGTCTCCTTCAGGACCATAGGAGCTGACTGACAGGGTCGGTGTAGTAGAAATAGATCCACTAAGGACCGGCTCTCCCATGTATGGCCTTACTGGCTCTCCCTAACTCAGGGGTAGGCAACTAGATTCAGCCGCGGGCCGATTTTTGTTGGAGAGCATGGTCGGGGGGCCGGAACATAATTACACTAAACAAAAATATAAACGTAACCTGTAAAGTGTTGGTCCCATGTTTCATGAGCTGAAATAAAAGATCCCAGAAATATTTATCTCAGATTTTGTGCACAAATTTGTTTACATCCCTGTTAGTGAGCATTTCTCCTTAGCCAAGATAATCTATCCGCCTGACAGGTGTGGCATATCAAGAAGCTGATTAAACAGCATGATAATTACACAGGTGCACCTTGTGCTGGGGACAATAAAAGGCCACTCTAAAATGTGCAGTTTTGTCACACAATGCCACAGATGTTTTGAGGGAGCGTGCAATTGGCATGCTGACTGCAGGAATGTCCACCAGAGCTGTTGCCAGACAATTGAATGTTCATTTCTCTACCATAAGCCGTCTCCAACATCGTTTTAGAGTATTTGCCAGTACGTCCAACCGGCCTCACAGCCACAGACCACGTGTATAGCGTCGTGTGGGCGAGTGGTTTGCTGATGTAAACGTTGTGAACAGAGTGCCCCATGGTGGCGGTTGGGTTATGGTATGGGCAGGCATAAGCTACGGACAACGAACACAATTGCATTTTATTGATGGCAATTTGAATGCACAGAAATACCATGATGAGATCCTGAGGCCCATTGTGAGGCGCATTTTCTTTAAGGTACTGTATCTGTGACCAACAGATGCATATCTGTATTCCCAGTCATGTGAAATCCATAAATTAAGGCCTAATTAATTTATTTCAATTGACTGATTCCCTCAAATGAACTGTAACAACTAAGCCCTAAAAGAGATTGTTTGGAAAATAATAATTTAATATCTTAATTACATTAAGACGCAATCAAATTCCTCTTGTTTTTTATTTGTGGGAATACTTGGGAACAGATTTCCTAAATGAAACAATTTTTTTGCTGAATTCGTGGTGATATTAGTTTTTTTTGCCTTTCCTTATTTATTTTTTATTTTTATTTTTTTGTACAAAAAAAAAAAAAAAAAAAAAATTGGCAAAAAACTTTAGGGGGCCTAAAATAATCTCCCGCAGGCCAGTTCCCTAACTCATCCCCCTGCGTCGCTCTGTGTGTGTGACGGTCCCTGCTGATCAGAGCCTTACACAACTCTCATAGGAATCACATAAGGAGAGAGGAGGATAGGCAAGGAGAGGGGATAAAATGGGAGGAGAGGAGAAGAGAGGGGGAGATGAGAAGAGGAGTGGAGAAGGGAGGAAGAGAGGAGGAAAGTAAAGGAGAGGAGAGGAGAGCTGAGAGACGGGAGGAGAGGCGAAACAAGCCTGGTTATCTGAGCTGGAGATGAGATGTTGTAGTCGTTCTGATCCCTCTCCCCCCTCCATCCTCCTCTTTCGCTCCCTCTCTCTCTCGCTCTCTCTGTCTCCGTCACAGACAAGCTGCTCCTTGAGCCCAGGGACAGACAATGTCTGCCCGCAGATCTATGAGACCAAGACAATGCAATCGATTTTTATATGATATTGCATCAAATGGTTTCATCGTTCAGGGAGCACCAAGCCAGGGCTGCTATTTCGTTTTCCCTGCAGTGGATGGGAGCATTGTTTGTGCCATCCATCGACTGGCTGGATTGAATTGGACTAGCAGGGAATTGCATGCGTCGTTATCATCAGATGAGTAACTTCAGAGAAAATGAGGAGAATAAAAAGCTACTTCAAATACTCCAGGTTATTTGTCTTGTTGAAAATAGCTGAAGTTGATGTGCCGCTCTCTCTCTGTGCTGTAATGAGATGGTTGAGGAGCGTCTCTAAGACAACAGAGGAGAGGGTAAAACTGTTCCTGGGAGTTCAGCAAGCTTCTTCCTGTTTTCCTCTCCTCTATTAGAATCCACTGGTGGAGCTTCAGATCAAAGCTATATCTGAAGCATCATCTGCTAACAGCCTGTGCTGTGTGTATTTCACTTGCTAATTCCACTCATCGTCATTATTATCATTGTTATTATTTAGTGAAATCCTGTGGCAGGCAGGGTCCTGTATTCACACTGTTTTAGTGTCTCCGTGGGTTTTTATTTATATATTTTTTTATTTAACATTTATTTATCCAGGTGATTCAATCAAGAACAAATTATTATTTACAATGATGGCCTGGCAATTCCACAGTTGCATGATGAACCCTCCCTTCCTTTAATAGAGGATATAGTCAACTCAATGCCAGGCGACCGACTGCGAGGGAATGCAGCAGAAGTAGAAACACAGGCCACAGGTCCAGAGGGGTGGACATTAGGGAAGGGACAACTAGTATGGGCCAGACTGTTGAGGCGAGGACGGAGCGCGTGTCGCCCTCGTGAGAATTCCTCTCGCCACCCAACGCCGCCTGCTTTTGATTTCCACTCTGGGCATATGCAGCCCCCCATAAAACATTCAGAAGGCTTGTCCTCTGCTGGAGAGAGGAGAGGGGGTGAACAGAACTCTCTAAAATCTAAAACATCCCGCTTTGGCCCCTCAGAGCTCCAACAGAGTGCACGGAATAGATGGACGGAAAGCAGGGAAGATAAAAATGATTTTTTTCAGGATTTAATATCTGAGTTCACCCAATTAAGTCATTTCTGAAACAGACCTAATACATTCCCTCAATACCCGGGATCTCAGATAATTCATGGATATCCACTGGACATGACTCCCTGTAATGTTAAGATTTATAATAATACCTCCTGGCGCTATCCCTTTGGGCCTCCTGTAGCTGAGTTGGTAGAGCATGGCGCTTGCAACGCCAGGGTTGTGGGTTTGATTCCCATGGGGGGCCAGTATGAAAAATGTATGCACCCACTCTGGATAAGAGCGTCTGCTAAATGACTAAAATGTAAAATGTAAATGTATACCCTTCCAGTAGGCCTGCTATTCTGCTACAGACAGCACAGAAAGACAGACAGCACAGACAGACAGAAAGACAGAGGGACGGACAGAGAGACCACTCTTTGCTTGGGAGTGTACATGAACCACAGCACCCAGGTGACCCCTCCTCCCCCTAGCCTAGCTCATCATCTCAGGGATCCGGTGACAGGTAGGATCAGTGCACATTGAGATGTGATCTAACCATGGTGTGTGTGTGTATATACATGCGCGTGTCTTTGTGTGTGTGTTTGTGCACTAGCATGTTTGTGTGTGTGTGAGTGGATCCTGGAGGACTTACTTAATCACTCAGGGTTCATGTGTGGAGCAGCACTGCACCCGGGATGGTGTATGTATAGCTGGGTTGACGTAGTGGAAGAATGTGGGTGTCCCTCTGACCCAGTGAAACTACCCTGTCCTCTCCTACTACTCTCCTCCTCTCCTCTCCATGTCAGGGTGACATGCTGAATCTCCTGCCTGGCTGCACTCATCTACCCAGGCCTTGATCTGCTGGTTGGAGAAGGACTGGGTCTGAGTACAGGAGGAAGAGAGGGAGAGATGAAGAAAGTTGTTTTTCTCTCTCTCTCTTTATCCCACTCGCTCTCTCTCTTTATCTCTCTCTCTCCCTCTCTCGCTACCTCTTCCGTTCACAGCCTTTTCAGATCTGATTACTGTGGAGCCCCCAGGGCAGGAGCGAATCAGGAGCGAGAGAGTTATTGAGAAAATGGCCCCTTCTCGCTCTCTCTCTCTCTCTCTCTCTCTCTCTCTCTCTCTCTCTCTCTCTCTCTCTCTCTCTCTCTCTCTCTCTCTCTCTCTCTCTCTCTCTCTCTCAATGGCCTCCTGATCACCAACTCCCTCTCCCTCATCTATGAGGTGGCCAGGAGACGGAGGCTGAATGACAATAAGGCCTCATCTCATCTCTCTAGATGTCTCTTCAGGTGGCCCTGTATATCACCACATGGTGGTGTGTGCTACAGACTTACACCTGTTATATGCATTATGTTTATTTATGCTATCAATCGGTAGAGGGGTGCTGATTGGGTAGCTTATCGCATAACCATTAGTCATTCAACCACAGTTCCTCATGGAGAGGGTTCCTGGTTGGTGAGGAACATCTTAGTGTAGTAGAATCATAGTAGAACCATTGTGGGACTGTACGCCTTGTAGTGAAACCATAGTCTTGTAGTGGAACCGTAGTCTTATAATGGAACCGTAGTCTTGTAGTGGAACCATAGTCTTGTGGTGGAACCATATTCTTGTAGTGGAACCGTAGTCTGGTAGTGGAACCATAGTCTTGTAGTGGAACCATAGTCTTATAGTGGAACCATAGTCTTGTAGTGGAACCGTACGCCTTGTAGTGGAACTTTAGTCTTGTAGTGGAACCATAGTCTTGTAGTGGAACCATAGTCTTGAAGTGGAACCAAGAAGCTGCAGTCAGCGGTCCTCTGAGATGGTGTGGTGTGGCACCGTGTGGAGGGAACCGTGAGAAACTGACAGCACTTCAGCACCAGTGTGACATTTATCATCAGGCAGAGATTGTCATTCATTTGTGCAAACTTGTGTGCTGGGCCTAATGGGCTGCTGTTGGCCATGCTGATGAGCCCTGATGGATGACTGGTAGGACGGCCAGGGACGATGAGGGAGGGAGTGACACTGTCTGTCAGTCAGTCAGCAGAGCACACACACTCACACATGCACACACACTCACACACACCATGTTACAGCAGCACTACAAGCCACGCTGCAGCGCCTCTCTGACAGATGGGACCGCTCAGACACACTCGGCTTTAAGGAAACACTGATTTTGGGGCTCACTGGGACCCACTGTATTATTCCTCTTTAATTGCTATACACATCTGAATATATCACACAGTGTTCATTTTGGTTTGCATTAATCAATTATATTCTCAATTTCTCAAATGCCACAGTGCAGTGCTTTACAACTACAAGCCTGAAAACCTTGTCTCTTTTGGCCATCTCTTCCTGAGTGTGCTGTGTTTTGTTGGAGCTGCTTTGAGTTAGTCAGTGAGTGATGTGTCCACATTGTCCAAGTAGGGAGATAGCTTTGGCACACTGGGGCAGGAAGAGAAACTGTAGCGCAATGTGAAAATGAGAAAACACATTGAAATCTGGTGGAGTTTGGCTTTGGAAGCAGATTGGTAACTGTGATCAGCTGCTGCCATTGGATTTGTAGCTAGATTATTCATCTCAGCAGGTTGTAACAGAGTTAATTATCCTCTAATCAAAATATATTCACTAAATGAAAAGACCAGAAGGTACATTTCAGGAGGGAGAAAGCTGCCGCTCCAACTCTGAGTCAGGGCTGACCTTGTCAAAGTGACACAGCAGAAGTAATGTTTTGAAATAAAGCTGTTCTAATGGGAGCTTTATCACAGAGAGAAGTACAGGCAGAGGCAGGGAAGTGTCAGAGGCATAGAGAGAGAGAGAGAAGAGAGAAGAGAGAAGAGAGGAGAGAGAGAGAGAGAGAGAGAGAGAGAAGAGAGAGAGAGAGAGAGAGAGAGATTAGAGTGAGGAAGAGAGACGTCTGTATAATCTAACTCAGGGGAGAGGAACCAGACCAGAGGCCTCACATTTCAGGATTTCTATTTGGTTTCTGGCACTCTGTTTTCCGACGCGGAGGCATATACAGTTGGGAAAAAAAGTATTTAGTCAGCCACCAATTGTGCAAGTTCTCCCACTTAAAAATATGAGAGAGGCCTGTAATTTTCATCATAGGTACACGTCAACTATGACAAATTTAGAATTTTTTTCTCCAGAAGATCACATTGTAGGATTTTTTATGAATTTATTTGCAAATTATGGTGGAAAATAAGTATTTGGTCACCTACAAACAAGCAAGATTTCTGGCTCTCACAGACCTGTAACTTCTTCTTTAAGAGGCTCCTCTGTCCTCCACTCGTTACCTGTATGAATGGCACCTGTTTGAACTTGTTATCAGTATAAAAGACACCTGTCCACAACCTCAAACAGTCACACTCCAAACTCCACTATGGCCAAGACCAAAGAGCTGTCAAAGGACACCAGAAACAAAATTGTAGACCTGCACCTGGCTGGGAAGACTGAATCTGCAATAGGTAAGCAGCTTGGTTTGAAGAAATCAACTGTGGGAGCAATTATTAGGAAATGGAAGACATACAAGACCACTGACAATCTCCCTCGATCTGGGGCTCCACGCAAGATCTCACCCCGTGGGGTCAAAATGATCACAAGAACGGTGAGCAAAAATCCCAGAACCACACGGGCGGACCTAGTGAATGACCTGCAGAGAGCTGGGACCAAAGTAACAAAGCCTACCATCAGTAACACACTACGCCGCCAGGGACTCAAATCCTGCAGTGCCAGACGTGTCCCCCTGCTTAAGCCAGTACATGTCCAGGCCCGTCTGAAGTTTGCTAGAGTGCATTTGGATGATCCAGAAGAGGATTGGGAGAATGTCATATGGTCAGATGAAACCAAAATAGAACTTTTTGGTCAAAACTCAACTTGTCGTGTTTGGAGGACAAAGAATGCTGAGTTGCATCCAAAGAACACCATACCTACTGTGAAGCATGGGGGTGGAAACATCATGCTTTGGGGCTGTTTTTCTGCAAAGGGACCAGGACGACTGATGAATGAAAAGGAAAGAATGAATGGGGCCATGTATCGTGAGATTTTGAGTGAAAACCTCCTTCCATCAGCAAGGGCATTGAAGATGAAACGTGGCTGGGTCTTTCAGCATGACAATGATCCCAAACACACCGCCCGGGCAACGAAGGAGTAGCTTCGTAAGAAGCATTTCAAGGTCCTGGAGTGGCCTAACCAGTCTCCAGATCTCAACCCCATAGAAAATCTTTGGAGGGAGTTGAAAGTCCGTGTTGCCCAGCGACAGCCCCAAAACATCACTGCTCTAGAGGAGATCTGCATGGAGGAATGGGCCAAAATACCAGCAACAGTGTGTGAAAACCTTGTGAAGACTTACAGAAAACGTTTGACCTGTGTTATTGCCAACAAAGGGTATATAACAAAGTATTGAGAAACTTTTGTTATTGACCAAATACTTATTTTCCACCATAATTTGCAAATAAATTCATTAAAAATCTTACAATGTGATTTTCTGGATTTTTTTTCTCAATTTGTCTGTCATAGTTGACGTGTACCTATGATGAAAATTACAGGCCTCTCTCATCTTTTTAAGTGGGAGAACTTGCACAATTGGTGGCTGACTAAATACTTTTTTTCCCCACTGTAGCTCCTGACAGCATTTTTTCTATGTGCGTGCGTGCATGCATGTTTGTGTGTGTGTTGGGGGAAATATAGATTTCTGTGTCATAGGCAAAGTTGCTGTACATGTATCAATAATGACCACAGTCCCAAGTCTCTCATGTAATTTAATTCAAGTTGCAGGGAGTTCTGCTCTCCAGGTAAACCTGGGCCTTTCTCATACCTTTCAGCATACTTTCCCCGTGATTGCCATTAGTATCAGTGATTGGAGGGAGGCTAGTAATATGAGGGAACAGTAGGATGGAGCTA
Organism: Coregonus lavaretus; assembly: GCF_964263955.1. NCBI lineage: Eukaryota > Metazoa > Chordata > Actinopteri > Salmoniformes > Salmonidae > Coregonus > Coregonus lavaretus. The sequence continues at coordinate 40,969,065 of NC_139997.1, read as the reverse complement.
GATTCTAAGATGATTCTAATGTTATAGTTGTTGGCAGGTTGCCCCCTCTCTTTGACAAGAGTCATTTAGTCATCCCTCCAATTGAAGCAATGATTTCTGCTCCCTCCACCACCCCGACCGCCTTCTTATATGAATGCATAATATACACCTATCAAGTAGTGGCTCAGATCTGTAGATGTAGTGTGCTGTTAAAATGGGCCGTATTTTAGTGAACTGCCCCAAGGTAATGTTCTTAAAGGTGTCATTTATGATATTCCTCAGTAGAGAATGATCACTGCCGCAGGGATGAATCTTCTGTTAGTGGTCAATTTTTTAGTCAGGTCCCCTGACATGGCCAACCAATTACTGTAGTGAGCAGGCAGGCAGGGAGGGAGGGACGCAGGCAGGCAGGCAGACAGGCAGCACTGCTTCTACCCCACACTGAATGGAGCAGGGAGGGAAGGCTGTAAATTACATGCATGCCTCCATATACTGTATGAAAACAGGGAGAGGTGTTGCTGGAGAAACTGAATGTTGAAAGATATTATGTACATAGAATCCATATTTGACCCAAATTGTTTTAGATCGATATAGTATAATTTAGTCCAAAGGACATTCTTCTCCTATATCAGGGATCATCAACTAGATTCAGAGCCTGGTCAGGGGGCCAAAACATAATTACAAATAATTAGTAGACTGCAAATTGACCACAAGAAGCCCAAACAGATATATTATTTGACTAAAACATAATCATTTCAAACCTTGCTTGTATTTGTATACGATCACATACAGTGCCTTCAGAAAGTATTCACACCCCTTTACTTTTTCCGCATTTTGTTGTGTTACAGCTTGAATAGAAAATTTATTAAATTGAGATTTTGTCACTGGCCTAAACACAATACCCCATAGGGCTCTATTGTAACAAACCTAATGCAATGGTAAATCTAAGCGCAGGTGGTAGCGTTATAGGTTCAGGGGTGTGTCGAGGCTTGGCCCCTCACTGGCCAATCAGAATGTGCTCCATGGCGAAATATGTGGTTGCTTCAGGTTGTGTATTTACGGTCTTTTATGTATTGCCTTGGAATCAACTCCAATTCCAATGTTAGTCCATTATAGTTTGTTAAATGGCTTACAGAAACGAAATAACAAAATGTAGACCTATCCCATCTTTGATAAATAGGTTAACTTGAACCCATTTGCAGTCCACATTGTTCTAAGTAATTGCATGGCTTCAATAGGATTCACACTGATATAGAGGCTAGGCCTACTGTAAATTGCATTATGGCTGAGCATAGACATTGTCAATAAGCAAGATTAAATTCATTATTGATAAGGCCTAAAAAGAGAACTAATAATTATAATCAAATTGGAACAACAACTTGTTTTAAATAGGCAATGTCACATTTAAAGGCACCATCATTTCTCCCTGTGGGCATATAATATTAAAACAACACAGACTATGGAGGGTTTTACGCACATCCAAAACGGGACCTGCATGGCAAAAATAATGTGGGCCTGCCTACAATGCATAAAAAGGGAAATGTCAGCTCAAACACAGTATACTGGCACCAAAAGCACATTAGGCTACTCTTGTTCCATGCGCATATGGGCAGTTTGCATCACGGCTAGATAGGCTGCGTTTCCGCTGTCAACATTCATGCCATAACCAACAGCGTTACTACTAAAACCAGCTTTTGGTTGGTCTTAAATATCCCTTTCAGCGCTGCCTGAAATTAGCACTTTGGATCATGTTTTTAAGGACACACATCAAATATTTCCACCCCGCCCATCTGAGCGCAAGCGAACTGATTTGAGACAGGTAAATTGCCAAACCTGGCGTTAGGGCTGGAAAATGCCAGTGCGACAGTTTTTACATGACGAAATTGCAAACTAACGTGCGTTTGACACTAGCGCCGCCTTAACGCCAGCCCGAAAATAAAGCCCATAGTGTCAAAGTGGAATTATGTTTTTAGATAATTTTTTTATTAATTAAAAATTAAAAGCTGAAATGGCTTGAGCCAATAAGTATTCAACCCCTTTGTTATGGCAAGTCTAAATGAGTTCAGGAGGCTAAATTTACTTAACAAGTCACATAATAAGTTGCATGGACTCATTCTGTGTGCAATAATAGTGTTTAACATGATTTTTCAATGACTACCTCATCTCTGTACCCCACACATACAATTATCTGTAAGGTCCCTCAGTCGAGCAGTGAATTTCAACACAAAGACCAGAGAGGTTTTCCAATGCCTCCCAAAAAAAAGCAGACATTGAATATCCCTTTGAGAATGGTGAAGTTATTAATTACACTTCGGATGGTGTATCAATAGACCCAGTCACTACAAAGATACAGGCGTCCTTCCTAACTCAGTTGCTGGAAAGGAAGGAAACCTCTCAGGGATTTCACCATGAGGCCAAGGGTGACTTTAAAACAGTTACAGAGTTTAATGGCTGTGATAGGAGAAAACTGAGGATGGATCAACAACATTGTAGTTACTCCACAATACTAACCTAAATGACAGAGTGGAAAGAAGGAAGGCTGTACAGAATAAAAATATTCCAAAACATGTATCCTGTTTGCAATAAGGCACTAAACTAAAACTGCCCAGAAATTGGCAAATAAATTGACTTTATGTCCTAAATATAAAGCGTTAGGTTTCTGGCAAATCCAACACAACACATTACTGAGTACCACTCTTCATATTTTCAAGCATGGTGGTAGCTGCATCATGTTATGGGTATTCTTGTTAACGGCAAGGACTAGGGAGGTTTTTAGGATAAAAAGAAATGGAAAACCTGGTACAGTCTGTTTTCAGCAGGACAATAACCTAAAACACAAGGCCAAATATACACTTGAATTGCTTAACATTGCTTAACAAGTCGACATTGAATGTTCCTGAGTAGTCTAGTTATAGTTTGACTTAAATCGACTTGAAAATGGCTGTCTTGCAGGGATCAACAACCAACTTGACGGAATTTTTTAAAGAATAATGTGTAAATATTGTACAATCCAGGTGTGCAAAACTCTTAGAGACTTACTCAAAAAAGACTCACATCTGTAATCGCTGCCAAAGGGGATTCTGACATGTATTTACTCAAGGGTGTGAATACTCATGACAATTAGATATTTCTGTATTTAATTTTCAATACATTTGCAAACATTTCTAAAAACATGTTTTCACTTTGTCATTATGAGGTATTGTTTTTCGTCTTCTTTTTCTTTGGGGTAGATCAGCTTTAATATTGCAGATAGATTGTAACTTCCATCAATGTAATTGTCTGCATCACTTCCAATCCCCCATATGTTTTTTTAAACTCGCAAATATATATATATATATATATATATATATATATATATATATATATATATATACATACATAATTTACATATAAATACATATACATACAAATATATACATATCCTTAAAAAAATATATATTTCCCTTTATTACTTTACAACCCCACCACCCCTTCCCTAATTGGAGTAAACTAGTGAACAACAACGCTAAGGCCTCTACTTCCAGCTTATACATACTATATGCGTTTTATGGACGCAGTCAATTTTACAATAATTATATTTTGTTTGTTTTTACTCCTGAACTTCCTCTACCCTCAACCTCTCCAATCAGAGAACCAGTTCGGATTTAAGTATAACTTTTGTATGACTGAAGCTTTTAGTGATAGGTCTAATGCTTTAATATTTAATAATTTCTGTCCTCTGAATTCATATTAATTATATAAATAGGCCCGTTTATTTTTGTCTGGCTTGCCGTTCCAAATAAAATGGAATATTTCTTCATCATATAATTTTAAAAAACTGTTCTCTAGGCGTAGGCAAGACCATAAGCAAATAGGTAAACTGGGATAATACTAAAGAGTTAATCAGGGTGATTTTTCCACAAATAGACAGGTATTTACCTTTCCATGGTAGCAAGATCTTATCTATTTTTGCTAACTTTCTATTAAAATGTATTGGAGTAAGATCATTTATTTCATTTGGGATATGTATTCCGAGTATATCCACATCACCATCAGACCATTTTATTGGTAAACTACATGGTCATGTACAATTTTGATTTTTTTAGTGATCTAATACGTAATATAGTACATTTAGTCTGCTAAATGACAAAAAATGTAAAATGTAAATTTATCATAATTTGGTTGTAATCCAGAGAGGTTAGAAAATGTATCTAGATCATCTATGAGGCTGTGGAGGGATTCAAGTTGTGGATTTAAAAGAAAACATGAATCATCAGCGTACAATGACACCTTTGTTTTTAAGCCCTGGATTTCTAATCCCTTGATATTATTGTTGGATCTGATTTTAATAGCTAACATTTCGATGGCCATAATAAATAGATATGCCAATAGTGGACAACCTTGTTTTACCCCTCTTGACATTATTTACTATTTTACACCTAGGGTTACTATACATGATCACAGTGCCATCCGTTTTGTCACCAAAGCCCCATATACATTTACATTTTTTACATTTACGTCATTTAGCAGACGCTCTTATCCAGAGCGACTTACAAATAGGTGCATTCACCTTATAGCCAGTGGGATCACCACTTTACAATGTTTTTTTCTTTTTTTTTTTTTTTGGGTTGGGGTAAGGGGGGGGGTAGAAGGATTACTTTATCCTATCCCAGGTATTCCTTAAAGAGGTGGGGTTTCAAATGTCTCCGGAAGGTGGTGAGTGACTCCGCTGTCCTGGCGTCGTGAGGGAGCTTGTTCCACCATTGGGGTGCCAGAGCAGCGAACAGTTTTGACTGGGCTGAGCGGGAACTATGCTTCCGCAGAGGTAGGGGAGCCAGCAGGCCAGAGGTGGATGAACGCAATGCCCTCGTTTGGGTGTAGGGACTGATCAGAGCCTGAACGTACGGAGGTGCCGTTCCCCTCACAGCTCCGTAGGCAAGCACCATGGTCTTGTAGCAGATGCGAGCTTCAACTGGAAGCCAGTGGAGTGTGTGGAGGAGCGGGGTGACGTGAGAGAACTTGGGAAGGTTGAACACCAGACGGGCTGCGGCATTTTGGATGAGTTGTAGGGGTTTAATGGCACAGGCAGGGAGCCCAGCCAACAGCGAGTTGCAGTAATCCAGACGGGAGATGACAAGTGCCTGGATTAGGACCTGTGCCGCTTCCTGTGTAAGGCAGGGTCGTACTCTCCGAATATACTACCCACCATTGTGACCTGTACGCTCTCGTTGGCTGGCCCTCACTACATATTTGTCGCCAAACCCACTGACTCCAGGTCATCTATAAATCACTTCTAGGCAAATCCCGCCTTATCTTAGATCATTGGTCAACATAGCAACACCCACCCGTAGTATGCGTTCCAGCAGGTATATCTCACTGGTCATCCCCAAAGCCAACACCTCCTTTGGCCGCCATTCCTTCCAGTTCTCTGCTGCAAATGACTGGAACTAACTGCAAAAATATCTGAAGCTGGAGACACTTATCTCCCTCACTAACTTTAAGCATCAGTTGTCAGAGCAGCTTACCGATCACTGCACCTGTACACAGCCCATCTGTAATTAGCCCACCCAACTACCTCATCCCCATATTGTTATTTACATTGTTAATTATTTTGCTAATTTGCACCCCAGTATCTCTATTTGCACACCATCTTCTGCACATCTATCACTCCAGTGTTAATACTAAATAAAAATTATTTTGCACTATGGCCTATTTATTGTCTTACCTCCATAACTTACTAATAATAATATAATAATAATATGCCATTTAGCAGACGCTTTTATCCAAAGCGACTTACAGTCATGCGTGCATACATTTTTACGTATGGGTGGTCCCAGGGATCGAACCCACTACCCTGGCGTTACAAGCGCCATGCTCTACCAATTGAGCTACAGAGGACTACTACATTTGCACACACTGTATATAGATTTTCTATTGTGTTATTGACTGTACGTTTTGTTTATTCCATATGTAACTCCGTGTTGTTGTTTTTATCGAACTGCTTTGCTTTATCTTGGCCAGGTCGCAGTTGTAAATGAGAACTTGTTCTCAACTGGCTTACCTGGTTAAATAAAGGTTAAATAAATAAATACTTTTTTTTTTAAATAAGAGATTCTCCAAAATTGAAATGCTCCAGGCATTTATATATAAACTTCAGTCGTACTTTATCAAATGCCTTTTCAAAGTCTGCTATGAATAGCAGGCCTGGTTTCCCAGATTTTTCATAGTGTTCTATTATCTCCAATGTATCGTCCATGTAAAAAACCTGTCTGATTAGAATGAATAATGTCTGACAATACCTTTTTAATTCTATGCGCTATACATTTTGCTAGAATTTGAGGTATTGTTTGTAGATTGGTAAAGGAAACAATCTATTGAATCCATTTTGAATTCAGGCTGTAACACAACAAAGTGTATGAATACTTTCTGAAGGCACTGTATATCTCTCTATTATGCATAGGAATACTTTGGAACAGATTTCCAAAATTAAAATCACTTTGAGCTGATTTGCTGGTGTATTTAGAGTATTTTATATCCAACAATATTTAAAAATATATTTTAAAAGATCTGACAGCGGGCTGCCAGATGGGGAACCCTGTCCTATATCACTGTGGAAGGTACCAGAATTTCAGTTACATACCGGGCGGTCTTCATGTTCTGTAATACATCTTGACTGTGTCAAACTCAAAACCCATTTCATACTGCTATACTGCTAGTGTGTATATGGACATAAGAATTACAGCCATATAATGAAAGCCAGTGATAGATCCAACATTTACATGTATGCTGTAAGACAGTCACTTAAAGTTCAGTTGAAACATAGAACATACAGTATGTTAAAAACATTTAAAAATAGTTATATTAATAAAAAGGTCAATAACAGTGCTGTGGGTGTAAAGTAGTTTCATCAATGAATAGCCGACAGGTGCCATGTGTTTTTATGTAGTGCAGTAAAAAATCTTTGCAGCCTTTCTGATTTTCTCTATTTCTGCATATTGTTTTTACACTGAATGTGATCAGATCTTCAACCAAAACCTAATATTAGCTAAAGGGAACCTGAGTGAACAAATAACACAACATTTTGATAAATAATTAATTGATTTAATAAGTAAAGTTATGCAACGCCCAATGCCCCTCTGTGAAAAAGTAGTTGCCCCCTTACACTGGTTGTGCCACCTTTAGCTGCAATGATTGCAACTAAATGCAACACAGACTGAAAAATGAAGAAACAGAAGCTGCCTGTTTTACCAAGTTATATTCCACTTCCATTTCATGTGTAAATAATAGACTCATTATGTAAGCTACACTCTTGGATTTTTTTTCTCCCAATAGGATAACCCTTTTTGGTTCCAGAAAGAACCTTTATGGGTTCCATGTAGAACCTTTTGTGGAAAGGGTACTACCTTGAACCCAAAAGTGTTCTACCTGGAACCAAAAGGGTTCTACATGTAACCAAAAAGGGTTCTTCAAAGGGTTCTCCTATGGGGACAGCCGAAGAACCCTTTTAGGTTCTAGATAGCACCTTTTTTCTAAGAATGTAGCATTGTTTTTGACTGTGTCGTAAAAAAACACTTTTGTACTCTATACACAAATTGCGTCTGATTCTGTTGGTGCAACTTATCCAGAATTCTGCAGCCCGCCTGGTGTTCAACCTTCCCAAGTTCTCCCATGTCACCCCGCTTCTCCGTACACTCCATTGGCTTCCAGTCAAAGCTTGCGGTACTTGCCTACGGAGCAGCAAGAGGACCTGCCCCTCCCTTTCATGCTATGCCTAAACCCTACACCCCAACCCGAGCACTCCATTCTGACACCTCTGGTCTCTTGGCCCTCCCACCCTTTACGGGGTGTCAGCTCGCGCTCAGCCCAGTCCAAACTCTTCTCTGTTCTGCCACCCCAATGGTGGAACCAGCTTCCCCCTGAAGCTAGGACAGTAGAGGCCCTGCCCATCTTCCGAAAACATCTGAAATCCTACCTCTTCAAAGAGTATCTTAAATAATCCCACTGCACCCCGACGCCCCAAAACAAGAGGGACAAAAGACGATGCCTTTCGTGAACTAACACTCGCACTCAACATTTTTTTACTAGTTCTGACTTTGGTGATAGCTACTTTCTTGAAGAAAAATTTACTTACTATGACTGTGATATGTGGTTGTCCCACCTATTTTCAGATGAATGCACTAATTGTAAGTCGCTCTGGATAAGAGTGTCTGCTAAATTACTCAAATGTAAATGTAAATGTCCGAATGTCCTGAATCAACCCTGTTAAAGTGTGATGACGTTTGCACTGAGTTATAAGTCATTTCACCCTTTAAACAACCTTCATTGTCAATATTCAGCAGTCTTATGGCTGTGAGCTCATTTTTCATAAGTTAATAATCCCATGCCCTGTGCCCACAGGCTTGGCATCACTCAGCTGACTGACATTTTCATACCATCACTGCTTTTTACTGTTCAGCTGGGACTTGGAAGGCTATAGTGGATGATTCATGCCGTTTCCTTTCTCCAGCGTGCTAGCTCTTTTAAGTAGACTGATATAATCCACTCTGTAGTGCATCCCAGTGGAAAGCATGGCTGCAGGCCTGATACAGGCCTGATACAGGGCTGATACAGGGATGATACAGGGATGATACAGGCCTGATACAGGGATGATACAGGCCTGATACAGGGATGATACAGGCCTGATACAGGGCTGATACAGGGATGATACAGGCCTGATACAGGGATGATACAGGGATGATACAGGGCTGATACAGGGCTGACCCGCCCATACACCTCCCCACAACACCCACAATGTTAATGTGAATGAGAGATCTATTGTGAAGGTCACGACCACTGGTTAACTCCTGCCCTCTCAGTCTGGCATGGAGTCAGCTGTGTTTCAGAGATGGTGATGCTTACTAATACGCCTTTATCTAACTGGGCAGTCGTAGCAGCACTATAATGAGGATCAAAAAGCCTATGCTTGTGGCCTATAGATAGTGGAGTTGTCTGTGTGTGTGTGTGTGTGTGTGTGTGTGTGTGTGTGTGTGTGTGTGTGTGTGTTTGGTGTTTGTGTGTGTTCAGGAGGGAAGTGGATGCTCTGAGGGAGCCTGATTGAGAGTCTCAGGTCTGAGTAGTGAACTCTTCTCTTGGCCCATCTCATCCTCCATGTCTTTCTGTGTGTGACATGACAGCCCTCGCACACTCACCGCCAAGCTCCCGGCTAATTTTTTACAGACGACAGGAGAGGAGAGGAGAGCTATCCCCCTGAATAACAAACACACTCCAACCAGTCCTGACTGACTCATGGCAGCTAGCCCGGGGATTCACTCCCACCCAGCCCATGTGGTTGGTGGATGGCCCAGCTACCTGGATGTGACAGTGGGCAGTGTAGTGTGTATGGTGGTGAAGGGACTGGAGCCAGTGGGGAGGGGAGAGGAGTGTACCTAATTATAATAATAATTTGGTGGGTGCTTATATTTGTCCTATTTCACACATGCACAACTGTGTATTAATTGGAAATGTTTTTTTTTGCATTTCCCAACTACCCTTGAGACAACCTCGGACAGTGGGGTCACGGCCAGGGTCTGCCATTATCAAAAGCGACACTGGAGCAATTAGGGTTAAGTGCCTTGCTCAAGGGCACATCAACAGATTTTTTGCCTTGTCAGCTCAGGGATTCAAACTAGCTATTTTTCGGTGACTGGCCCAACGCTCTAACCGCTAGGCGACCTACCTTTACCAGGCACTTCCTGTGCTTGGTCCTGAGCTGCTATCCAGCTGAACACCACCCAGCCACCTAATCCCCCATTGTGAGCCCCAGTCAGTGTGTAAGTGTGTGAGCCCCAGTCAGTGTGTAAGTGTTGGAGCCCCAGTCAGTGTGTAGGTGTGTGAGCCCCTGTCAGTGTGTAGGTGTGTGAGCCCCTGTCAGTGTGTAGGTGTGTGAGCCCCAGTCAGTGTGTAGGTGTGTGAGCCCCAGTCAGTGTGTAGGTGTGTGAGCCCCTGTCAGTGTGTAGGTGTGTGAGCCCCAGTCAGTGTGTAGGTGTGTGAGCCCCAGTCAGTGTGTAGGTGTGTGAGCCCCAGTCAGTGTGTAGGTGTGTGAGCCCCTGTCAGTGTGTAGGTGTGTGAGCCCCAGTCAGTGTGTAAGTGTGTGAGCCCCAGTCAGTGTGTAGGTGTGTGAGCCCCTGTCAGTGTGTAGGTGTGTGAGCCCCAGTCAGTGTGTAGGTGTGTGAGCCCCAGTCAGTGTGTAGGTGTGTGAGCCCCAGTCAGTGTGTAGGTGTGTGAGCCCCTGTCAGTGTGTAGGTGTGTGAGCCCCAGTCAGTGTATAAGGGTTGGAGCCCCAGTCAGTGTGTAGGTGTGTGAGCCCCTGTCAGTGTGTAGGTGTGTGAGCCCCAGTCAGTGTGTAGGTGTGTGAGCCCCAGTCAGTGTATAAGGGTTGGAGCCCCAGTCAGTGTGTAGGTGTGTGAGCCCCAGTCAGTGTATAAGGGTTGGAGCCCCAGTCAGTGTGTAGGTGTGTGAGCCCCAGTCAGTGTGTAGGTGTGTGAGCCCCAGTCAGTGTGTAGGTGTGTGAGCCCCTGTCAGTGTGTAGGTGTGTGAGCCCCAGTCAGTGTGTAAGTGTGTGAGCCCCAGTCAGTGTGTAGAGACTTTTAATTGTCCTATTTGTCCCGCCTGGTTCCTGTTCACTCAGTAGGTCGTTCCATGACAATTAGGCCGCTACTGCACTCTCCTGCTCTGCTCACCCCATCCCACACGTTACAGGTATTTAACCCCCCATTTGCTTTGATTGGAAAATGATGGCAGTCTGAAAATTGACGCTCTCGCAGGGTAGAAAGGGTAGAGAGGCACAAATGGGGCTGAGAGAACGGAGCGGTGTCGCTAGCCAAGAGGACAGGAGCCCTGTGACAGCTACAAAGGGTTTTTCAGCAAACGAAGGGACAGAGTGTTTCAGTTGCCTCTGCTTTCTTTAATCGATTGGCCCTCCAACAGCCACAGATCTTAGCGGTCTTACACGGCAACTTCTCCTCTGGAGATAGCGAACCTCTCACACTTGTACAGCAAAGCGCTAATTCAAACACAGCAAGCAGCAACCTCTCACACTTGGGCACCACAATTATCATTCTAACACAGCAACCTTTTATTCTAACTCAGCAACTCATATTGTAAAATAACACTGTATAATACCAGGCTGTTTCTACATTGGAGGATCAGTGGAGGAATAGTGATATTTGCCAGGAGCCTGTCAGAGCAGAGCAGAGGTGCAGCCCTGGTCATTTATATGGATGCTGGGGTCTACCTGCACTGTGCTGTGTTATCCAACTCAGCAGAGGAGAAGCAGCTTGTCTTGAGCAGTGGGCTGGATGTCATGCATGTGGATGTGAATAGCAGCAGGGAGAGGGAGACCCTGTTAAAGCTGAGGCTTTTGGGTAGACACGAAGCCAGGAGGCAGACAGACAAACAGATGGACAGGCCTAGAGCCCAGGCAGGCAGTGGAGCAGACAGATTGTGCGGCGCGGTGAACAGGCTCGGCCTACCAAAGAGAAGAGCAGGCGATAGACAAACGGCACAGACACGCCAGCTCTGTCAGCCCAACACAGACATGCACACTCCTGTATATTTATAAAGCTCAGATAGATGTGTGGTAAATAGGATAAAGCTGGAGATGACTTTCTCACTGGTGTGGATGAAAACCTCTCACCCCATCTCCTTTTCCCTATCAGTCTGTAAGAGTGGAATGTTATTTCTGGTCTGATCCCTCCCCCACCACCACAACCACCACCACATACACCCCTCCTAGACAGGTCCTGCTCTGTTTACCCCAGCTGCTCCTCTCTGAAGGATGGATGAGATTGTGAAGCTTCTGAGTTTGTGTGTGTGTGTTGTGTGTGTTGTGTGTATGTGTTTGTTTGTGTTGTGTGTGTGTGTGTGTGTGTGTGTGTGTGTGTGTGTGTGTGTGTGTGTGTGTGTGTGTGTGCCCATGTGTGTGTGGATGGTGTGTGTGTGTGTGTCTCATGTTTTTATATGTCTATGCAGATATGTCTGCATGTATACTCTTTAGCGAGAGCACTTGATGTATTTCTCTCAGTGGTGTTGACATAGAGTACATATACAGTACATATGTTTACATAGCATATATACAGCATATTTAGACCTGTCACATCTCCCCGCTGATATATATATCCTCCTCCTACACTATGCATATCAGCGGGGAGATGTGACAGGTCTAAATATGCTCTATATATGCTATGTATATGTAAACATATGTATATGTACTCTATGTCATGTCAATCTTAAGAGGGTAGAACAAAGTGTGTATGAGAGCAGAGAGGAGATGGCAGAGAGAGAGAGAGAGAGAAGAGAGAGAGAGAGAGAGAGAGAGGGAGAGGGAGAGTGAGAGAGAGAGAGAGAGAGAGAGAGAGGGAGAGAGACAGAGAGAGAGACAGAGTTAGAGAGAGAGAGAGAGAGAGAGAGAGAGAGAGACAGAGAGAGACAGAGAGAGATAGACAGAGAGAGAGACAGAGAGAGAGAGAGAGAGAGAGAGAGAGAGAGAGGGAGAGAGAGAGACAGAGAGAGAGAGAGAGACAGAGAGAGAGA